>NW_024609838.1:9113650-9252997 GCF_016920785.2 Ixodes scapularis | reverse complement strand
CCATGAAATGATTTTAAAATCGAATTTCATCCACCGCACGTCGTAAAAGGTGTGAAAAGAAACACAAAAACACAAAAATAGGGAGCCAAAAAAAGTTATTTGCTATAGAACTTTTAAAAGAAAACTGGACTCTTTTGCGACTTCTTTCCTTCGAAAGCTCTGCCTTTTCGCTACGATGCATCCGCAGAAACGGAGCACGTCAGCCGAATCCACGTCGCCTATTGGGTAAGAGCCTACCTCACCAGCACCGCGATCGTAAACAATAAATAGCCGGCGAATGTTTCCTAAACGTTTTGTTAAATAATATTCAGACCCACATTTTGTAGCATAATTAGAGATGTGTGGCGAAAATTGCCAAATTTGATAATGCTGAGAGCCAAGCGCCATCTATCGTGTGGTAAACGAAGCAACTACTGCGCGTGCGCAGTATGGCCAGAGGAGTGCAACTTCCTATAGACCTTTTCATCCTCCCTCGCATGGGCGCTGCCATCTTGGAATCACGTGACGCGGCAGCCATTAGGTTGCTTCAACTTTCTGCTGGGGGATCGGTGGCCGAGTGGTCTAGCGCACACCAGCTCGGAGCACGTGGAGCGAAAGCTCGCGCTGCAGAACCCAGGGATCCTGGGTTCGAGCCCCACCCCTGCCTGTTTCGATCTGGATGAGCATCGTACCGGCGTGCGGTCGTGTATCACTACTGCGTGATGCACGTTAAAGACCCCAGGCTAGCGGCTGTACCGCACTGGCTAAATTTCTCATCTACAGCTGGGAGACTCGTCGCCCCTGTGAGGCAGACCAAGTTCTAGGCTGTATAAACACACACACAACCGAATTTTATTCAACTTGCTGCTACGCTCTCCCCTTCGCGCCTTGGCGGATCCGTTGTATTCGTGTTTTTCGTCACGTTTCACCGCGCTTTCTTGCCTTATATCGGAAACTGTTGTCCGATACGTCTATTCGACGACTTGGACATCACGAGGGTTCTTCAAAGTTCCCTATATATGACAACTGAGGTTTGTTTACTAATCGTGGCGGAGCATTTTCAGTAAGAAGCGCGTATATTTACATCGCGCATTTAGGATCGGAAGGTGTCAAGAATAGTCAGCGCAAGGAGACTATCTATATTTCCTGAAAGATCGTGCTTTGTATTCTTAATATATCGAAAACAGTTTATGTTGAGTATGTGAGGAAATTCGTGGAGGAGATAGCCAATGAGCCTTTAACTTGTATTTTATCTGAGGCTGGAAAAAATTGTACGTCAACAGCAGGCGACTTGTTTGTTCATAATATCGCACCTACGTGTAAATAAGATACTCAATCTTTTATTTTTTTGCAATTAATGCATTCGCTTGATTGGTTTACTTATTAAGTTAAAAAAATTGTATACCGTGCTCGCTCCCATTTCGACAGTCATTTTAGTGATTTATTGATTATCTTTATTATTAGATTACAAGTTCAATCCACGTAATTTATTTTAACACAAAGCTTCGGGCTACCCGCGTAAGAAACTGCCACAGACAATTCTTAGCAGTATAGCGAGTTACAGAATAGCGTACACAAAGCAATAACGTCGTTTCTATTAGCAAATCCAAAACGCGGCCAATATCGCATACGCAATAATGACAACGCTTTTTTTTTGCGTACGCTGTTTTAGCTTTTGTTAGTATCTGGGGTTCGCAACATTTGACGCCGAAGGAAAAACAAAAAGCCGTCTGCATAACAATTACTTGAGCCCAGGGTGTCGATGGCGAGTATAGGTTTACTTTTGACGGCTGGCGATGCCAAAATTTACAGAGCGAATCTGTTCAAACAAATAAATATTTGTTCACACAGGACCGTGAAGTGGTGCTTCGCACTAGGATTCGGCCAAACTTTCCGAGGTATTTCTCCTGTGTCCTTTGATCACAGGAGAAATTTTATTATGTTTCCTTTTATACAACCTTGTTTTTCCGGTTTTTGTTTTCACTGCATTGTTGGCCTGACATATGCTAAGTTCTGTTTTGCAAACTGCTGTATAGATTATTACTTGTTTACTATTGTATAATAGCCGCTGTCGCTAATTAGATCAATCGGGGGCACAGACCTCGTCAAGCCACACTCCAGTGGCTTTTTGTCTGTGCTCCCGACATCACCATCCTTGTGCAATGTGGTGTCAAATAAATTTGATTTGATTTGATTTGGCAAATATTACGGAAGTCAAATACCAGATTTAATACCCGTGCCACACGGGCAACTCGAATGCCATTTACAACGAATGACATTTGTGTGATCGGCGAATCAGCTCGCAATCTGCCGCGCGTGGAATGCGCCCCGCCCGGAGTGTCGCGCGCTGATTGGCCGTCCATTCAAATGTCATTCGTTGTAAATCACATTCGAGTTGCCCGTGTGGCACGAGTATAATTTGACGGGTTTGTCACTTGAGTAAGCAATGTTCGTATAAAAATAATTTATTTTCTAGGGCCGAAATCGGGAAATGCTGCTTATGAGTACATTAGCAGGGTTGATAACTTAAGAAATTCCTTACTCAGCATAGGACGCACTGTCAAAATATGCTCGAATACTGAATTTTAAAAAAATAAATAAAGGAGGCCGAGATGATACTACAAAGATTATAAAATTATCTGCCCCATTACACAATAATGTTTAGCCCGCGAAGTTCACTGAAGGTTGGGTGTCCACGAAAACCAGACTATGAGTAGTAAACTCGCAAGTTCATCTGTTCTGCCCGATTCAGCACATTAATCAAGCTGTCGATATGCTTCTTTACAGTCACCTGTTAGTCTCTTCATTAGTTGTCTTTTCTTGAAACTAGTGTCATCGGGTACGGCCTTAGGCTATGGTAATCTTCCCTATAAATCAGTCAGGCGTTTCGCAACCGGCCATAATCAGATACATCAAGGGAGTTGGCAAAAAATCTCGCAATTTTGGCTAAAAAACACCTCGTAGTCCTCAAAGTGGCTCAATACCACTGTTTTATTGGTTGTGTCATACAAGGCAAATAATTGTATCACAAAATTAAGCAAAAACCACGTAAAACAGCAACATAGCCGCGTGCACGTTGAACCCGAAACCAACCAAATTGAAGCAACCTAATGGCGCCGAATGCGTCAACGCCCTCTATCCGCCGGTGGGGCAACTACCAACGCAAATTGGAAAACCCTGCGAGGCAGCAGCGCCATTTGAATCCCCTGGTATCTGGTGGCTGTACTAAAATCAACATGGCGGCACAGCGAAACCAAAACCGAAACTGCACGGCAGCGCCATTGTGTTTGGATGGGGCGGTAGCTTGCGCCACCTAGAGTTAAAAATATATATATTGTAGCTTTTTTTTTTTGTCCGGTTTGCGCGTTGTTTTGCTAGGCTTCTGCTGCTTTGCGGCTGGTTTTCGCATTTCAATGCTGGTTAATGTGCGTTGAAACGCACACAAGCCAGCACTGAAAAGCGAGACCAGCAGCAAAGCAGCAGAAACCTAGCAAAGCAACGAAAGTGACACATACACAAAAAATATGCAATGCTTGTCCTTTTGCGTTCATTTTTATTCAACAGACAGAGAAAATACAGACGAAATTTCTCACTGTTTTGCACACGAGAAACAAAGAAATGAACAACAAAACGGGATAAAACGTTAAGGTTACGTGCGACGAAGGTGATGATATGCGTCCCTGCAAATTTGATTATATAAGTAAGCATATAAGTAAAGACCGGCGACGGTGTCTTAATTGCAACTGAAGGAAACTAAGCAATGAGTACCAAGAAAAACAGCTCAGCTCTTTGGTATTGAGTCTTCATCGAGAACCTGCCCATTCGTTTTTAATATTATCACTTAAATTTAGGAGTGAGTCACTGCTAAACAAAACGGGAAACCAGAGCGGATCGCTCTATCGCTCATCCTCAGTTAATCGAAAAATACTTAGGCTCATATTTTCACTCCTCGCAAACAGACGCGTGAATCGCTGACAACAGTGCCAAATAAACAGCTCACAGCAAAAAGTTTGCCATCTTTTAAAGTGAGCATATGTGCTCGATCTTGATATGAAAAAGTCTACACAGAAGTCTCCAATAATTTGACAATGACATATTTCTCGCGGCGAGTGAAGAGCAATCCTGAACAATGATAGGATTTGGTTTTGTGATTGGAAACCATTGTAGCTATTGCCAAAATCAAACAATTAATACTCACTACCACTGACGCTGGATCCACAAACACCCGAGAAGAGCGACAACAGCCGCGAATCCCGCTCCGACGAGGCCTAGCAGGCACTCCGACACTCCGACTCGGCGTAGCGTTGCTTCGTCGCAAGACCGTGTGTCTGCCTACGACCGGCTGGGGCGCTAAACTCGTCAAACACAAAGTTCGGGCCGAAGTTTACGGAGCGCACCGATTGGACTATCCTGACGATGACTTGGCACTTTTTTCGCCGGCGTCCAATCAGCGCGCTCCGCGAACTTTGGGCTCCAACTTTGTGTTCGACGAGTTTAGGGCCCCAGGCGTGCTGAATGGAATATGCCCGCGCTACCCTTGTGGACCCTTCCCGTATTATAGTTTCATCGCTTACCTCAATTTTAGGTTAAGAGGTGAGGTCAACCTCTTCCCCTCGTTTAGGCATGTGTTGACGAACACTCGTCGATAAGGGACCCTCGTCGATTCTCTCTTCTTGTTTTGTGTGATATAGAGCTGAAATAAACGCTGTATGGATTACCTTCGTAACACGGTATGTACACTTTGTTATTGGTATGCCATTTTTATTCTGACAGACTGCACGTCACTGTCGAGCTGTAACAGTCCAACCTTTCTTTGCCGAGTGTCGCGTCAGTATCGAGTTGCAATCGTAAAAGATCGGTCCCGAAGCGCTTACCAACAGCGCGAATACAGCACTTCCATCAAACGCGCGCGTCCGCTCCGAGTGTGAACAGGTATTTACTAGTGCCAGCAGGTGAAACCGGTTTTGAAGATAACCGGTTATCCGGTTATTCGAATTAACGAATTATTCGAAGTTGAAAACCGGATAACCGGATATTCGAATAACCGAATAAACTTCTCAGTTATTCGGTTCTGTAAATATCAGAACATTCAATTATTCAATATTCAGTAGTGGAATCAAGATTGTTCAGTCATTAAAATTATTTATCAAATTAGCTTTACGCTTTGAGGGTTTCCCTGTCTTCACAGTAGGATACCTATTGTGAAAATCAACGGGACTAAAAGGAGAAAATAAGTGTTGCATTTCGGACAGGCTGGTTGTTCTCAGGTCAGTACTCAAAAGCTTAATCTTGGTCCCCGGTGAAAAAAAAAAGAAAAACTTTTACACCGGAGTGGTCCGTCCCCCGGTTTCTCAATGGCGTGAGCATAAACAAAAATAAAGCTTCCCCGCTAAGTTTGACGGAAAACTTAATGTATGTGACCTGACATCACGGGACCTAATAATTCAGGTTCACCACTAAACTTAGCGGAAAGCTTTACGTCAAGTGACCTATGCATTATTTCAGGTTCCTCGCTAAATTTATCGGAAAATAGACATCACGTTACCTATGCCCAAATTCAGTTTCCCCGCTAAATATGGCGGAAAAATTAACGTCACGTGACCTGACGTCACGGGACTCACAGAATATTCAGGTCCCCCGCTAAATTTGGGGGAAAAATTGACGTCCCGTGACCATTTCACTAATTCTGTTTCCCCGCTAAATTTGGTGGAAAAATTGGTGTCACGTGACCTGACGTCACGGAACTTACAGAATATTCAGGTCCCCCGCTAAATTTGGCGGAAAAATTGACGTCCCGTGACCTTTGCACTCATTCTGTTTCCCTGCTAAATTTGGTGGAAACATTAATGTCACGTGACCTGACGTCACGGGACTTATAGAATATTCAAGTCCCCCGCTAAATTTGGCGGAAAAATTGACATCCCGTGACCTTTGCACTAATTCTGTTTCCCCGCTAAATATGGCGGAAAAATTAACGTCACGTGACCTGACGTCACGAGACTTAAAGAATATTCAGGTCCCCCGCTAAATTTGGCGGAAAAATTGACGTCCCGTGACCTTTGCACTAATTCTGTTTCCCCGCTAAATTTGGTGGAAAAATTGATGTGACGTGACCTTCCGTCACGGGACTTACAGACTGTTCAAGTCCCCCGCTAAATTTGGCGGAAAAATTGATGTCCCGTGACCTTTGCACTAATTCTGTTTCCCCGCTAAATTTGGTGGAAAAATTGATGTCACGTGACCTTCCGTCACAGGACTTACAGACTGTTCAAGTCCCCCGCTAAATTTGGCGGAAAAAATTGACGTCCCATTACCTTTGCACTAATTCTGTTTCCCCGCTAAATATGGCGGAAAAATTAACGTCACGTGACCTGACGTCATGGGACTTACAGAATATTCAAGTCCCCGCTAAATTTGGCGGAAAAATTGACGTCCCGTGACCTTTGCACTAATTCTGTTTCCCCGCTAAATATGGCGGAAAAATTAACGTCACGTGACCTGACATCACGGGATTTACAGAATATTCAAGGCCCCCGCTAAATTTGGCGGAAAAATTGACGTCCCGTGACCTTTGCGCTAATTCTGTTTTCCCGCTAAATATGGCGGAAAAATTAACGTCACGTGACCTGATGTCATGGGATTTACAGAATATTCAAGTCCCCCGCTAAATTGGGCGGAAACATTGACGTCCCGTGACCTTTGCACTATAATTCCGTTTCCCCGCTAAATATGGCAGAAAAATTAACGTCACGTGACCTGACATCACGGGATTTACAAAATATTCAAGTCCCCCGCTAAATTTGGCGGAAAATTTGACGTCCCGTGACCTTTGCGCTAATTCTGTTTTCCCGCTAAATATGGCGGAAAAATTAACGTCACATGACTTGACGTCATGGGACTTACAGAATATTCAAGTCCCCCTCTAAATTTGGCGGAAAAATTGACGTACCCGTGACCTTTGCACTAATTCTGTTTCCCCGCTAAATTTGGTGAAAAAATTGATGTCACATGACATGAAATCTCGTGACCTTCAGAGAAATTCAGGTTCCCAGCTAAATTTATCGGAAAAATTGTCATCGCGTGACCTATGCATCAATTCAGTTTCCCCGCTAAATTTGGTGGACATATTAATGTCATGTGACCTGACGTCATGGGACTTACAGGATATTTAGGTCCCCGCTAAATTTGGCTAAATCAGTATCCAAGTGAATTGGTGTGTAGGTCCCGTGGCGTCAGGTCCCGTTTCATCAAATTTCCCGCTAAATTTAGCGGGGAAACTGAATTAGTACTTAGGTCATGTAACGTCAATTTTTCCGCTAGATTTAGCGGGGAAACTGAATTGGTGTGTAGGTCCCGTGGCGTCAGGTCCCGTTGCATCAAATTTCCCGCTAAATTTAGCAGGGAAACTGAATTAGTACTCAGGTCATGTGACGTCAATTTTTCCGCTAGATTTAGCGGGGAAGCTGAATTGGTGTGTAGGTCCCGTGGCGTCAGGTCCCGTTGCATCAAATTTCCCGCTAAATTTAGCGGGGAAACTAAATTAGTACTTAGGTCATGTAACGTCAATTTTTCCACTAAATTTAGCAGGGAAATTGAATTGGTTCGTTGGTCCTCCGACGTCAGGTCACGTGAAATAAAATTTGCCGCTAAATTTGGTGGGGAAACTGGATTAATATATAAATCACGCGGCTTCAAATTTTCCGCTAATTCTAGCGGGGAAACTGAATTGGTGCATGTGACTACAATTTGCCCCTTAAATTTAACGGGGAAACTGCGACATAGGAGGACGGAAAGGTCGGCCAGAAAGGTTCACGATATCGGGGGGGGGGGGGGGGGGGGGGGGGGGGAGCTGAAAAATGTTATCGCATTAAAAAAATCGATTTGCTGAGTTTTCATTTACCAAAAATACAGGGCACGAAATGCTGTTTCATGTACTGGTCATCAGGATACATGAAATAAAACCGAATAACCGATTAACCGAACAACCGGTTTGCCAAACCGGATATTCGAATTCGAAAATCCGGTTAACCGAATAACCGGCTTTGGTAACCGAATTCGCTCTCCTCCGGTTTAACCGGATAACCGGTTCGACGGATATTTTCATGCACTGGTATTTACGTGGCTCTTGCTGACACTCGTAGTTCAAACGTATCTTTTTTAACGTCGGCTCGCTCCTGCATCTCCGAAACCGCGAAAAACGCCGCGGCAATTTGTTTCCATCTACGTCGCTTTGCAAACGACTGACACTGGCCGCCTTTTACCAACAATGACAGTTGGGTTGACTTCTGGAGTCTTCACCGGAAGACTCGCTGCACTTCCCAACAGGCATACCGGCGTATGGAACTAGTCCCATGCTGTCGCTGTAGCGCAACGTATCTCATTGAATTTCGCTCAGCTGCGATGCGGCGATGAGAGGCGCCGATTCAGAAAATACGTCGGTGACATCGGCGCAGTAAAACCTACCGGCGCACCCCAACTCGTCGCCGCTAACGCTCCCATCTCCTACTGCCGAGAGAACTTCCGGTTCCGGAAACAGCGTACGTCAAGGCTAGGGGTGTCGCGAACTTTTGTCGAACCAGATTTTTTGGTCGAACTTCCGTGGTTCGACTGAGTCGAACCGGTTCGACGAACCTTCGAACTTTTCACCAGATTCGACCGGTTCGACTTTATGGACAGTGTGGCCAGTCCTTAATACAAGCATGTCTAGGTTTGGAGAATTTTTTTTTTATGCAAGGGGTTATTTTATTTTGTGAACAGCTGCAATTAAAAGAAACTAATCCTAATCACTGAAGAAGTTAATAACTTAATTTTTAGTACTGTATTGACTGAAATAGCCAATCAGCGCTGCACTTAATTCATCTCTTAGCCATTACCATCCAATCCGAAGCCAACTGGTCAGCCTGTCGCGCATGCGCACACGAGTCGAACCATAATACAAGGTTCGTCGAACTTTCCACTAAAAGTTCGAAAAAGTCGAACCTGGTCGAACTCGAACCGCGACCGGTTCGCGACACCCCTAGTCAAGGCTTGTTTTGCGGTCAAGAAAAAGTCGATATTTCATTAATTTTTTGTGTAGAAGTTAATAAACCGAGACGAAAACGGATGCCTGTTCGGCATTCAGTGAACATTGACGGTTTAATGTAAAAGTTATCTGGAAAAAGTAAAAAGGTCATTTCATGGTCCCTTTAAAGGGGCCCTGCAATGACTTTTTGACTGGTTTTTAATTTGCACTGAACCTGAGCGTACTGAACGTAGTAACCTAATCCAACTTTTCTTTTCTCAAATTTCGCTTTATTTTAAAAGTTATAGGCAAATTAGAATTACAAAAACAAGCAAAAAACAACCTCCTCCATGACGTCTTAGGTCCTGCCTTGAGTGGCCTTGAACTAGAGGAGGAGTAGTGAGCTCATCGAGCGCACACGGCTGCCGCACTCCGAGTCGACGGCTCGAGAGGGCGTCACTAAAGCACGTGTTGGATAGACTGTATGAAGCGGGCGGCCAGGGCAGCTCGTATTTCATTTGCAGCGCGACTAAACTGTAATTCGGCACAACATTTCATTGGCCACAAACGACAGCAAACACGGGGTAAAGATCAGTTCAGAACGGAAGCCACTTTGCGCTGACGCACCGCCAAATGGCCAAATCGCCAGCAGGTCCCGCGCCGAAGGCCTTCGGAACGCTCGGAACCGGTCGGATTCTTGAGCCGGTATACGACCACAGCGCCGCCGCGTACATCCGGGACCTTTCTGCGCTCCTCGTTTGTCGTAGCCTCATCCCACTAGTCTTTTCTAGTATGCGCCGTTTTTTTCCGCCGCTTGGTGGCGGGTATGTCGATCGGTCATTTCTCGTTTCCGTACTTTCTAAACTGCATTTGTTTCTTTTCTGATCTAAAATAGTGAACAAAAACTACTTTCATAAATAATTAAAACGATTCGCGACACCTATATTTTGTATCTCGACTAAAAAGAAGCTCTTAGCGGCTTTGACTAGTGGCAAGCCCAGGACCAAAGACGTCACATTTTGCGCGCTTTCGGTACCGCGGGTCGCCCTCGTCGGTGGAGGAGGTTTCCGTGTCGTCCGGTTAAAATATGACGCACTGGTATTTAGTTACTCTCTCTGTGCCCGTTGGCTTGCCCCAACCCCAAGAGACGTGGAAACCGCAAAAAAGGTAGACGCTTAAATATGATTGCAGGGCCCCTTTAAAGGGGTAGTGAAACGAAATTTTAGCGCCGATCTTGTTATATAAATATGGGCTAGGGACAGGCACCACCTCGGAAATATAAATATTGCGCTGTAAAACACAGGAGAACTAATTTTAAACATAATTAAACGATTTCAAATTCTCATCTGGTGGATGGGGGGAAGTTCTCGTGACATCACTTGTGCCAAAATAGCAGCGCCGTTCTGCGGCAATACGGCGTGCCGGCAGAATAGACCGATCTCACGAGGAGTGGCGCGACGCCACCGCTGCCGCGGTGCATTCTGGTACCTGTAGTTCTCCCCAGTTTTCCGGCCGCGTCGGCGCGCATTGTACGCCCGGCGTTTGGAAATTTTCAGGTTAGCACGAGACTTTTAGCCAGGTGTTGACTCATTTTTCAATCGGTGGCTTCACATGTTGTATGCCACGGAGCTATAATAACAGCACCAGGCAAAAAGGCCTGGGATATTATGTTTTCCCGCAAGAAAGAAGCATGGCAAAGAAAGGTCGACAGAGCCGAACAGAGCGGCAGGAAAAATAGCGTTTTACGATTTGTTTCGCGATTTGCTTCATAATTTATATCCAATTATTGCACGTCAGCTATAATATGTAAGATTACAGGGCACGAGACATACACCATGCCGAAGTGCTCCGTAAGCTGGAATCTCTCTGACCATTTGCTCCGTACGGCCTATTCGTTGGTCTATCTCAAATAGGACCTCCGCACTGCTTTGCGGAGGCCGTTTTTAATACACTTCTTACTCGGTGTATTTTGGTGGTTATAACTGGTATTGCGACGACATGTTTCAAGCACAACTGTGCTTCAAAAGATCAGGACAATCACTAAAAAAGAGCAGCGATTCCCGTTATGCATTACTTGATATAAAACAACTTTTTTTCGAAAGCAGCCTTCAGTATTTTTTTTTTCCATACCTGCGGGAAAAAAATACATAATGCAATGTAGAAGTGCAACACGTACTTACCGCCAAAAATGTAACAAACGAACCTCATCCATTTTGTGGTGGTCGATTAGGCTGGTGTTACTGATCCATTCTGCATTAGCACCAGTCGAGACCGCAGAAAAAAAGCTTCCCCCGTCGGGCGACTGTTAGCGTTCGGATCTTGAGCAAACAAAATAAAACTGAATAGAAACTGTGCACGAAAAATCATCTCCACCTTAAGCTTTCAGGTATCTGGCATGGTTGCTTCTTTTTGATAGATGCCAATTATTACGGCGCGTCAGGCATTGCCTTTCTGTAGATCAGTTCTTTGTGTGCAGGGTTCTCCCGCTGTTCATCTGTACTCTGTTGCACAGGCTGTCAACCAGAATGAAATAACTTCTAGAAAACTATCGCTGACCGAGAAAGTCTATTTAGCTCCTCTTACTTGATGGCTGATTAAACGTTATGCACAAGACTGAGCACCACCAAGAGCAGTTTTTCATCACATTTGATGCTGTTTCGTGGTGCTACACCGAGCCGATTGTCCCTCGAATTTTCTTGTTCTTTGCTATTGCACTAGATGTTCACTTGCTTGCAAGGTAATTGAAACGTCCGAGAAGTCGGAATGCTCGAGTAGTGGCGCCGTTGTTTTTTTGTTTTGTTTTTTCTGCGGTCGCAGTGGGATTACCGCGTGAACGGCAGTGGGCTCACGCGTTCACGAAGACGAAGAAGCAGACGACGACGAAGCAGACGACAAAGCGATTCTAAAGCGATAAGACGACTGAAACTGCTTTTCTGCACTTGCTGAGGAAAGTAAGGCATCACAAACAACACAATCTTATGAAGTAAACACATGCAAGAGAATCAAGGTGATACCGGGGCGTGCCAAATGATAATCTATAATGATGTACTACGTACGCGCAGCCGTATGTAGCCAGGAAGCCGGGAAGGGATGACTACAAGTAGCATGGCGGCGGCACCACTTCCGGAATGCGCGCGCCTGCGCAGTTCGCTTGGTGACATCGGTCTATTCGCCTAGGCCTGAACGCGTTTGCAAAGCCTTGGCGGAGAAAGCCAAAGCGTAGTTGGCCACAGTGAGCTCGTTCTCGTTGCGGCTCTTTGCACGACACGGCCCGAGCATGCTTCTGGTGCTTCTGGCGGCCGTGCCAGAAGCACTGCTTCTGGCACGGCCGGTATTAGTTGCTGCGAGTCGCGAGCTGCAAGCCGACGTTAAAAAGGATATGTTTGAACTACGAGGGTGTCAGCAAGAGCCACGCAAATGCCAAATACCTGTTCACACTCGGAGCGGACACGCGCGTTTGATCGAAGTGCTGGATTCGTTCTGTTAGACCGCGTTTCGGTAAGCGCTTCTGGACCGATCTTTTACGATTGCAACTCGATACTGACATGACACTCGGCAAAGAAAGGTTAGACCGACAACGCGTAGCTACCACAAACTGCTATAGCTCGACACTGACGTAGCGTCGAGTCAGAATAAAAATGGCATACTAATAACAGAGTGTACATACCGAGTTGCCAAGGTAATCCGTATGGCGTTTATTTGAGCTCTATATCACACAAAACAAGGAGATAGAATCAATGAGAGTCCCTTTTCGACGACAGCGTTCGTCACCGCTGTCTCGGAAAACAAGGAGATCGAGATGACAAGGGGAAAATATTGACCTCTGAAATTTAGTTCAGGGATCAAACTACTCATCCGGTAAGGGTCCACAAGGGTCGAGCGGGCATATTCCATTCAGCAGGCCAGCCGGTCATGGACAGACGGTCTTGGCCAAGGACCGCCGGAGCAACGGTGCGCCGAGTCGATGTTGCTGCTAGGCCTACTATATTCTGCCGAGCTCGCTCGGTCGGCAGAATCGTGGCTGTTGTAGCTCTTCTCGTGTGTTTGTGGATCCTGCGTTCTTGATCGTCGTGGTCTGTTTTAAGCCTCTCCTTCCTTTTTTCTTGCTGGTTGAAGTCGGGACGCACGAGAAGAGCACGAAGAAAAATAAATGTCCGTTGGTGGCCGATACCAAGTAACTGAGCGACCCTGTCGGCCTTGTTGATTTGATCGTAAAAAGTGCGTAAGACAGCTTCGGAGCTGTCGTAGGATTCTGTCGTAACCTGCGCAAAGGTTACGACAATTTCGTTTCGAGAGCACGGGTTTTCTCTCAAATTTGTCGTACGCACTTTTTTCGTCGTGAATTCGCTTTGAGAATCCGGCCTCAGAGCTGGTTTTGTCAGTGCTGCCGTGGTTGCCGACTTGCCGTGGTCGCGTGGTGCAGCGTGCGTGCAGCCCTTGCACATCTCAAACGGCCACGTTGTCACAGGTCGTAAATCGTCGACGCGCCACCAAGTGGCAACGCTCGTAACCACAACATTCACGCCGTAGCCTTTCCCGACTGGCACAAGTGACGTCACGAATGCGCCCAATATCCCAAGACGCATCGCGCTCTCCGATGGCCGATTTTTGAGCGCGCGCCCAATCGGGCCCATTAGGGTGAAAAATATAGCCATCCGTTCAAAATACAAACGCGCGATTATGATTTATGAATATCATTGATCATATTGAACCTATTTCTGACCATAATAGGTGTATTTCAAGTTTCGCTTCAGTATCCCTTTAAGGTTTTTCTGAGCCTCAACCCTGCCGCATAGAGTTATTACAATAAACGCTAGAGGCTCAGCTGGCGCTAGTGTCTATGGGACTTCCGGTTGCAAATTGAAGCAGACAGCATGGAGTCTACTTTTCCAGTCTTCCTGTGTATTCCTATGGGAAAACGCTCGTGAATTTTGTCTCGTCGCCGGAAAATAACATTAATAGCTTTTGTTATTTCGGTTGTACCGGGTAGTATGTACCTTTATTAATATTGTGAAAGTGTAATTGCTTTAGTTACAGCATTTTTCCTTTTCCACTGAACGATGCTAAACTTCGCTATATTTCAGGCCCAAACCTCTGTTCCATGGCAGGTATGTAGAAACGAGCGACGATTCTAAGCAAAATAACGATCGAAAGGAATGCAGAGTGTGTTCAAAGTTCGCCAGCATTCTGTTGGTGCTTATATATTGCGAATATGCCTGTCCTCTCACGATATGAAAATGACCCCGTCGTGCATCTCTACGAGCGCTTAAAAAAAAAACGTTCGAAACGTAAAGAATAAAACGTGGGCTACGAAAGGTGTGTTTTCTTATTATTTCCTATGTTGGGCAGTTTTTATCGCGCACCTGTCCTCTGGCTTCCCCCTATTTGCAAAGATTTGGAGCGTGCGGGTGATGATTTGAACACAGAACAAGCATCTTCGCACCATGAGCAGAAAGAATAAAGCAGTACTTATTTATTGCAAATCGGACTATATTACGTGACTTTCAACTTATTTTGATCGCCTGCAAGCACAAGGAGTTACTTACTTAGTGTTACTGCGTAGTTCTTGACGTCTCTCTTGGTTTTGCAGATGTCGTTCGTTCGTTTCACACGTATATCCCCTATGCTGGAAAGCGTCGACGCCGTGTTCGCGCTAACAGTGTCCGACAGTGCACATAAATACATGTAACGAAGCGGTTTTAACACCGTTTTTAATGCCGCGAATTTAAAAAAAAAATGCTGTAACTGACCAATTATTTCGTCTGCGTGACTGAGAAATGTTCCAATGTGCCTAGTACGCTCAAATTATTCGTGATATTTGCTCTTATAATCGAGCGCAGAGAGAAAATGCACTCGCTTTTTCCCATAGAAATGCATTACCGGAAGTCAATTTCTGACTGCATGCTGTCTGCTTCAATTTGCAACAGCACACTAGCGCCAGCTGAGCCTCTAGCGTTTATTGTAATAACTCTATGGCCTGCCGGGGCCGTTTAGACTGGATGAGTATCGTTAAAGAGTGCGTTCATGTGATCACTACTTTGTGATGCACGTTAATGACTCCCCCCCCCCCGGGCTGGTGGTCACAATTACGGATGTATGGTCACACGCGACTCTGCACTAGCAAATATTCCAGCACATCCGAGACATTCGTTGTCTCATTTAATTGCCTGACCAACTTCGCGCAGTCTAAATATCACACCCAAACTTTCCTAAACCTGATTTCGTGAAAACCAGTGAGGCGTGAAAACTTTGCTTGAAATTTTAAACTGTGGCGGAACATGAAAAGCGGGCTTCGAACTTTGCGCACTTGAACTTGAAAAAAATTCGAAACCTTCGCAGTTGTTTTTTTTTTTGTTTTTTTTCAAATTTAGCTCTAAAAGAGGATCGAAACATTCGAACTTTTCGACCTTTATGTAGAAAGAAATTATAAATCTTTCCAATTTATCGAACTTTATGTCTATAAGAATTCGAAGCGTTAGAATTTTTCGAATTTCAGATCTAGAGAAATTCGAAACATTCGAATCTCTCGATTTTCAAGTTAGGGAAGTTCGAAATCTTCGATTTTCTCGAACCTCAAGTAAAAAAGTATTCGAAATAATCGAACCCGAACTTTTAGAAACCGTGAAATCTTCGTCCTTTTCGGATTTGAAACTCCACGATTTTTCGAAAGTTGCGAATTTTTCGAATTCGAACCTCTGTATGGTCAAAAATATCGAAACCTTTCGATTTCGAACATTAGCTCCGTTCCAAAATATTGAAACCTTTCGAATTCGAACCTAGGGTGGTTCGCGGCATCCCTAGTTATAAATGCTCCTTTATTTCCGCACTTTTTTATAACTTCACTTGGACTTTTTTTTTTAATTACCGACTGTATTTCTTTTAGAATACTTTTTTCAGTTTTCGAAAAAGATTTTTTTTTTGTGACTTATTTACGCAGCAGAGTCGGGTTGTAGGACGGACAAAATGGTCCAAGACAAATCGGTCCTAAGCGCAAACCCGGACAAATGGTCCCAGGTGATCTGTTGACAATTTGGACTTACATAAGTTTATTACCGCCATAAGCCAATTTATATTCTATTATCGCTCACTCGGGTTTAAGGCTCCTATTCGCACAAGTCAGATCCCTGCACAAAGCTGGAGCTTGGCATTCACTGCACAAAAACACACGCGCAGTCTAAAAACGCAAGTTCGGAATGCACTTGTCGGTTGATTGGACTAGCAGGAATTAAAATGCACAAAAACGTCGACGAACACAATTAACACGTTTCGTCTTCGGCACTTCATGCTTTATTGATCCTACCAGTAGCTCGTAGCGTCGGCTTCTCTGCGACTTTAGTAAAACGTAATGAACCCGCAATGGCGCTGCAAAAAAGAAACGCGCATGCGCATGATGAATCGAACATTATCGTGCCCATACTACATACATGTGATGGCGTGCATGCGGTCGTTTATCGCTACTGCGTGATGCACGTTAAAGATACCAGGCTAGGAGTGGTACTGCACTGGCTGAATGTTTCGTCTACAACGTAAAACATCGCCACTCCTCAAAAACAAAATGACCGACGTAATTTTTTTTTTTTTTTTTTTGTGGTGGCGTGTTTGGGAAAAACTTTTTTTCTTCCCGTGCTGAACATGTCAATTATTACAGACAGATCATTTCATATATGTACTTGGTAAATTAATCCTCTGGTATACTTTTTCCTTCTTCTTGGCTCAGCTACTGGCATGCAATGTGTTCTGATCTGGATGTATAGACTTTGAAATGGTTAGCGTTTCATAACTTCAGTATTAAGCGAAACGCTTTTTTTTCCTCTCTCTCTCTATCTTTAATTTGCAGCAAGTGTAAACAATCGACAAACACCCGAAGAGCAAGCAAACTATGCCTCAAAATTTGCCTGGTACCATCTTGTCCGAATCCCAGCATAGTCTCAAACTTCGTGGATTCTTTTATCACGTTATCAAATACTCAAGTAGCGCGCCTGCAAACCGGCGTTAAAAAAAAAAAAAAATAATAAATAAATAAAAAATCGCACGTTGTTTTGTTTTTGTTTTGTTTTTTTTTTAATTGGGGGGACGCCTAAAAAAGGAAGCGACGGTAGGGACGTTACCCGGAAGTGACGTACGCGCAATCCAATAGCAAATTTAAGATTCAATGAACAGGACGAACACTACATCTTACACGGACGTAATGTAGATCAGGGTGGCCAGGCTGGCCCGGTCTAAGAGCCGCAAACAGAGCACGAAAGCAAAACTCCTAAGAGCTGCAAGGGGGCTTTTGTTCAGAGAATTAAACGAAACTCGAACTACTTTCAATCTATCCGAGTCAAAAGCATTCCAACTGTACGTTAGGTAGCAGTAGCACAAGACTACCAAACCGCAACCTGCCTTTCGGTTTAAAACGCGTTTCATTCCTTTTTTGGGGGGAAGTGCTCGTGTGACCGGGAGGGAGCAGGGGGGGGGGGGGGGGGGGGGGGGGGGTAGGGGGTAGGGGAGGGAGCCGCGAGCCGCACTTTAACACGCGAAGAGCCGCATGCGGACCCAATTAGCGGACCCCAACGGTAAGGTACGTGTGCGAATAGGGAATTGTAGTAGACCGTTTCCGCAGCCCGCTAAGCACCCGGATAGCGCTCCGTAATCCGCGACAAGACCTTGAACTAGCAGACAAAGCTGGCGGCGCGCATGCACAGCTGCGGCGTTCAGTGGCGTACCAACATGTTTTTGAGTGTGTGTGTGTGTGTGTGGGGGGGGGGGGGGGGGGGCAAACCAGACCTCCCCCTCTGCCGCCCCCTAGCCCCCCCCCCCCCCCCCCCCCAAGGCCGGGGGTTGGTGCCCTTAGTATCCCTTGGGCGCCGTCGGCCAGTGTTTGCCCTGCCCAGTGGCGGCTGTTTCAGGCCAGGGAGAAGGGGGGGGGAGGGGGGGGGGGGGGGAGGGGGGGGGGCAAGCGCCTCCCTTGCACCCAGGGTGATACGCCCATGGCGGCGTTTTCTTCACGGATACCGTAGCGGAGAAGAAAAACGATTTATTACAACTCCCTATGAAAGTCGAGTGCCGTGTATTCGCGACGATATCGCATCCTATATACGCATGATCATCTTTTCGCGATGGTACTTAACGAAATTGCGGAATTCGCATAACCTAGGTCATCGGGAAAATTAGGTTACTTTAGTACGGTTCCGGTACATTTCATCGAACGCCGTTTCGTCGAACGCCGTTTCATCGAAACAATGGACGTTTCATCGAACGCCGTTTCATCGAATCGCTGACGGCCGTTTCATTGAATGTCTTTTATATAAAACGTGTGAAAGATGTTCTTTTATGCACGGATCGAGTGCATTTTCGTGTCATTCACCCATTTCATCGTCAGGCTTTTTAATGTCTGAGCAGTTTATTTCGATGCAAGCAACCCATGAGGATATTTGTACCGATCTTTATGTTTGTTTCGCACATTGTGGTTATCTGTTCACCCCCTCTGTATTACCCGATGGGCCTTGAGGGTATTGTAACAAATAAATAAAAAGCCGCACTCCCGGTAAGAGCGCACTTCAACTCATGGAGGCCAGAAGGCGAGTTAGGTTTTGCGCAGGCGCAACAACTTTAGCCACATTTGAGCCTCCTAGCCTCTCATGTCTTTCTATTGATACTTTTTTACTGCCCGAAGCTTGCAGTTGCTAAAGCTGAGGTGCTATTTATAAAACTACAACTAAACATTTTTTTTTATGACTCAGTCGAGTCAACAGTAAGTACGTCACTTCAAATTTTATTTCAAAACTTTCGGCGGTTCATGTGTTCGTGCGACAGCCATTCACCGTTTCAAATGATGAGCAATTGCTCTCAAAAAGTTCCCCACAGCCATGCTCCGTCGGTTCTCATAAAAAAGGCGGACCTTCTCATTCCTTGCCGCTATGGCCATCTTCTGGCGAGGAGGCTCTTGGGACCTCAGCATCGCCTCCAGCTTGTCTTCCATCAGTTGATGTTCGGCGGCGATGCAAGTCTAAAACTTCCAGAACCGGGCACCTCCGACCAGCTTCAGGAAGCGGGAATGCCACCCTGGCGTTCGATAAGACGGCGTTCGATAAAACGGCGTTCGATAAAACGGCGTTCGATGAAACGGCGTTCGATGAAACGGTGTTCGATGAAACGGCGTTCGATGAAACGGCGATCGATGAAACGGCTTCGATGAAACGGCTTCGATGAAATGTCCGGTCCCACCCCAATAGTTCGTCCCCCCAAAAATGTATTGTTCAATTTGGTTCGGGCGGACAAAGTGGCTCACCGCATATCTTAGTATATGTTTGGCTTCTGAAAGTCAAAGAATTTGTAACAGACGTTTTATTTTCTGGTTCCGTCCCAAACGGTGAATGCGGCGGCCATATAAGAGCGACTATTTTTGAACTCGGACAAAATTCAAAAGGATGGAGGTGATCGCAACAGAGATCGGTAGAGCCATGATGCTGCACGAAGGGTACTCGTACACATTCAGAAGAAAGAATTTCGATACTTTTTGATTTTGCCGAATAGGTGTATGCAAGGCAAAAGTAAAAACTGATTTGGCTGCCAGTCGGATTATTGCTCGTTCGAAGCTGAAGACTCGTAATATAATGCAAGAAAAGGCGCATGAGTCTTGTACGATTAGTTTTTTTAACCACTGGTTTATGTGACAGTGGGAAGTCGTGAAACTCCTCATCAGGGAATGTGGGCAGTTATTGAAATTTACAATTTACTATCGTCCCCTGCCCGATCAAGTGACCAGTTGCACGCATGACGAGTCATCCTTTGATGAATGTTCCTATGTGACGAATCGTCCTGTGACGAGTGCGCATGTAACGAGGTGGTGCACGAAAGCGCCCGATGTCAAAAGCCCCGTGTCATAGGCCCCGCGGCAAACTGGGACCGGACATTTCGTCGAACGCCGTTTCATCGAATGCCGTTTCATCGAAGCCGTTTCATCGAACGCCGTTTCATCGAACGAACACCGTTTCATCGAAGCCGTTTCATCGAACGCCGTCTTATCGAACGTCGTCTTATCGAACGCCAGGGTGACATTCCCGTTTCCTGAAGCTGGTCGGAGGCGCACATCCCAAATTCTGGAAGTTTTTGACTTGCATCGCCGCAGAACATCAACTGACGGAAGGCAAGCTGGAGGCGATGTTGAGTTCCCAAGAGCCTCCTCGCCAGAAGAAGGCCATAGCATGAGAAGGTCCGCCTTTTTTATAAGAACCGACGGAGCATGGCTGGGGGGGACTTTTTGAGAGCAATTGCTCATCATCTTAAACGGTGGATGGCTGTCGCACGAACACATAAACCCCCGAAAGTTTTCAAATAAAATTTGAAGTGACGTACTTACTTTGGACTTCATTGAGTCTTAGAACTACAAAAAGAAAAAAAAACAATGTTTCGTTGTAGTTTCATAAATCGCACTTCAGCTTTAGCTAATGCAAGCTTCGGGCAGTAAAAAAGTATCAATAGAAAGACATGACAGGCTAGGAGGCTCACAGTAAGGGCCTTAGCTCACAGGGCTAAAGTTGTTGCGCCTGCGCAAAACCTAAGTCGCCTTCTGGCCTCCACGAGTTGGAGTGCGCTCTTACCGGCATGCAGTGCGACTTTTTATTTCATTGTTACAATACCCTCAAGGCCCATCGGGTAATACAGAGGGGGTGAATAGATAAGCACAATATGCGAAACAAACGTAAAAATCGGAACAAATATCCTCATGGGTTACTTGCATCAAAATAAATTGTAATAGCTACAAGTTTGTACATTAAAAAACCTGACGATGAAATGGGAGAATGACACGAAAATGCACTCGATCCGTGCATAAGAGAGCATCTTTCACATTTTTTATATAAAAGATATTCGATGAAACGGCCGTCAGCGATTCGATAAAATGGCGTTCGATGAAACGGCGTTCGATGAAACGGCGTTCGATGAAATGTCCGGGAACCGCGGCAAACGCCCCGACCTTTTTGCCCCGCTTTCAAAAGCCCCAGTTTCACAAGCCCATGACGCGAATCCCCCGTGTTAGGTGGCCGTGTGTCCTTAGCGCGAAGGCAGATAATTCTGCTTTTAACTAAGAGACAGTAAGTGTGCACGCGAGCTTGTGTAACAATTATGCCGTACCCGGCACTCAAGTAAGGAATAATCGGATAAAGCTTCTCGTTCTTCGGACGTACGCTACAAGTAAGGACAAACAAAATATGTTAGTCACTGGCAAAAAATTTAAAGTTAGTTTTTATGATTAATCATTGAACCAAAGCTTTCGTTGGCTCTGAAGCACGCTCGGATTCACAGTTCCGACGGTTTTGTCAAAAGTGTTAACCCGCAGTTCATAACGCCGCACTTATTACATAGGCAGCACCAAACACCACTTTCATTCGTACGTCGTCCTAAAAATATTTGCATCTATCTAGGTGGATAAAGTCTACAATTCTGCGTCCGAGTAAACCTTCATGACAGCAGGGTGCATCGCTGGCTATGCATATGTACGCAAGTGGCCACTTGTAGTACGTCGTTCTAAGGTTTTCTGTGGGTCATGTTAACCTTCTTTTTTCACTTAAAAGAGCCATTGTAGACCCTCAACAGATTAGGTAAATACATAGAGCAATGCTGGTTGAAGCGCGAAGAGGGTGAGAGGGTGGCAGTGAGGACGGGACTTTTAGTACTTGGGGAATACGGGACGGGGTATTTGAACGCGGGGTTTTTGAAACGTAGGGATAATGACGTGAGGCTTTCGCGACGGGGATTCTGCACGCGGGGCAATCGTGTTACACCCCATGTAACGAATCGTCCTCATCCCCGTTTTTTCGGGCTTAAAAAAAGGGGATACGGTCCATTCGTCACATGCACACTCGTCACAGGTCCCACAATAGTTCGTCCCCCAATCGGTCCCACAATAGTTCGTCCCCCAAAAAATGTATTGTTCAATTTGGTTCGGGCGGACAAAGGCGAAGAATTTGTAACGAACGTTTTAGCTTCTGATTCGGTCCCGAACATTGAATGTTGGTTGGGCCTCACAAAGTCGGTCACCTATTATCTTAGCATGTCTTTCGCTTCTCGAGGTCAAAGAATTCGTAACAGACGTTTTAGCTGTGTGGGTCCGTCCTGAACGGTGAATGCGGAGGCCATAGAAGAGCGACTATTTTTGAACTCAGACTACATTCAAAAGGATGGAGCTGATCGTAACCGAGAGAGGTAGAGCCATGATGCTGCACGAGGGGTACACATTCGGCAGAAGGAATTCCGATACTTGTTGGTTTTGTCGAATAGGTGTATGCAAGGCAAAACTAAAAACTAATTTGGCTGCCAGTCGGATTATTCCTCGTTCAAGCCTGCAACTGAGATCAACCTGCTCAAGACCCGTAATATAATGAAAGGAAAAGCGGATGAGTATTGTAATATTAGTTTATATAACCATTGGTTTGCGTGACAGTGGAAAATCGTGAAACTCCTCATCAGGGTATGTGGGCAGATGTTGAAATTTACAATTTACTATCGTCCCCTTCTCGATCAATGTGACCAGTTGCCCGCATGACGAGTCATCCGGGATACGGCCCATTCGTCACATGTCGATTCGTCATAGGGCAACTGGTAACAGGCCCGTTCGTCACAGCGGAACATTGGTCATAGGGTGATTCGTCACGCTGGCAGTTCGTCACACAATGACTTCAAAATTGTTAAACGTTTTTTTTTTGTTTTTTTTTTTCTATCTTGTTTTTTTAGGAAAGTTACGAAAGGGGGCCACTTAATTAAATCCGTACAAGGCCAGTGAGGTTGACTACGGGAAACAAAAGCATGTCCCAATGACCCCAAGTTAAGGCAGCATGCAGCCTTTAGCCTGCATGTTGTCGTATCGGGGTCACCTTTCTTACAAAAGAACTTCGAGAACATAAAGTTCACAATAAAAAAAAAACCCAACAAACCAGTTTTTTTTTTTTGTGCCCCGTTTTAGGGCTTATTATGCCGGTTGCCCTCCGATTATAAGTATATCAATCTCGATTTCTAAATGGAGGTAGTTACTACTAAAAAAGGCAGCGATATGCTTCTTCACGAAGGACATTCCTACACTTGCATTAAGGTTTACGAAACTACGTTCTATTAGGCCTGCCGGCGAAGAGGAGTTTGTGAAACTAAAATAGTCACCGATCACGCCAAGTCTCGTGTAATCTCTTATTCAGGAGACCATACGCATGCAGTTGACAACACCAAGATAAACGTGCTTGGGTTCGTCATCAGACGGAGGAAAAAGCTGGTATGTACCAAAATCTGTTCCTGCTCTTATATTCCCAAAACAAGGTCACTAATATCCTTTATTCCAGTGGAAGGCCGTCTAGCACCACACCAAATTCTTCTGGCTGCGGTTGCCTGTGTCAGTGACCACACTGCGTTGCAGATTCCCGCACCGCCAACACTTCGGCGCACCATCCGCAAGCAAAGGCAGCGGGCGAATTTCGAGTACAGCGTATAACCTTCCAGAGCCGAGATACGATCGAATGCCTACAGAGTTCAAAGTAAAGTGTATTGCAGCGCAAAATAACAGTGCGCGACATATTATGATAATAATGACTGTCTTACCTGCATGCAGACCACAGCCAAAGGAGACTCCTTTCTCTTCCATGATAGCGGACAGGGCGACGGCGAAAGAATGCTTATCTTTGCTACCGAGCGCAACTTGAGCTGTCTGGCTCAGGCAACTACGTGGTTCGCAGACGGGACCTATAAAGTGACCCCGGCACAGTTCTACTAACTGTACACGGAGCATGCCACAGTCAACGGCGTGGTAAAGCCAATGGTTTACGGCATGCTGCCCAACAAATCTGAAGCTACCTACAAAAGGTTATCATTCAAGAGCTCTGATAAACGTATAAAACGAAACGCTCGGTGGTGCTATTATTGGATATGCGTTCAAACACTCCAAAATATGTTCGCTCGTTTTAAGGTTTTTTGACGTCGTTCTGAGTCACATGGGGGGCCAACTGCCTTGAGGTGGCTTACACGGGCTTCAAGATAGCGGCCATCAACGATACAGGGAGGCTTTTTTTCACTTATCCCAGTCAGTGTCTAGGAAGGTGTGCTCCAGTGGTCACCAGAGTCGCTACGATTCAGATGACGAGTTTGCTGTTCTGGTATGCGGCATTCTATTTATATGTCTTATTTCTGTCTTCAGGTGAGCCAATTGGTTACATTATTTCTTGTTCATTTTCAAATGGGAATGCATCCAGCATTGGCTTTCTTGCCAATCGCCGACATTCCCGAAGCCTTCAAGGTACTTCTCGAGATTTTCCCCACCGATGCCTCACTCGTGGCGGACTACTTCGAGGACGTGTATATCGGGAGACCCCGTCGAAACGGCTTGTCGTTGGCCACCTCCCCTCCTCTGGATTGGCCAGTCAGGAAATCAACACTAGCAGAAAGGCCAACAAGGACGAACAGCAGCATCGAAGCGCGGTTCTGGGGACTGCACGTAAGAACTGACCTAATCCTCTGAGAACTTGGACGTTTTCTGTAGTACATTTCTGCATTTGTGGCTCAAAATTTCAGTACGGTGCCCACTCAAAAAGCTTTCTCCACGAGTGTGTTCGTTCGTTTTTTTCTTTTTATCTTTAACAGAGATGAAGCTGGCTCAAGTAGCGGGCGGCATGACATCTTCGAGGGTGTCCAAGAAGCACGACGACAGCAACCGGCGTCTTCAAATCATTGTGAGCCGCTAGAATGGTCGCAATCGTCTAGAAACCCTGAGGGTGGTAGCTCAGAATATCCCTTTTTAATTTTTTTTTTATTTCGTTCAATACATTTGTTGTTTTCTAAGCACAACGCTGACTTGTTTTGATGTTCCCTCTCTTTAGTAAAATTAAATATACCGTACTAATCTTTATTGGATGCTCAGCCAGGTGAATATATGTTGGGCAAATTCAAAGTTCGCACAGTGACAAACGTTCCTAGGGCCAAATTCCCCTATGACGAATGTTCCGCTGTGACGAACGGGCCTATTACCAGTTGGCCTATGACGAATGCGCACATGACAAACGGGCCTACACCCGAGTCATCCTGTGACGAATGTTCCTATGTGACGAATCATCCTGTGACCAATCGTCCTGTGACGAATGCGCATGTGACGAATCGTCCTCATCCCTAAAAAAAGTGCCTGAATAATAAAAAAAACACACACACACACACACACAAAAAGCGCGAATTTGTTAACAGCGCCCAGTCACCCAGCTTGTCTTCCGTCAGTTGATGTTCTGCGGCGATGCAAGCCAAAAACTTCCAGAACCCCGGATGGGCACCTCCGACCAGCTTCAGGAAGCGGGAATGTCACCCTGGCGTTAGATAAGACGGCGTTCGATAAAACGGCATTCGATGAAACAGCTTCGATGAAACGGTGTTCGATGAAACGGCGTTCGATGAAACGGCATTCTATGAAACGGCTTCGATGAAACGGCGTTCGACGAAACGGCGTTCGACGAAACGGCGTTCGACGAAATGTCCGGTCCCCAAAAAAAAGGTGCTAAGGTTTTTTTTATAAAAACCACTAACGCGGATGTTTCTGAGGACACTCTGGAACTTTGTGAATTAAACTTTTGCTCTAAATTGAATATTTGAAAAGTCATTTAATTAATCCTAATGAATTAGTTAATTGGGAAAAATAAAAGAAACCAGCCTGACTTGCTCCAAACAATGAACAAAATTCGTGTGGTTTCGTCTTCCTAAAATGCACCAAAACCTTCCAAATACTCTTCACGTCGTGCGAAAGCACTTTTTTTTTTACATTTTAACATTTCCAAATTATACATATTTCAGCAGTAAAAGCCGAGAAACTAGATATGAAGGACTTCAAAGACATCTATGATGAATAATCAGTGCTCGCCAAAATGTTGATAAATTCAGTTTTATCAATACATGCGAGATAAAATTCGGTAAATTTTACGGCGGTGACGATCGCGCTCGCAAGCTATCACATTAATATATTCAACTAAAACAATTAATCCGAGTCGTAAATACGACTCAAATTTATTGAAAATACGGTGCAAGCTCCGGCGACATTAAATATCCAAATTAGATAAAAGCGAACTTATGAAAACATTTGACGTTTTATAATCAAATAAAAAAAATTGCACATCCGTATTCGACAAATGGGTCAGGGTGCAAAGTCTTCGTGATAGAAACAAGTGAAGCATAGAAAGAAATAAAAAACAGAAAAAGACCCATCGCACTGCATGAAAGGTTTTTGCTAAGAAACGAAGTGGCAAGTCATTGTAATACAGAGAGGAGATACAGCGCCAAAGTTTTGGGAAAGAATAGGTGTTCTCAAATGGAGACGGGTCCGATCTTTCAACAGAAGCCAGTCTCCAAGTGTCTTTTGTTCATCCATCACAATGCAAAGTGGGCGAACAAAACCACTTTGAAAGCTTTCCTGGTCTGTCCCTTGAAAGGTTGAGTGGTTCACAACGAAAGAAACATCAGAACGTCTTAGACAAACGCTCAAGACAGAGGGTAGGGAACCAAGTCTAAAAACATACAAAGCCGTCTAGGTTTGTCCCCGAAGCCTGAAGAGTTCGCTGATTCACGATGAAAATTACTCCCAGCAAACACAATGCTTTAGGATCCTCTGTATGAACCGGAATCGAACCACCTTTTTTGTCAACCTTCGCAGGTCGCAAAAAACAAAAAAATAGAAGGGGACACTTCGCCTCCTAGCATAACAGCAGTCCAGTCATCGCCCCCCCCCCCCCCCCCCCTTTACGTTTTTTTTTTTCTTTTGTTTTGTTCTGGTCCGCGGGTCCGAGTGCGGAACTTGCAAACAATGCGACGGCCGCGACGGTGCCTATATAAGCCCATTCAGAACCCACAGGAAATCACACCGCCTGCATTACAACCCAGATTGCTGTCGGAACACCGGATCCCTGCCACCACGATGAAGCTGTCCATCGCCACCGTCGCTGTCGTCGCCCTTCTGCTCCTGGTCAGCGCGTCGCAGACCGATGCCACCAAGGAGCACATCTTCCTCCCGTTCCACTGGGCCGGTAATATCGTCAAGGACGCTGCCCAGTACATGATCGCCTTCAAGCTGTCCATCGCCACCAAACTCCTGGCCATGATCACCGGTAATCGGTCCTTCCGGGCATCCATCGAGTACGACTCCCGCCTCGAGAAGTACCAGGATGCCGCCGCTGCCTCCGGACTCTTGTACCAACCGGCTCCCACCGGGACTCCCAGGCCAGATCCGCTGCAGGTCGAGAAGGATTTCAAGGTGGACTGGTTCCCAAACTTCAAGTTCGGGAACATGCACCTGCCCAAGTTCAGCCTCCCCCACCCGCACCTGCCCAGTCTCCCCAAGTTCAGGATGCCGCACCTGTCCCTGCCGCACCTGTCCCTACCGCACTTCCCCCACTTCTCCAAGTTCCACGACAGGTCGCAGCAGCCTTCCGCCCCTGCCGTCTTTAGCATTCCCAAATTCGCCAGTGGCTACTTCAACGGGGGTTTCAAGATCGGGCACGGTGTTCCAGCCAACGGTGCCGTCGGAGGTCAGTCCTTGCAAGCGACCGGTCCCGCCGGACTTCAGTCCTTGCAAGCGACCGGTCCCACCGGACTTCAGTCCTTGCAAGCGACCGGTCCCACCGGACTTGCCGTTGCCCCGATCGTCGTCGCAACAACCGTACTGCCAGTGCCCGGCGCGGACTCCCACATCAAGCGATCCGTAAGCAACTCGTCGATGGGGACCTATTTCGCCTTCATCCAGTCAAATGACGAGGGAGAATGCATCGCCAGGATGGTGTGTTCCATGGCAGCGGAACCCCATGCCTTCGGACTCTACGGCAAGAAGGTGGTGCGGTTCTTCGACGCTGTCAAGCCTTCCAAGGAGTCGCCTGCCAATGCCTACAAGGAGGCCGCCCGCGCCGGCCACAGCGGACTGAGTTGCTCGGCCAAGTATTCCGGTTGCAAGGTGGATCCCAAGCACCTCGCCCACATCGGAAGTTCGGAGTTCTAGGACGTCAAATGTGAATTTGTGTAAATGGAATATGTAAATAAATATGTCAATACCTGTGAACATACGCTTTGCCCTCCGTTTTCTGGTTGCGCGATCGACCGTAAGGTTAGATCGGTGGCCTTTGAGGGTTCTAGGCAGATGAGCCAGTGGTCACCTTTGTCCTTTTCCTTAAACTAGTTCTGCATTACCATCCCACTGCGCGTTAAAGCTTTCGAATTCATGGACCTGACAAGGGCCGTGCCACAGCCGCCATTTCTGCGAGAATCTGATTGTGGCCGATGGTAAGTTCAGAAAGCCGTAGCGACGCGCGAACTACGCAAAATGCACTCAACATCGGATCCTACCTTTGCTTCTCCTTTTGTGAGCCCAACTCGTCGATGGGGACACCAATTATGTTACCGAAAATGGAGGCGTTTAGCACGGTGGTGTCAGCTTGCAACCAACGTATATGATGGCAGTCGGGAAACTGCGGTTGAAACCAAGACGTAACTATTTTCAGTGATTCAATTTACCTTCCAAAATATATATTTGCCTTCCTTCCTAAATATTAGGAAGAAGGTAAATCAAGAATGCAAGTTCAGTGTTAAAGCAAAGAAATTTGGCACGCAGCTAGTAGCAAATGCAGCTCTGCCATTTTATCGGGTACTGCAGGCAATCAGTATCTTTTCATGAAACCCTTAGTAAGGCTATAATTATTTTAGATGCACGCTTTTTTGTGTCCTATAAACGTCAAAGGCGCGAACGAGCAGCTTAAAAAGACGCTTGTCGCTGGAGGTTTCAAAACCGAAACCACGCCTAGCCTGTGGTTTCTGTTTTTCGGAAACCGCAGGCTAGGCGAGATTTATTTGCAGCTTGATTTGAAGTCGATGTAAGATTTCCGGGAATGCCATTATAATTATTTCGCTTACGAATCAGATTATGGATCTGATCACTGTTTCAGATATCGATCAGTCCTATTACGAAACTGAAGTAACTATATTCGTTTTCACCTCAAGAAAAAAGCAAGATTTGCGCATTGTTCATACGCGGCACGAAGTAGCTCTTACGATATTTGGTTGTCGGAGGAAAAAGCGATGTTTTTGGCGTTTGGAACGAGTGCGTCTAGATAAGATAACATAAAACTAATCTACAAATCACCTACCAATATCCTAATTCTCTACATAAAGGGGGCAATCAGTAATGCTCCGCGAGAAGCCGGACTTTTTTTTACTATGGTTCTTGAGGTGAAAACGGGTATAGTCTCATTGCATAAAAAAAATTCATAATACAAGTGTTCCGTGTGACGAGTAATCCGGAAAGACAAGGACTCGTACGTGATGCCCTGTGACGAGTTGGCCTACCAAACGAGTTCATTTCTGACCAGTTGGCCTGTGATTTGCCTCGTCTGCACTTGTCCGGAACTTGTTTCTTTATCATGTTAATGTTGTAAACGCTACTGTGAAAAATAAAATTGATATTTTATGAACGTATGTCGTTACATTTTAGGTTCAATCACATAGTTTCCTGAGTGTCGTCATTTAATACGACGGTTGCAAGCTGACAGCACCGTGCTAAGGGTAACCATTTTTGTTAACAGCATTTTTTTTTTTACTTCTCCCAGCGCTCACTAGAGGACAAGCAAAGGTAAGATCACATAAAACAAATAAAACTTATAGTGGGCTCCAATATTCGCCGAAAAATAAAAACAAGAATTTAATTCTACGATTAAAAAAAGAGTACGCCCAACTAGAAGAAAAATAAAAAACTGAGAACGCCAAACCTTATTTTTAATACCGTTGATGACTTATGGAACTTACATATGTGTGTGTATTGAAACTTCAATAATGTTTTCTCGAAGATCATTGTAAATAGGTGCAAAATTGCTTTAAACTCGTCCCTCTACCCTTGCAAACGTTGAAAAAATCTAACGAATGTCGTTCTTCACTTTTATTCTTTTAATCTCATCCTTTCTCCCCTTTCCAAGAACTACCGCTCCCCCCCCCCCCCCCCCCCCCTCCACAATGCTAAGCATTTCTTATTTGTAAAAAGGAAAGGGTGGGGGGGGGGGGGGGGGGGTTACTTCTCAGGTTATTTTTCTTTGTTTGAAGCCATTAAAACGCCTCTAACCCCCCATTCACACTGGAAGCGGATCCGCGTTCGCGAAGCGGTTGCGAAAGCGGTTGTATAAAGATCCAGTGCAATTGCACGCGCATATGATGTCATCGTGTGCGCGTGCAATTGTACTGAATCCTTATACAACCGCGTTCGCAACCGCTTTGCGAACGCGGATCCGCTTCCAGTGTGAATGAGCCCTAAGTGCACTGTTCATATGTGTGACCCCGGCATTCTCCTCGAAAACATAAAGAAAACCTCTTCGTCCCCCCAAAAACTAAAAGAAAAAAAAAAAAAAAAAAACTACGCGCGCCGCATTTGTGATTTTGCTGTCGCCATGGGAGAACAACATTTCCTTCACTTCTTCCACAGTTTACGCCCTTCTTTGCTTTCCGCTAGACTGTGCCTGAAATGCAACGCGATGATGGAATAATTTAATAACGCTAATTTAACTTCCTTAAGCTGACAGTGCGGTGGAGGCTACACGCTTGTCAGATTAAATTGCAACAGCTGACCTCGGTCACGACACCTGGATACGGGCGGGCGTCATCCACTACGCTGTCGGCAGCGGTGAATTCAAAGGCGCAGGCAGGAAAGTGTTATAAAGCTGCTTTGCGAAACTTCCCGTTTTTTGATTTTCCACTATCATTCTCACTACTAAAGTACTTCTGTAAATTCACGCGCTTAATCTTGTGACAAGGCGCAGAGAGCTCTTGAGATGACTTCGGGATTCAAAAAGCGCAAAAGACGAAGGACCAGACGAAGAAGTAACACGAACGCAGCGTGTTTTGAATCCCGAAGTATGTCGTATACCAACTCGCCCAAGCCTCAACTTTAGCGTCTTGAGATGAGTTTGTTAACTCAATCATCCGTGCTCAAAATGTCCAGTCTTGGGTGGTGAACGCGTGCCTGGCGCAAGATATTTTCACGAAAGAAGACTCTTGTGCATTCTCGGAACTCGATTTGCATTAGGGGGGGATCAGTAGCCGATTTTGCAATAAAGAAAAAAAAAAAAGGGGGGGGGGGGGGGGGGGATCGCTATCCGAGGATGCCCCTCTTTGGAATCTTCTTTTAGCTTTTTTTATTTATTCCTTTGTTTTTAGGGTGCAGTTCTCGTCTGACAAAACGCTCGTGTTGGGCAACTATTCATATGCCGCAGTAAAACTGTAGGGTTCGGAGTTTTCGGTTTAAACCGATAAAAACCGATAAACGTACGCCGAATCCATTTTCGGAAATTCGGTTTTAACCGAAAAAGGTCAGTTTGTAAGTTCGGCGTTTTCGGTTTGAACCGATAAAAGTACGTCGAATTCATTTTATAAAATTCGGTGTTAACCGAAAAAGGCCACTTTGACCTTCCAGTCGTACCGCCGAGCCATGGCGAAAAAGTGGAACGACAGTGTCTGTCAAAACGTGTCCGAATGTAGGGGAAACACGAATGCAATCATGACTTTGCGGTTTCATCTGCGTATCATCGTTCGGAACGTAAAGTGCGAAATTCCCCACGACTTCGCCATGTTCGAGCGTGTTCTCAAACTCGTTGTAAGGAAGACTGACTTGATGCAAGTTCTGCATGTTGTGTTGTGCTTCAAAACGTCGCACCGTGTCTCTTTCGGCGGTCACAATTGGTTGATTGGCCGATTTTGGCTCAGGCAGCGCTTCATCTCTTCGGCCTGCAAGTGTCCAGTGTTAGCGTTGAGAGGGCACACTCTTAGAAAAAAGGGTCAGTATAGTCCTCCCTAAAGGGAGGAACGCTCTTGACACATATGTTCCTTCAGAAAGGGAGAAACTTTCGTCCCTTAAGCAGGGGAGGAAAAGTTCCTCCGTCGTCTGCATCTCGTTATGGCGGCCACGAATCGAGCAAATCGAGCTCGGTAAGGCTTAACGAGAACACTAAGTCTATTGCACGAAGCGAGAGGAGCAGGAAATAAAAACGTAACACGAGCTTTCCGCGAACTGTATTTATTTCCGAAGTTTCTTTACCCCTGCAGGTAAAGAAACTTACGTTTCGAAAGCATGCAGTCACTCAGTCTTCTCATCGTCAGCACTGCGATGTTCAACGGAGACAACCGGCACTCAGTTCGCGCACTTTATGTCCTACCTTTGCTATTCCTCGAGCCACAATTCCTTCGTCAACCGTAGCGTCAACCGCACATCATGGAGGAGCGAAAATCATTCGCCCGCAAAACCAAAAGCCGCTCTCAAAAAAAAGCAAATCCGAAGCAACCTCTTGGCTTATCTCAGCACGGTAACACGAAATTATGGCGTAGCCGCGTAGCGTAAAAGGATGTTAAATCGCTTGCCACCAGATGGCAGGGTCAAGCAGAGTAATTGCACGTAGCTAGGCTAGGTGGCGCTAGGTACCGCCCAATTCATGTTTTACAAAAAAATATTTTATTTTTTTAACCCACAATTGCGTTTCCTTTTCTTCGGAATCTCTAACACATGTAGATACGTTGCGGACACTGCAATCATCAGGTCAACATATATTGAACGCATACACACGCATCGCACATACAAACATCAATACAACAGCACACTACCCCGATCACTACTACCGAGCCCTGCGTTTCCGTCTTTTATAGTGGTCGTTTTGAACGTACGGAATTTTTCGGTGACTCCCTAAGCAAAAAAAAAATATTCCGAACATGTTCATTTTTTTTCCAGCAATGTCATACATCTGAGGCTATTTTTAATGGCTCAGGGGATGAATCTCTTATTAAAAAGAAGACGCTCGATCATGCCATAATTATTTGAAAGCCAATAAATCAAGCCGCTCCAATGTGGTTCCAAGCCATGAGTTTGTTTTCCCGCATGGCCCTTCGTAGCCAGTATTTATATTGTAGTGTTCGTTTTTCTATTTGTGCTGTTCGCGCAAAGCTGCAATTGCCGTCTTGAATTAATCTCTGTAGAGCGGATATTCACTCAGCTGGAAGTGATGCTTCACGGGCACAGAAATCGCTTTTCGATCAACTTGAATGCAGTCAAAGCCGCGACTTCCGACAACTGTTAAAGGAGCTGTGCAACAATTTTTGTACTGTGCACAAATACCGCTTAAAACGGATCCCTAACGTTAATGACCTATGAAACACGCGTTCGTTTTTCACCCCACGCAATAGAAGTCCCAGAAAAAAATTTAAGAAAAATGAGCAGCGTTCACCCCCTCAACTCGCAGCCAGAACAAGCGGCCACGTGATCTGGAGCCGATTATATGCCGCCAGTGTTGATCATAGCCACGCGCTGGGGTTGGCAAAGCACAGGGCGCGCGCTGAGTTCCAGACATTGTTATGGCTCGGCTGTTGTCGTCGTTGCAGCGATTGGACACGGGCCACTACCCGAATGTTTCTCGAGCTAGTAATTATCACGAGCCCAAATCGAGTGCCCACGCAATGCTCGGGTCCAATCTATGAACCGCATTCAAATATCGTCACTTGGGTGTACTGCGATCCCCGAGTTACGTCATCAAATTTTGCAAAGGAGAGATTGAATGAAAATGATCGCTTTTGTCCTTGAAATTACACCGCAACAAAGGAGTTTCTTGGCCAGTGGCGTTGCGTGTGGGTATCCTTGAGTCCCAGGTGTGCCAGTAAGCTCGTGTAAAGCGAAAAACATTCCAATTGAATATCGTTGCACAGCTCCTTTAAGTGTACGGAGCTGCGCCGCTGCGAGCTCGAAAACTTCTAGCGCTCATCCCAGCGCGCCACTTAGAGGGCAGTTTCTACAGGAACCGTAATATATTTAAACAGTAAAATAAAGGATAGCGTCTTTGTTTTTTTTCGATTTTGCCTGTCTTTTTTTTTATGCTAAACTTCCATTATAAATATACGTACTTTCCGTCATACTTTCGTAGTGTTGTCTTTTCCCCAGAGCGCAATCGCTCTCGGGGACCGACAGTCACATTGGCCACTGTACGATAGGAGCTTACCGTTCAGACCAGCGTTCCAACATGACTATCCACACGTCGATCGACTGCACCTAATCCCTCAAGTGGTTTTAAACTCTTTAATGTAAAGCGGAATGTCATCCTGCGACACCCCGGCCCCTCCGATAACGGCCAGACTAGCGGCATCAATGCCCGACAGTTTACGTCATCTCATCTTGTTGTTACACCACTGATACGCGAACACACGGTCACATCGGCGATAATTCCAGTCTTCTGTTCACAACCCACAACACTGCCATCACGATGTCGCTGACACGAAGAAATACAGAACCACGTTGACGATGTTGCTGACACGCAGAAGAATCACGTTGAACGCCGGTTGGCACTCGGCACGGGACAACGGAACCGAACTCAGCACGGAAGGCACCCAGGCAGCCGGCAGGAAAACCTGCCTTCCTTGGACGCAGTTCCCGCGATTTCCATAACGTCGAAAACGTCGACACAGTTCCTCGTGGTTTCGCTACAGAGGCTAGAAAGTAGTTTCGCTGCTGTAGTTCCGCGTGTGTCCCGCAAATTGGAGACGGCCGGCCGTCTTACCCAGTGTATGTAGCGCTGCTGGCACTGCTCCGGAACTTCGCTGTTTCTAGCGGCTTCGTTAGCTCATTTGATAAAATTAGTGGTAAAAACGTCAATGCAACCGAAATGTTCTGCACGTTTGGACTAGAAGACGGAATTACAGGCGGCCTTCGCTGCCGCTGAAGCTCAATCAACTCAACATTAATTTATTAAACAACGTGCGCGATGTGCTCGAAAAACGAAACCGAAAGAAGATGGGTCGGGAGGGCGAAAGCTTTCTCCGGTCTGCCTGGAGGAGGAAAACGTCTCGGAGAATAATAAGGACTTTAATTCTCCTTTCATCGGTCGGGGTTTGTTTATGTGTGTTTTGGTAAACAAAAAAAAAAAAAAAAAAAACTTTACAAAAAAAAATTAAAAAAAAAAACGACTTTCCTAGGGATCGAACCGTTGACCACTTGGTCAGTAGCGCGATGTTCTACCCCTGCGCCAACTGAACAAGGAGGAACTCGCCCTCCTCCTTTCATCTGAACTGCCGTTCCTCCCTTCTCTGGGCAACTTGTCCGCAACAAGGAGGAACAGTCGCTTTTGCTACCTTTCTCCTCCCTTTTTTCTTAGAGTGCATTCTCGAAGCCCAGGGTCATTAACGGGAAAAAATGAGAGTGGAACAACGAATAGAACCTGAGAAAGTAGATGTGTGTTTACTATAATGAGATCACGTAATCCTGATCTACAGAAGGTGAAGTTCCATGTTTTTTGGGCATATAGGCTTCATATCTGACTTGTCTGTAATTCTTTTTTTTTTTCTTGTTTCTTTTACTGTTGCACACATGTGCCAAAAGTGTTCGTTTCTTTTTCAGTGTATTTGTGCCGTTATTCTTTGAGTGATCATAAATATCAGAGCTACAATGATCATATAATCCTGAGTCCGTTGGTGTTTATTTTATATTCACCGAAAAAAAAAAAAGATGGTAAACTTTTGTGGGCCTAAATGCACACGAAAAAAAAAACGAAAATTGAATTTTAAAATAAACACCGAAAAAAGTATGCCGAATTTTGAAAAAATTCCTATAGGTATAAATTTAAACGCTATAGGTATAAATTTAAGGCGCGTTTTGTAGGGCCTGCCTTGATCATGAGTAGGGTTCAGTGTTTTCGAATAAATCCGAAACAAAAAAAAATCCGAAAAAACACTCGCCGGTAAATTTTCCGTCAATTCGGATTTATCCGCAAAACTCGGAATTTCGAGGTCACAGCGACAAAATAAACAGGAAAAAATACGCAGTTTTAGAATTAAACTTTCTAAGAGCACAAGGTCAGTGGTCCTGCGGAGATTCTACTTCGGTTTCTTTCAAATCTAGAACTACTGAAAAAAAATGGGGGGGGGGGGGGGGTTGCCTTTTTGCACGTCTAGGCTCCTTCGGGACAACGGGTCATGGTACCCGGACGTGATTTATCTTCATTTTTATTTTTTATTTTTTTTTATTTTATGCAGTAAAATAAAGTTCGATTTTTAAAGAATTTGGAATCTAACAAAAATAAACTCCGAAAAACGCCCTCTGAATTTCACGAGAAATAAACTCCGACAACACGGAATCTTAGTCATGTGTGGTGTTGGTGGTGAATGATTCCCGGAGAAAAGCTCAACGGAGAAAAGCTGGCTGCAAAACCGGCGTATGCAGAGAAAGCTCACCGATTATTTTTCTTCTTTTCATATGGAGGCTGTCAGATCATGCGTAACATACATGAATTTCTTATCATTAAAATTCGTCAGTATTCTGAAAAATAAAATTTCTTTTTTTTTTATTACTTGTTAAGCTTATGGGGTATATTGCTCCCAAAATAATTATTTCGGGCGAGTGGTTTTTGTTGTTACTCTGTAGACAACGAAAGCCTAACTGAAAACTTCATGAACACCAAAAGACAGGAAAAAGTTAGAAAACCTAATAATGTCTGCTTAAAAGCTAAAAAGCAAAACTGCAAATGCCGACAATTTGGAAGTGCATGCGCAACAACGCGGTGCCTAAAATTCTCTTTGAAGCTTTTGTCAACCTTTGAAAACAGGATAAAAGGGTCAGTAGGATATCGAGGTTTCTTTCTTCCATGGACATGCACGTTTTCTAGCCGTTCGGGCTGGTTCCTACACACGTTACCTTTCTGTGATTGTGCCCTTCTACGGCGAGCCACCCATGGCCTTCAGAGCTGCACTGTTACCGTTGTTACTCGTGACCTATATAAGAACTAGTCTTATGTAAGGTAGCGAATTGGGCGAGTTGGTAAACGTTATACATGACGAAGCCGCTCAAACGACGAAGACGGAGTTCAGACGACGAACACGACAGGACGAAGGTGCTCTCGTACCTAAAGTTTTATTAGTGAAAAAAAAAAAAAAAAAACAGGAAGAAAACAGCGTAGCGGACAGTGATTACATCAACAAACACCTACTCATCTGTCAGGCACCACGATCTTCAGAGCTGAAACGGTTCACGCTCCGCTATTCATATTAACTCGCAAAGAAAAAAAATAAATAAATAAAATAAAGTATTTGACAGAGTTACCGACGGTGCACTGTCCAGTTGTCAATAAATTGTTTTCTTTTCTACTACGTGTATTATACTTGCGGCGTCATTATAGACATGATGGGTGATTATAAATTTCTGAGGAATTAGTAAATATGGTCAATAAACTTCTAGAATGCCACAAAACAGAAGATAACGATTTTGAATGAAGTGGCGAATTCTAATTGTGTTAAATTATCACGTGTGACGCACAATCCGTTAAGCTAAGAAAAAAAAATTTTTTTTTTTAATTTGTTGTGTTTATTTTTGTATCCGCTCAAGGGCCGGTGAGCTTTTCTCCGCCGCCCAAGCTCGGCGCAAGTAATTTCATGAAAGAAGGTTACTGCGCGTTTACGCGTTACATGTGTTACTATGTTACAGCATAGTACGCACAAATAAGCAGAAGGCGGCATGACGACAATAAAGTTAAATTTGCTTCATAGATGCTTCGACTGCAAAACCCTGAGCATCTGAAATCGGACAACGAGCAACTGGTACGTGAGAGATAGATTATAATAAATATCTCCCAGTCCTTCGTGTGCCTTTTTTTTTTTTTTGTGAGGGGGGGGGGGGGGGGGGGGGGGAGGGACGAAATAATTCACAGAGAGAGCGAGAAACAGGTGGTCAAAGTAATATCGCCTGAAACACATAGGCGATTCATAACGATTGTTTTTGTCTTTGTTCTGTTTTTCTTATTTGTGCACGCTAACGCTTACTTTTTTTTTTTTTTTTTTTTTGCTGTGAATGTTTATGCATCGAGAATTCAAACCACAGCTATATCCGTTCACACCGCAGCCTTCATTTTTACAAGGTCAATTTCGGACCACGCTTCTCCAATAGCTATCTGACCTCTCGTCCTCATGCGCCTATGCTACCGTGAATTCACTTTCTCTATAGTAAGTCATCCCACCCCCTCCACCTTCCTACCGAAGAAAGTTTCAGAGATAACGAGCCCACCTTTTCAACTTTGCACACGTTCCCAACGACTTCGAACCAACCGCCGAACATGCAGATCCGGGAGAGAGTTTTTAAAACAATGCGCTACGGTCCGAAGGCAGGCTATAAAAGGAAGTCGTTCAGCCAAAGTACATCACATCGTTTCCAGAACCTTCGAAGCCATTCCCCTGCCGCCGCCACGATGAGGATTGTCCTGATCTCAGCCCTGACCGTCGCCATGCTGCTCCTGCTCTGCGTGGCGCCCGCCGACGCCACCAAGCATCTCATCTTCGCGCCGTTCATCTGGGCCGGGGGCCTTGTCAAGGACGCCACCCACGGTCTGATCGCCCACAAGCTCTCCATCGCCACCAAGCTCCTAGCCATGATCACAGGTAACCGCTCCTTTCGGGCTTCCGTTCAGTACGACTCCCGGCTTGAAGAGTACCAGAAGCCACCGACAGAGACTGGCAGCTACTTCCACAAGGTCCCGGAGGTCGTCCCCAAGCCCAGCCCCGTCAACGTCGAGCATGACGTCAAGGTCGACTGGCTGCCCGGTGTCAAGATGCCCCATCCACACTTTCCCCATCTGCATGTGCCCCAAGTTCATCTTCCCCATCCGCACCTGCCCAGCCTTCCCTCGTTCCACCTGCCCAAGTTGCCCCTGCCGGACCTGTCGCACCTCACCAAGTTCCACAAGATGCCGCAGCTGCCCTCGGTTGCAGGCATGTTTCACGGTCCCAAGTTTGCGAGCGGGTACGTCAACGGCGGTTTCAAGATCGGCCACGGTGGGCCCGCCGATCAAGTCCGGGGACGCTCCTTCAACTTCACCATCAAGGGTCCCCTCAAAGGTCGGGTTGCCTTCGGTGGTGCGAGTGACACCACAACGAGTCCTAAGGCCGTGGTGCAGGAGCTGACCAAGGTAGCTACCAGTAACGCCACTCGCAACTTCACGACCACTGTCATGGACCTTTCGCAGCAGCTGATGAAGCAAGCCAACGGCACGAACTCTACCCTTCCGAAGTTCATGACTCGGCGGTCCGCCGACAAACCCAGCTTGGCGACGTATTTCTCCTTCATCCAGTCCAACGACGAAGGCGACTGCATCCCGAAGATGGTCTGCTCTATGGCTGCTCAACCCCACGAGTTCGGTGACTATGGTGCCAAGGTTCTCGAGTTCTTCGAGGCCATGGAGCCTTCCCCGTCGGCTCCCGCTCACGCCTACAAAGAAGCCATTCGCCGCGGTCAACAAGGTCTTAATTGTTCTGAAAAGTATCCGAGTTGCAAGGTGGATTCCAAGCATCTCGCGCAAATTGGAGGCTCTGAGCTATAGACCATGTATCATGCTGTAAATAAATTTGGCTACATTTTATTATTATTCACCGTTTCTTCTATTCTTTCTGCGAAAGTTCAGTATGCTTTATTAACTCCATGCGAACCAAATTTGAGCAATCCGTTATATGACGCAGGTGTCTCCTGTTTCCTCCTATGCGATCTTCTTTTTCTCTAGGGTTCCTCAATATCTTTCTGTTTAGGGTGATGCCACCCTTTGTAGTACCCGCTGCCGACAGCACGCGCTCGCGGGTAATATATAAAGAAATCGACGAAAACAAAATGTCGCCATAGCACAGCCAGCGCTAGAAACGCGTGCAGAGTGACGCTCTTTCACGCGCTTCTGATCAAAAAAAAAAAAAGAACGTGTGGGAGCCTAGGATGATCCGAACGTATAAATGAAAACCACGAGCTTCTGCTCTATTTTTAATTGTGTTATTTTTAGTAGATGGCGACATTTGGTGATGATGACTAGTGGAGAGCTCTCAACATTCCGTCTGCTTCTACCTCCCCAGCCTTTCTTTCCTAGTAGGGTAAACGTAAAGCACTATATAGCTTCTGCGGAGCAGAGTAGCGCAATCCTTTGAACCCCGTGTTTTGCCGACAACATGGCCGACAGAGCAGCTCGGCACGAGTCACTAGGTACTCAGGGTTCCAAGAGGCGGATCGCCCTATGGGAGAATACATGGAGATCGACATAACACGGCTGATCCTGTAGTTAGTAAAGCGCTAAACACTTTGTCAAAGTCTTAATAATATCGGATGCGTGTGCAAATTTTGAGAAGGCAATTTCCAGGGCCATGGCCTTTGAAGCAGACGATTTTTGCTCGCAGCGGAGATGGGCTTTTCGGGTTGGCCGGAGCGGGTCACGTGAATGGTGTGACGTCGCCGTGTCGTCTGCTGCATGATGCCGCTCAGGCAATTTTTTAAAAAAAAGTTATGTCCTTGCATGGCACAAAACTTATCGCAAATTATTTTAAAATGTTTCATTATTATGTCAAAAATGATTGCCATTCCGTACATCCCCACAATACTGAAGAAACAACGATTTTCTCACGTTCTCCATGCATTTCTGACCGCAGTTGGAACCTCCGGGCGTTCGCCGCTAGTCGCCGAGAGACGGCGTTCTAGATTGCGCTACTCTGCTCTAGGTAAACGGTCTACGAAAACTTCCTATTGTGTCTCATTGTAGTACCTCACTACAATGTCTCATTTTGCCCCACTGGGCGGGGCAAAACGAGAGATTGTGTGACTTCCAGATATTGGTAGTTTTGTTTATTGTTTCCCGTAAACTCGGAACATCCAAGAATATCTTCATGCTGAGTATTAGAGCGCAGTTCTTAGGCGCCCGTTTCTGGCTTGAGCGGCGTCGCCGTCGGCATAACCGCGCGTTGCATTATGGGACGTTTCCCATAATGACGTCACTAGGAGAGGATACCCTCCTCTTCGTACCCTCCCTCGGTCCTCCTCAAGAGGTGTGCTGATTCGGCATTACAGAGAAATGTAAACGTTTCATTTTTTTTTTCTTTTTTAATATTGAAGCAAAAAAAAATTGAATTGGAATTAATATTTTTTTCTCATTTTGCCCCACATCATTTTGTTATAATGACACCTGACTGCTGTGCAGTACTGTTGAGACGTTGTCTTTTTATAATAATGCAATTTAATGCAAAGGTGCAAGCGAGCTGGACAAGAATGACGAAAGTAATCCCTGGAGAAGGGGAACAAGAGGTCGCTCACCAGTCACCTAGCTGTGTTTGGGGATTTATGTTTGTCCTTTGTCCCTCTTGTTCCCCTTCTCCAGGGATTACTTTTGTCGTTCATCTTTGTATTCAACTTTAAAATTTGTTTAATTGTTTTCCTCACCACGGTTTTCGGTGTTACACGACGATTAATTATCACCAGCTCGCCTGCACACTGACTGTTAGTTCGTTAGAAGTTCAGTTGTACCTCATGACTTTTTAGTCGTGAGGTACAACTTCGCACTTTCACTGAAATTCGAAGAAGTTCGACTTATGGACAGTGTTTCCCTGCTTCTACACGAATATTTTGAATTTTGGGGAACAAATGATTTAGAAAGTAGTTTATTTCATATTTTATAAAGTGGTTACCAATGTTTACACTATATAAAAGCGAAAATATGCGCTTTTAATGCTTTCGTCAGTTAGTAATGTGAACCAGTGATGCCAATACATGGGTTGTACGTGACCTCATTCAAAGAGCGCTTCGATGACCACCAGAGACGAGGGCAAGAAGGAGCTCCCCTCTTACCAGGACCCTCTTTTTGTTCCTCCCGGATTTGCACAGGCGTCTCTATTCTCCTCCCTGAAGATTGTAGAAGATTAACCGTCACTCAAAATTCTTCTAAAAACAGCTTCCCTTTCCTCCTCTTACAACAAATATTGCGCTTTTCGTCCGCCAGGTGGAGCCAATTGGTTTTCTAACTTTTGCGCATGCGCACAAAAGACGGAACTTCAGTCGAACATTCCGTTGAAAGTTCGAAAAAATCGAACTTCGTCGAACTCGAACCTGGGCAGGTTCGCGGCACCCCTATCACAACGCAAATCCCCGTCACGGCGACGCGCGACACCACACACTTTCGTCTCGCCGCCCTGAATGCCCCGTGCGTCTGCTCGTGACCGTACCAGGGTAACGAAGCTAGCGACGTTCAAGGAAACCCCGGTAGAGGCCGCCATGAGTCATGGTGACGTCACGACGACGTCAGATATGTTTAATAACTCACTCTGGCCATTAAGACGAATGCAGCCTGTGGATAGAGCAGTACGGCCGTCAACCTCCATGTTTCATCGGGACGCTCTTTCTGCGGTCAAGCGTACGGTTCTTGTTTCCGCCGCCTCAAAACGATGGTTATGATGGCAATGCAATTAATGCAAAAGTGCAAGCGAGCTGGGCAAGAATCACAAAAATGATCCCTGGAGAAGGGGAACGAAGGCGACAAAGGACATGCACAAAACGTGCGGGGTAGCGAAATGGCGCTACCCCGCATGGGTAGCGCCATTTCGAGAGCGAGAGAGAAAAGGGGAAAGGGCTACCGGTGCTTCCCCCTCGCTGGGTCGTCAGAAAGAGTGAAAGCCCCGGATGAGAGGCTTCGTCGGTGTTGGGTGTATGCAGTACCCGAACTTCGTTCGCGCTTTCTTCTCTGTTTTAAACTCGCAAACTTAATTAGAGTCATGGTCTTCGATGGCGACAGTCCCCCGGTCATCGGGACACCATTGCTCGGTGATAGGGTACAGGAATAACGACAGAAAGCGTCGAATACTGTCCGAGGACCTATGTAGCTTGCAGTGGCGGATCCAGGAGACGCCATTGGAAACTTGCTGAGCGTCATCCGAAACCCCTAAATCGGTAATTTTTACAAAGACTTCGAGCGCGTGAGAAGCGTAGTAGTGCGCTAAAGTGGAGCCGGTACAAGGCTGGGGCTAGACAAGAGACGGAAAATAGCGTGGGCGCCTTACCGCAACCGCTAGCCTTGTACCTGCTCCACGGGTGGTAACTTTAGTGCACTACTACGCTTCTCACGCGCTGAAAGTCTTTCTGAAAATGACTGATTTAGTGGTTTTCGATAACGCTCAGCAACTTTCTAATTGGAACCACATGTCTACTTTCTCTAATGAAAAAGTTAATTAACAAATTTTAGTTAACTAGCCGACTTACCGCAAAGATTAGCTACCCGCATAATGTCCCCCTGGCCTTATAACTCTCCTGCACAAGCCGCATAAGTGTAGCTTTCACGGCTTTTTTTTTTTTTTTTTTTTTTTGAACAAATTTGCTAAGCTGTTAAGCTTTCAAAAAAACACCCCATATATATATAGAATGGAATTCCATAAGTTCCAGGAAGGGCCTTTAAACGTTTCAAGCGTGGACCACTCTTCTTCAGGGTGGGATGTGTGTAAAATATCCTCTTCCCCCACCCGAAGAAAAGCAGTCCCCGCTTGAAACGTTTAAAGGAGCTATGATACGACAAAAATAAATTATGGTATAACTATACTGCTAGAACCTATTGTATTTCCCTATAATCCTGCTAAATTTGTTTTGAAAACGGCGCGAAAGTTTCGTGGATAAATCGATTTATATGCGAGTCCCTCGGATCCACCTCATTGGAAAGAGCTCCATATGGCTGAGAGGCTCGTGACGTAGCCAGTCTCCCACGCGGCGTCCCCTTGCACGCACTCATGGGCGTACCAACTGGGGGGGGGGGGGGGTGCAAGGGGGGCGCCCTTGCCCCCACCCCCAGTTCTCAGAGTTGGAAGCAAGGCAACTGTTTTGCCCCCCCCCCCCCCCCCCCCCCCCTGGAACAGCTGCCATTGGGCAGGGCAAACACTGGCCGACGGCGCCTAAGGAATACCAAGGGCACCGCCCCCCAGCCTTGGGAAGGGGGGAGGGGGGGGGAACCTAACTTGCCTCCCCCCCCCCCCCCCCCCCACTCCAAAACTAGTTGGTACGCCACTGCACGCACTAACAGACTTGGCTCTTGGCGTCTCGAGCTTCAGCTTCCTCTTTTACCATCCGCGTTTCGAGCATGCGATCCGTGACGATTACGTGTACGGCATCGCCCGCCTTGTCAAATTGTTTAACATTGATCGCAGCAGCGATGAGAGTGATTGCTATCAAGAGATGTTGGAAACTGTTCATTTTGACTGCCCAGAGGCACATACGGCCTCACACACATTGCACTCGCAAAACACATCCACATGGCGTCGATTCTTGATCAGGGTATCCAAGCGTGCGAAGGCACAGAGACACAGCACTTCGGCGTGCCAAGGAAGCTTTGAACATGCCGCTAGACCGGCGAAAATTGCTTTCGGCGAGTTGTGCCTTTTGCCTGCAGCACTCCGCTGTCGTAAAAATTTCCACGACTTCTCAACGGCAAGTATCACGGCTCACGCCAGTAAAAAACGCACAAATAGGCCAATAGCCCAGCTCACTTCCTTAGAACATGATGCGGTCGCCTAAATGTTTCTTCCACCGTGGTCATCACCTAAATGTTTCTTCCACCGTGGTCACTGCGTTCAAAGTTTCCCGCGTCCAAGTCGCGCCACACGCGCGGAGTGCCAACGTTGCGGAGTGCGGAGGAAAATTCTCCGCACGCACAGGGATATGCGGAGAATCCAACACAATCCGCAATCGGATTCGGAGTGCGGATAAGAATCCAAAATTATCCGCAGATCAGAAATTAGAATCAACCACTATCCGCACTCCACCGGGGTGAAGGTACGATGTACGGTGGTGAAGGCAGTGAAGGCGTGAAGGCAGGGACGGGATAGAGACGTAAAGGGTGGAGTTTAGACGTTTAGAGTTGTCTCTGCGCCCTGTTTGATAAGTGTAGAGGGCTGTTATCGGCGGTACCGCCAACAATAGTACAGCTACATTAAAAAAGGACGGCACGACCTCCACGATACTTCCGCTAGAGACACCTGAACTTCGTTTATAAGCAGACTCAACATGACATCGCTGTTGAGAGGTAGGTACGCTGCAAACCTTTCTTCGCAGTAGTCTAGCGGCAATGGTCGCACTTTTCAAAACATCCTTGCTTTCGACGAGTTGCCGAAGACCCAAGTTTGGTAGCTCTACGCGCGTTTCCGTACAATGCGCTTCCACTAAAAAAAGTGTACATGAACGACATCAAATACTCCTTTGGGCTGGACGCTCCCTGCCGTAGTACCCACACTCTCTACCAAAAATTGGAAAATCTTAATGTGAAGGTCACTAATTGAGGGCAAGCAAGAGAGCATAATCGAAAGACTCAAACTGAGCACGCATGCCCGGTAATGGACAATACATACGCACTGAAAAGTCACTGCTGTTACAACCTGGGTAATGTTTAGCATATATTCACCGAATGGATGCTACTTAACACGTGATCGAAGTTGCAAGCCTCATTAATTTATCCATTCATTTTTTCGTGCTCAATAAGTATGCACTAACAATAATAATAATAATAATATTTATTTTGGTTCAGGAGAACCGCGGTGCCGCATATCTTGGGTTGTCAGTGATGATGTTATACATGCCTTGCACTAATGTCACATCATCCATTTCACGCCACCACAGAAGAGAATGAGGGAGAAGCTGCTTTTGTACGAATTTTGAGTGACAGGTTAATCTTCTATAACCTTCTAGAGGGAGTATAGCAACCTCTGGGCACAACTGGGACACACAAAAGAGAGTCCCAGTGAGAGAAGAGTTCTCCATTTTCTCTTTGGTTGTGACCGGAGAGCTTACGGGATGGTGTCAGGTGCAAAGCATGGATACAATTTGCATGGGTAATGAAACTGGCAAAGAGTGTATTTAACAAAGACGAGAGCAATAACGCTAACTAACGAGCAAGGAATACAAGTATGAAAGTAACACACAAAATGCGCGGCATATTTTGAAAAGTTAACAGCTAACATATGTTTATGACACATGGAAAAATAGTTGAATATTAGTCAAAGAACTCTTGAATATTTGAATGTGGGGTTTGAAGATGATGTGGTTGGTTGTAAAGAAATCCACTCGAGGCACGCTATTAGCGTGTGCTTGACACGGAGCCACAACTATGGCACATAAAGAAATCTTCATAGATACACCCAATGTGTCCTAAAGTTGGCAACACTACCGTAAAATACCGGGCAAGCGCCCACTCAAACTTTGGAGATAAATAATCGCAAAAAAATGGTAGATGGGCCCTTCTCCTGTCATCAATTTTACATATAAATGTACTGTGTGTATTTTCTCAGATCCTACAAATTTGGGAATGGGCACTTAGTGTGGTGTGGGCGGATGCGCGGTATTCTACGGTAAATTTTTGTGAAGCCACAATTTTTGTGTGTAGTGCTCTTCCCGGCTGAGACGGAGGAAAGTGTTATCGGCAATTTGTCCACGCTATTCATAACTTTGCGAAAAACACCACATGGTATAAGCACATGCCAGCAACATCTGTGTTTGTTATGCGGCTTGCAGGAATCTACATTGTCGGTGCAAAACGCACCCCTTTTGGGGCCATGGGTGGCAAGCTCAAGGACTTCACCCCGACACAGCTGGCTGTCATTGCCAGCAAGGCCGCCTTGGATTCTGCAGGGGTGAAGCCAGAAAATGTGGATGTCTGCATAGCCGGAATCATCAACCAGGTACCTGCTAGTCCCCCCAGGAAATATGCAGCTGCAGCACAAAATGTCCACCTGAAGAGGCAAAAGTCAGCTTGGTTCCATTCCTCATCATATTTTCTCGATAGGGTTTCTGGATCTATATCCACAGCAAATGCATGTTTAGGAATGTTCACCCAAAGTAGCTGACATGCTTTGTTTGGTTGTAATAATGTTGTTTACCACTTGGCAGTCATTTATTGTCAGTTTAATTTTTATGACTGACAAATGGCTGCTGAGGAAGCAGGGGTACCTAATTGGTTGATTTTCCTCTCTTCCAAATTACATTTTGGTCAGCCGTCTGTTTGGTTGGAATTATTATCTCAATGGGTAATTCTAGAAGTTCTAAAGAAAGCCGATGCTGAGCACAAGGCCAGCTACCTAAAGCAGTCAGATTTATGTTCTTAATTTATTTTCTGCAGTTATATACATATATTGCCACTAATAGGTAGAGAGATCTGAGCACAAATTGATGTTTCTTGTTTTAGCGCATCTCATAAAATAAATCGTACAGTGGGGCCCCATTTTTATAGTGGGGAATTTCAGATGCTTGATATGGAATCGGTGGTGCAGCAGTTTACTTTTCATAAACCCCTTTTGGTATTGTCAGGTTGCAGCAAAGGATAGCCCATACTGTTCACGGCACACTGCGCTGCAGTGTGGCCTGCCGCAACACACGCCCTGTCTCAACGTCAACCGGATGTGCGGATCTGGGTTTCAGTCTGCCGTAAATGCAGTACAGGTGAGCCAAAAAGGACTCCGTACTCATTTTAAGTGCTGCACTGTGGCCGAGGAAAATGCCAATATTTTCGGGCTGGCCAAGAATGCTTTACTCTTCTGTATCCTGCAGGAGATATTGCTGGGCAATGCGGAGATTGCTCTGACGGTGGGCACGGAGAACATGAGCATGAGTCCCTTCATTGTGAGAGACGCCAGGTTTGGGATCAAGTTTGGAATGCAGCCGGAGGTTGGTCCCCGAGTCCCTTTCGATACAACTCACTTTCGTTAGAAAACGGTGATTTAAAATAATTGAAGCAATACAGTCATTTGAAGTAGTGGTACATGGACATTTCTTCAAAAACGTTGTCCGAATTACCTGATTGGAATCCTTTTAGACCTTACACCCTTTCAAAGATTTTGAGATCGCTGAAAGGGCCCTAAAAGAACTTCAAATTTGGAAGTGAAGCGTCGTCTGCTCACAGCGATAGGCGGCACACATGGAGAAGCGCGGTTGATTGGGCTAACACAGCATCTCTGGTTGGTACAGTGGCTCGGAGGCAGGGAAATAACTCGAATTACGGAATGACTCAATCTTTGACGTCACTGCACTTGCGTGGATTGTGCGGGAACTTCAAATTTGTCTTTAGTAAATTCTTTTTTTACTTCACAGATACTGAGTTCTCAAGCTTCAAATTTTAAGGGTAATATCCAAGCATCGTTTGCAATCATCTTGGTTACCAAAAAAATTAAAAAGATTTTTACCTGTCAGCGCCCTTTTGAATACCCGGGGAGCTGGGATGTGTACCGTAGATTACCGCGCATCCGCCTATTCCACACTGAGCGCCCATTCCCGAATTTGTAAGATCTGAGAAAATATGCACAGTCCATTTATATATAAAATTGATGACCGGACAAGTACCCATCCCCCATTTTTCCGAGATAACCTCTCAGTTTTGAGTGGGCGCTTGCCCGGTATTTTATGGTATCACTTCAAATAGAAAAGTTTAAGTGTCATCTCTGGCTTCAACACTGTAAAAAGGTCTGATGAATTGTGACTTCTCTTCACATTTTTAAGGTTATAAATGATGCTGTGCTATTTAATTCGAGCGGCTATTTATACACTTTTACTCAAGAGTGTAACTACTATTGGAGAGTCATTAGCGAATTGGTTAGCCTGTGATAAGCTGACTACGGCTAATACGACTATCCAAACTTGTAATGACAGCCAAACTTTTTAGAGCACAGCTCTTAGGCACCCATTTCCAGCTTGAGCGGTGTCGCTGTCGGCGTAACCACGCATTGCATTATGGGACATTTTCCATAATGACGTCACGAAAGTCACTAGGGTCGCGAGTGACGTCACGAAGTCACTCCTGATGGTCACGACCTTCACAGTGATCTTCACGAGCGACCTTTGTGACGTCACTCGTAACGTCACGAATGTCGCTCATGAAGGCCTCGTCAAAGGTTACTGTGGGGGAGGGAGGATACCCTCCTCTCCATACCCTCCCCTCCTCCTCCTCAAGAGCTGCAATCTAATTCGACATTACAGGGAATTGTAAACATCTTTATTTTGCTTTCCCTTTGTTTTAGGTATAGTATAAGTGAGAATAAGTGACGTCTGCCCACGGTAGGCAATAAGATGAACACATTTTACAAAAAAAAAACAAGAAGTTGCGTAGTCCGGTTAGAAACTTGTTAATGTCTATTTAAGACTGAGTAGCTTAAGTGATCCGTTGGCAGGGTCTGCCCATTCATTCTGTATTATTTTGCCTTGTTTTGCTCGACACAGTTTTGGAGAGCTCTCTTTGGCAAAAATTTGAAGGAGCTTGTTCGGACGCCTGTTGTCCTTCTCTGCCCAGATGGAGTGCTCTCTCCTTTCCACGCTGACCGACATGTACTGCAAGATGCCGATGGCCATCACGGCCGAGAACTTGGCCGTAAAGTACAAGGTTAGCCGGGAGGAAGCAGACCAGTTTGCATTCCGTTCGCAGACCCGCTGGGCCAAGGGTGAGCAAACACTTTGTGCCTTGAAGTTGCAGAACAAAATGTATAACATGCTACCTGTGTCTCCATGCTCGTCTGCCATCTGAGTTATATATGTGATTCTGAACCAATGCTATAAGAAAAGGACCCACAATGCCATGTAGGCCTAAAAAGAAAAATTGGAATGAAATGAACGGGTGAAAAAAAATGAAAGCCGTTTACAACTCCATGTAATACCGAATCGGAGCGCAGCTCTTGAGGAGGAGGAGGGAAGGGTACTGAGGGTCACGTGTTCTCGGGGCGGGGGGGGGGGTCATGTGACCCCCCAGAAAAATTTTTCCGTTAGATTTAGCGGGGAATTTTTTCCGCTTTATCTAGAGGGGAAATTTTTCCGCTAGATTTAGCGCGGAATTTTTTCCGCTAGATTTAGCGGGGAATTTTTTCCGCTAGACTTAGCGGGAAAATTTTTCCGCTAGATTTAGCGGGAAAATTTTTTCGCTAGATTTAGCGGAAAAATTTCCCCGCTAAATCTAGCGGAAAAACTTCTCGCTAAATCTAGTGGAAAAATTTCCCCGCTAAATCTAGTGAAAAAATTTCTCCGCTAAATCTAGCGGAAAAAATTCCCCGCTAGCGGAAAAAAATTTCTCCGCTAGGTTTAGCGAAGAATTTTTCCCGCTAGATTTAGCGGGAAAACTTTTCCGCTAGATTTAGCGGAGAATTTTTTCCGCTAAATCTAGCGGGGAAAATTTTCCGCTAGATTGAGCGGGGAAATTTTTCCGCTTTTAGTGGGGAAATTTTTCCGCTAGATTTAGCGCGGAATTTTTTCTGCTAGATTTAGCAGGGAATTTTTTCCGCTAGTAGCGGGAAAATTTTCCCGCTAGATTTAGCGGTAAAATTTTTCCGCTAGATTTAGCGGAAAAATTTTCCCGCTAAATCTAGCGGAAACATTTCCCGCTAAATCTAGCGGAAAAATTTCCCTGCTAAATCTAGCGGAAAAATTTCCCCGCTAGATTTAGCGGAAAAGATTTCCAGCTAAATAGCGGAAAAATTTTCCCGCTACGCTAAATCTAGCGGAAAAAATTCCGCGCTAAATCTAGCGGAAAAATTTCCCCACTAAAAGCGGAAAAATTTCCCCGCTCAATCTAGCGGAGAAATTTTTCCGCTAGATTTAGCGGGGAAAATTTTCTGCTAGGTTTAGCGAAGAATTTTTCCCGCTAGATTTAGCGGGAAAGTTTTTCCGCTAGATTTAGCGGAGAATTTTTTCCGCTAAATCTAGCGGGGAAAATTTTCCGCTAGATTTAGCGGGGAAATTTTTCCGCTAGATTTAGCGGAGAAATTTTTCCGCTAGATTTAGTGGGGAAGTTTACCCACAATGCACCGCGCAATTACGCCGACGCCAACGGCGACGCCGACGCCACTCAAGCCGGAAACGGGCCCCTAAGAGCTGCGCTCTAAAATTCTTTCGGTGTTCCTCGACTCAACCAACCTGCTCGTCAGTCTACATTGAGAAATTAGAGCTCGTAGCCTCAGAATGCAGCATGCTGCGGCGTAGCCAGGAATATTTTTCGATTGGGGGGAGAGAGGGGGAGGGGATTTTGGGGATGCCTATAACTTTGGGGGTGGAGAGGAGGAGCATCGTGCTTCTACAGAGTGTTTCTTTTTTAAGCTTTACAGATTTGTTTAAAAAAAGCTGTGAAAAGCTACACTTATGTGGTTTGTGCAGGTGAGTTATATGACCTGGGGGACATAGTATATGGGGCTAATCGTAACAATCAGTCGGCTAATTAACTAAATTTCTTAATTAACTTTTAGAGCGCAGCTCTGAGGGGCCCGTTCCCGGCTTGAGCGGCGTCGCCGTCGGCGTAACCAAGGTCATCCCAAGGTCACGTGACCCCCAAGGTCACGTGACCCCTCCCAAGGTCATCTCAAGGTCACGTGACCTCGCGGTCACGTGACCCCTTCCAAGGTCATCTCAAGGTCACGTGACCCCAAGATGACCCCACGTGACCCTTTGAAGGTCACGTGACCCCCAAGTCACGTGACCCCTCTGAGGTCACGTGACCCCCGAGGTCACGTGGTCGCCTCCCCAAGGTCACGTGACCCCCGAGGTCACGTGACCCCCAAGGTCACGTGACCCCTTCCAAGGTCATCTCAAGGTCACGTGACCCCCAGGTCACGTGACCCCTCTGAGGTCACGTGACCCCTCTGAGGTCACGTGACCCCCCGAGGTCACGTGACCCCTCCAGGTCACGTGACCCCCAAGGTCACGTGGGGGTCACCTTTGGGGTCACGTGGCCTTGAGGTCACCCCCAGGTCACGCCTCCCCGAGGTCACGTGACCCCCTCCCCGAAGTCACGTGACACCCCCCCCCCCCCCGGAGCATATTAAAGAATGAGGGGAGGAGGAGGAGAAGGGGGAGGGGTCTACCCTCCCCTCAGTACCCTTCACTCCTCCTCCTCAAGAGCTGCGCTCCAATTCGGCGTTACAGGGATTTGTAAACGGCTTTCACTTTTTTAGTTAGTGAAAATAGTTCTATGGTTCCAATTACAAACTTGCTGAGCATTGTCCAAAACCCTGAAATCAGTCATTTTTAGAAACTTTGAGAAGCGCAGTAGTGTGCTAAAGTTATCGCTCGTGGAGCAGGTACAAGGCTGGGCCTCTCATAAGAGGCAGAAAAATAGCGCGGGTGCCTTACCGCAACCGCGAGCCCTCTACCTGCTCCACGAGTGGTAACTCTAGCGGTTTTGCAGGTGAGTTATACGGCCCCCTGGCCGTATAACTCACCTGCACAACCAGCATAAATAGCTTTCACAACTTCTTGAAAACAAACCTGTGAGGCTTAAAAGAAACACCCTCTATATTATAGTGTTGGCTGCATTTTTATGAGGCTTCAGCCCCATAAGCTCTTGTCCCTGGCTACAGCGTTGCCTGCATTTGGCACTTTCTGGTTGTGGGAGCTTGTATCCGTTGAAAAGCTCGACGAAATCAAAGTTGCGTGTGAGCGTTGACTTAACCAGAAACTGAAAGCTCGAACGACTAACCACTTGACAAACGGTATTATGCATCGCCACCTTTTCTGCAGTTGTAGGCAGTTATAGTCGGTCACAAGTCAAGAAGGTAGGAGAAGCTCCTGCCACAAGCGTGATGCACCCGTTTCAAATCCCTCCGTAGTCGAAAGAAGAGTTCACTGGAAAACACTCCTTGTTCCGCTTCAGTGGATTCCAACTTCTCTCTGACCCCACTTTTTAAGAAAGCGACCTTTGTATTAATCGGAGCGGGAACCTAATCCCCGAAAGTCACATTTCTTTCCATCGGAGGGTGAAAACTCTTATCTCCCTCTCGTGGCTTCCGCAATGCTAAGTCAAAGTCGAAAGATAAAGCGAATATGTCAGAAAGGCAAGACCCTCCTCGTGCGTTGACCGCAACGTCACAGGAACGATGTGACGCTATTGGATGCGGAGGTGGCAGAGGGATATATGAATCCCTTTGAGGGGCATTTGCCGCTACCTTCTTGACCTGTAACTTACTATAGCTATATAGTTCTCGACATTACTGTTTTAATAAGCGCCTACTTCTCTCTCTACATAGTTCTCAAATGTATAATCTCGACAAATAGCACAACCAACACGAAACAAAAAAAACATGGTGCTTGATTGTTTGATTGTAATTGGGAGCACTTAGGGGAGCGAAAGTATGGATGTTCATAGCCAGGTAGCACAAGCCACCATCCAGTTAAAGGAGAGTTCAACTATACGCATCCATGCATCCTCAGCCCAGGAGGCCGGTCGCTTCAAGGAGGAGATGGTGCCCATCCCTGTGAAGGTGAAGGGGAAGGAGGTGATGTTCGACACCGACGAGCACCCCAGGCCGGGCACCACAATGGAGACGCTCGCCAAGCTGCCGGCTCTCTTCAAGAAGGACGGGACGGTCACCGCCGGAAACGCTTCGGTGAGAAGAGATCAAGCATCATTCTTTTCCAGCTCCGAGCCACCAATCTTGAACATAAATAGGGTCCTTTGTTTTGGGGGTTACTTTTCTTAGAATTCGGGGGGTTTTTTGTTGATTTTCGTGTAGTTTATTTGTTTTTGCAGATTCACATCTTTCTCCAACATCGGGGAAAACATTTCTGCGTTTATCGAGACTAGTGTTGAAGAAAACGGTACACGGACACTAGATTTCCCAACTTCAGGGAGCATGCTCATGACCTGAATACTTGGAAAACGTTACGATACCAGTAACGGAAGGTAATGGACCAATGGACATGATTCTTGAAGACAGAATCAGCCCTGCAGGCAGTTCAGTAGGAGGGAGCTATGTTCCAGATCAACACAAAATAAAGCTGGATAACGATTTCTTTTTCGTGAAGCTTTGGTATTTTTTTACTCGACGATAGCTCCGATTGGGGGTATTTCGGTTTGGAACCTTATATGCATGGAACCCTGCATATAAGTAAAGGGCCTGGCAACTTGAATGATGTCTGTTTGTGTTATGTCTGCTGAATCTCGAGTAGAAGTGTTGGAATGCAATGGTAAAAGTGGTGTTCTGACCTCACTTTCTTGAGCTGAGAACAAAAGGCTTATTTTTGTTGAGAAAATAAAATTTTGAGCTCTTTAACTGGTAGGGAGAGACAACATAGGGTTTGAGGAAACTTAAAGGGGTCATGAAACGCTTTTCCAACTTTTCCTGTTTCGCTTTCCTCCTCAACTCATAAATCGCGCATTCCACCAAACAGTTCAAGAAGACGAAAAGGAGCGAGGCCCCTCTCGCTCGGAGAGAGCCATTGTCCCCCAGAAGATTAGCCCATCGCTCAAAATTCAGACAAAAGTTTCTTTCCCTCCCCTGTACACCCCTAAGCTGACAGTGCTGTGGAAGCTACAAGCTCCTTGGGCTAGCCACACTTTTGCCACGTGAGCGTGGCAAATGTGGCTGCAGAGAAAGAGGTCAGGTGATGAAACGGAGGCGGCTGATTGGTCCGGCAAGCGCGTAGCTTTCACCATAATGTCAGCTTAGGGGTGAAGGGACTAAATGAGGTCCGGTTTTGTGTGACATCAGTTTGGACCCGATGACGCGCTCTTGGGACCGCGGATGTATCACAGTGAAAAGGCAGAGAGGTTACGAAGGACAGGAGGTACGAAATAGTCCGCTGTGTTTTCAAATTTTCGCACTGAAAGTCAGGCTTTTGACTTTCTACCTTTTTTGTTTTGGCCCACTGAACGATGTGCTATTAGTAAAATCCCAATCTAGAATGATTTATCCCAACCCAAAAATTGTTTCATGGGCCCTTTAATGCCCAGTCGGAAACAGTACTTATAGTGATAGGACGTGGCAAAGTTTTTGAGTAGGCTGGAAAGGTGTCAATACTCGATTCTTGCGTGCATGTCCTAAATTGTTTTAGATCTGCCATATTTCTAGCGTAGAATGTGCAGTTTAGACTGCCCTTTACTGGCAGGTTTGAAGTGGATGTGCTTCACGCGTTTTGTATGATTTCGCTGCAGTTTTTAGACTTGGCATTCAGGTGGAAAAATAAAGTAAAAATGTGAGTGTCTTGTATTCAACTATTTTGTGCAATTGTTTGTGCATTATGTGCATTATTAATGTCTTTGTGGTAAAAAATATAAAATTACAGAGAATGGAGCAGTACAGCACACACCATTTATAGCGAGTGTCTAGTTTGTGAAATTCATTTGTGACATCAGTTGTCCAATATTAAAGAAGAATCAAACTTTCCCATAATAAATCTCGTAGACAATGTTGTAGCTGTTTCACAAGTTACATCAGTAACTCATAGTTATTGGGGCTATTGAAAGCGATTTGGACAGTAGTTTCGATTGGTACTAGTCGACAATTCCCACTGACTGAAACTGCCGTTCATAGGCACATTTAAACGATCGGTCATTTGTATCGATCGACCTCGCAGGGGATCTGTGATGGAGCAGGCGCCATCTTGATCGCTGGTGAGGAGGCGGTGAAGAAGCACAACCTCAAGCCACTGGCCAGGATCGTGGGATACAGCTACGTTGGTACGCTCGTCCGCGGTTCAGACATTTTGTTGAGCGTGGCGTTCGCCCGACCAGTATCTCGACACACTTGAGTTCAGTTGTTCTGTGTCGCGTAAAAGGGCGTGCACGGATTGGACACGAATGATGCATCGGCGTTCGGCTGAGACCCGTGCCCTCCCTGGTTGAAGACAACTCTCAGCCGAGTGCTGACCCTCTTGTCCGACCCGTGCCTTGTGTTTGCCTCTTTAGGTGACGTTCGAAAATTTATTCTTACAGCCATGTTTTTCACAGTCGATGACAGGTTAGGAGTTCAAGGGAAGCTCCTCTCTCAACTTTAGGAGAGCAGACGCTGGAGAGGAGGGACCTCCTCTCCTGTGTTCCCTCTGCTAAAGTGGAAAGGGGTGGGCAGAGGTTTTTTTGTGAACTAAAACTTAAAGCTGGTTCGGTGAGACTTGGGAAGCCCGAGCAGGTTCCCGTAAATTTCTAGGTGTATGTGTGTGTGTGTGCTTTTTTTAATAATTAGAGCTTTAAAAGCTTTTGTATCATTTTTAAGGTTACCTGAGCATCGAAAAGTCTCTCGCCACGAAATAGAAGCAGAATGAGTGCTCTCATGAGATCTTCTCCAGAAACGGGCGTAAAACAGCGTGTCTTAGCATGACCGTGCTTGCGGCCAACGCACTTCTCAAATCGACGTGTTCTTTCCCATGTGATTACCAGGCCTGCGCCCTTAAAGCCCGACCTTCAAAAAGTTCTTCCACAAGGTATTAAAACCCTCGCCACCCTTCCAATTCTTCCTCTCCCACTGCCATCTTGACAGCAGGGGCTTGTTGCTGCATCTTGGGGTTGGATAAGCTACCAACTTAGCCAGCCGCAGGATGTGGCAAGAAAAGGGTCAAGACAGCAGTGGGAAAGGGGGAAAAAGGGGATGGTGGTGAGAAGGATTTTTCTACCTTCTAAAAAATGATTTTGTAGGTCGGCCTTTAAGGCCGTATCTGTTTTTTTGCGAGTATCTCATGGTTTCCAGCCATGCCGACACACGTCGGTGAATGACGCCTCTCCTAGAAGAAAGTTGCTGGGGCAGAAATCGGTGCAGTCTCCAGACCATAGTCATCTAAGGACCCCACTTGTGGATACAGTTCTAGCCATGCTGACACTAAAATCGTCTGCTGTGGTTCCAGGTGTGGACCCTACAATCATGGGAATCGGTCCTGCCCCTGCCATCCGCAAGCTCTGCGACAAGACTGGGGTCAAGGTGCAAGACTTGGACCTGGTGGATGTATGTTTCACCGAGGCGACAAAACCGCACTTGGCTTGTTTTACGACTTATAGGGAGAGCAAAAAAAAGCTAGACTGTCGTACAATTTTTGGGTATGTGGAATACCATGGACCTTTAGAGAATCCCGAAGAAAGTATCTCAACTGGCCTCGACTTGTTGGCACTATGTAGGCTTGTCAGTACCACAGCCTGCCACGACTTGTAACAAAGATATTAGTTGCCGCACAACTATTATTGGGATTTACTATGCACCAAGCAAGCGTTCTAAAGGGCAACATAGAGAACACGCAGGAAAATTGCGAAAAGGGGTCAGCCAAGCATGCACCGTCATTGGTCGCGATAGGGGAAAAATGAAGCATTTGGAAAGTAAACAGACGCACAATGTGCGCGTGGAGCGCACAAACTTTCATGCCGTATACTGTACTTGTTTACACATTTTCTTTTTTAAAGTTACGACGACCTACTTTGGGTAGTCGGGTAGTCGGGAACCTTGTGAATCGTCTCAGGATGATCCAGTTGTGGATCCGTGTTTGTTTTAAAGGGTAGCTGTAAAGAAAAAAAAGTGTATTTTTAAACAGCCTAATGGGACAAGCATGTCACAAAACAAATTTTCTGCCAAAAACGAAATTTTTTACAACAATATTTATTACGTGAGACTCATTTTAGTTTGCAGCTATTTCATCCGTTTTAAATCGCGCACTACAAAGTTGGTATTATACGTCACGGAGTGACGTATAACAGCCACTCCGGCTTGCTGGTCAGGCGTGTAGTACGGGATGAATATCAGTCCTTTTGATCGGTCCAAAATTTCTCTTTCGAAGGAAGATAGAATTCGCCAGTACTGTGAACAACAGTTCTGAAGTAGAGGTCCCACGCCCGTCGTTTGCTGCCACCCGCGGGTCCCAAGAAACACGAAACGACGCCCTGTCGAGTGGTTATGCAATGAACGCACAGAATGCTTCCAATTGTCTGTGCCACTTTTTTTTTTTAATCAAAGTATTTGCAGCTTTTTGGAAGCCACTAAAAATGGGTTTCATATTTTTTTTCTATTTTTAGTATTTACTGTGTGCCTTCAATGACCGATGACTTTGATTAAATTTGGTGGTCGCGTCGAAACCTTAGAAAATGGCCCGTGACCACGGGAAAGAGAGTGAGCGCGACTCAACCCGGCCAGTTCTCGATCGGCAGTTTTCGGGCGCAAAGAAACCAAATTTCAAGCCGCAAATTCTGTTCTGGGTAGTTGGGCTCTCATAAGTCACATACAGCTAAAACTCTCAGTGAGCGTAAATATTGTGTCAGTACCCCTTTAAAACCCCTTGCGTTGAGAAGACGCAATGAAGCCATCTATCGGACAGCTGTGGAACATTTTGCATTTCCGTATATTTCCTATTTTTTTCGCACATCAATTTTTCTTTGTACAGCGGCAGCTGTTAGTGGCTTGTCTACCAGTTTCGCGATAGTGCAAGTGTAAACGAAAATAAATAGTTTCCCCACTTATTTGACGGGAAAATTGATGTCATTTGTCCCATCATCATGGGACCTATGGACGAATTCGGGTTCCTCGCTAAATTTAGTGGAAAAATTTGCGTCGCGTGACCCATGCACCAAATTAGCTGTCACGCGACCTATGTATCAATTTAGTTTCCCCGCTAAATTCGGCAGGGAAATTGATGTCGCGTGACACCATGTCACTTCGTCGTCGAATAAGCAACACAGTTGGCGCTGTCTAAATGCACCACATTATGTGATCGTTGTGCAATTGTTTTTTTATTTGGAAAGTTTTTCATTATTTTTAAGCAACCATTTTTTATAGATAGTATGCACATTTGATTTCGCAAACACCACAAAACCCTTGCCCTAGAGAAATCCGGTTCCAAGGTCACCTCATAGATGGCACAAGCGTCTTCTCCCGTTGAAGGAGATCCCAAAAACTCTATCCTAAGCAGACGCAAGCGTGTGAAGCTGCAGTTAAAAGACCGGCAGGCAGCTGTCCAGTACATCGTCATTTTCACCAGTTCTAATAGACGACTTTTAAGTAGGAAAAATTAGCAAAGAAATTCGGAAACACTATTGTAGTAAGCGACCGTGACGACATCCCTTTTTCCTTTTATTTTTTTTTCACCAGGTGAACGAGGCTTTTGCGTCCCAGTTCCTGGCCGTCGAGAGAGACCTGCAGTTGGATCCCGCCAAGTCCAACGTCAACGGCGGCGCCATCGCGCTCGGGCACCCCGTCGGGGCGAGCGGCGCGCGGATACTCGCCAACCTCACCTACGAACTAAGGTGCGTGCCCGTTGCAACATTCAACGGGAGGACTAGCCTCCTTTACTGACATTTCCACGTTTAGAGGCTGTCAGCAGACCTCTCCTGTACCTCCAGACGACGCCAAACTGCCCGTCTTGCGCCGGGTTCCAGCATTCGGCACGAACGAGAGAGCTTCTTTCGGCGATGCTTTCGGAGACTGCAGTTGTAGTTTGGATTCTCGCCACTAAATACCGGTGGGAGTTTCTTTGGTGGTAAACACCGGCGAGTGGAGAGCTCCCACCGCACTGTCGGCTTAGGGCCGATTGGAGTGTAGGAGCAGGAAGGCGAAGTAGGTTGATGCGGCTGCTGCGGAGACGTGAAACGGACGTTGCTTGCCTACACTACCGTAATAGCCCGAGAGATAGCCCACCTAAAATTGGTAGCAAATCGGATGGAAATAAGGGGTAAGCTAACTTTTAGTGTGCCTTAGACAGAAAAGGTTAAAAAAAAATACTAGTTTTAGATTTTGTGGCCCTCGAAACTTGCAGTCAAAGGAAGGGAAGATGAACCAAAGACAACTCTCCATCTCAATCAGCGAAGTTCGCTCATCCTTTGCCGCAGTTAAGTAACACCGCTTTTGCCGAATTCACCGTTGGCCAAAGTCCTGCAATTACTAAAAATAAGCTATCTTTCGTTGTTTAAAAAATAAATAAATAGGAAATCGTGCCAAGAATAGGGGGCGTGCAACCTTTTGGGTGTGGGGAATCTCTCGGGGTATTACGGTATGGTACCCGAGCTATTTTCGTCATGGACAAATATTGCTTGAGCACATATATTCACAGAATCGCTACCACTTAGCACTCGTTAAGGACCACAAGTTTACATGTTGGAAGACCTACTGCACTGGGCCGGGTGACATTTGATGCTCGTTCAAGGCAGCTTATCTTTCTGTAGTCCAGATAGTACACGCACAACGAGTTCGAGCACCACTAAGCGACACCAGCGGGGCAGACAAACGGTGATGGTGCATTCTTGTTCGGTTCGTCCGTAACTGCACAGTCCAGAGGAGCTGTGAAACACTCGTATGGTCACCGACAAAGTGAGAACGGTGTCGGCTTCGAACACCGAGCCTCCAACACGCACTCATTGCTTTTTACCGTTTCGACGGTGCGTGCACGTTTGAAGCTCGCGCGACACCGGTGCGTCATAGAACGTAGGAAGCTTGCGCTTGAGGCAGGACACCCGAAACTCCTCCCCGTCGGCAAGTCTAGAAAACAAAAGTCAAACGAGCGCGAGCCGACCGGAACTCACTCTGTACTCTCGCGACAGCTCTGGAAGTCTTGTCGCAAGGGTAAGTGCTTGAACAGAATGGAGTATAGCATCGGCTGAATGTTTCGGTCAAGAAGCTGTCGCTCTCGAACCTGTACTCGGCGCACCAGGGTTGAGAAGCAGTTTGTGAGAAGATCTTCAACGTTCTTTTACCCAATTACGGAATCTGATCAGATTTACTTTTGTTCCGTTGCAGAGACCGCAAGGGAAAGTATGCCGTAGGATCGGCTTGCATCGGCGGCGGACAAGGGATTGCCGTCATGCTCGAAAGCGTCTGACGACATTGTGCTAATCGACTACGGGTACTTTGGGAAGGAAAGGATTCTGGAAGTGTCTTATATTATATACAGAAATATTTTGTCTATTGACAATCCCACTGCAGGTGCATGTACCCTGCTTGGAAAATAAAGTATATGCCATATTTTTCATAGTTGAGCACGCTGTCGACGACTCCTTGTTTTGTACTGGAGCCACTGTACGAATTGCGCCAAGGGTATCAGCGTTTTGTTCGGTTATTTTGTGGGCGCCGCCATTTTGGGGCCTAGTGTAGTTGGCAATCGTTGATACGAATGCCACCTTCTGAGCTACGGGTAAGGCGTCGAGAAACTTGGTCATTTTCACTGTACTCTTTCATACTGTTTGAACATTTCTGGAGAAGAGAAAGGCATTTCCTGAAATTCCAGACAAAGCTTCGAGATAACTGGCAACAATGATTTTAAGTGTCAAGACGAAGTTACTGTGATTGAGGGAGAACTGTGACGTGCACCATATCCGCTCAATGACAAAGAGCGGCGCGATGTGCAATGAAAATTTTGAGAGAGCCTGGCGATCCACCTCAAATCATGGGGTGCGTTTGCAATTTAATGGCAGATGTCACCGGCGAAGAATGGTCGGAAGTGTGCCTGCGCTGCGTTTTTGTGTGGCGAGAAGGATAGCAGGAAGAGAGGCTGAAACACCCGCAGACAAACAACACGTTTGTCACCACCTTGCAGCTCGTATTGCAATGCAAACTCTACCCATGTACCACGTGACCCCCATTGAGCAGTTGGAAACTTTCTGTAATGTAGGATCTCTCAAAATATTTGGGGCCACTGACTTACCTGCTGGCTGCAGTGTCCCTAGTGGTCCCCAAAAATTTCTTCGCGGAACTTTCATTGTGGAATTCAGGTGCACGACCCATCTATCGGGTAAAACGTGCACAATTCATGTAATTGCAGAAACCAGAGTCAAAATATAGCGAAGCGACGTAACCTTCCAACACTCGTGCTGGGCAGCGCGTGTGTTGCGATGAAAATATTTACCACTGGGAGTGGTGCAGCAGTCTACAGGAGAGTCGTTTTCATCGCAACTTGGTGCAACCCTGCCTGTCTCATTTCCTCTTCCGGCCACCGTTATGAAGTGTCATCACCCAGAAGCGTAGCTTATCTAGTGGCTGTATTCTATGTGTATTCCGCTGAAAATGAAGCCGAAAGCCTCGTGAAACAACTTTTAATATTCCAAGCACAAGTATCGTGGGTTACAGACTTAAGTACAAATTTTTTTTCTCACCACTCAGGATTTCACATGCAAACAACTCTTGTTAAAATGTGAACAGTGCCTATTCGAAAATGTAGCTATGTGAAGTTACAGCTGCACCTACTGACCGTGGCCACAAATGACGTTTCAGAAAGATGTACATCCGACGACTCGGCTTTAATTTCGCAACGTTCCGCAGACGACTGTTGATCACCCGAAATGGGGCTAGACTGCAGAGCAGGGGACAGCACCCCATCAAATGCATCTTCCGTTTGATACATGCGAGCCTACCGGGCGACTTTTAAAAACGTACATGGGAGGCATGTACAACATGGAATGAAGTGGGGTCTAAAGTGTGTTGGTCAAATGGCGCGGGTGATTGTTCCATCAGCTTTACAGCAATCCGGAGGCAGTAGTATGTGGTAGACTATAGACCAAAAGGGTTTGAACGTTCCAGAAAAACGTAAATTTTGAGTCAAATGCAGAAGAGGAAAGTTTTGATCAGTACGATATGACAGACGAGCTTGAAAGATGAAAGGCGGGGCCCCAAAACAATTCGAAAAGTGGAGACATTAACACCTTATTGCTACATCACCAGCACGCTTGGTAACACAGAAACTTGGCAAACCAACTGACTACAGTTCAACACAAAAACAAAACAAAAAAAAAAAACCACGTCCCCCAACAGATCGGCTATCTTGGGAACACCTCGCTGCGCTCATGCCAAATAGGGGTCACGTGACATGGTTTGATGCTTCGAAAGTGCTTCGTGGGTGCGTGACTTTCGGGTTTTGGAAACAGGCACACCAGAAAAGCTCGACGACTGTTGAAAATCACTTCACGGGTCGAAAACGCTCTGGCGGGGGCACAGAAAACTGATTTTTAAAGCAGGTGTGCGATGGTTTCGGCTGGCCGGGTACAATACCGGAGAAATGATAAAAGCGTTGTGTTTATCGACCCCAAACTAACTGTCCGAGATACAGTAGCGGTCAAAAACAACAGTTAGGAAGCATCGCACTGCCCTATCTTTAAGTTGTTTATTTCATAACCCCGTGAGGCGCAGCATACGCAACAAAAACCAAGGACGGTTCAGCCGCCCTAAAGAAAGAAAAAATGAACGGAACGCACATACACAGGCCAGTCTCTTTCGCGGCTGTCTTCTGTTTCTTTTATCATAGCCGTTAAACCTACTGCGTCAACCCGCGCAACACCCCCCAAAACATCGGGGTCGAACGAAAAAATAAAGCTCTCCCGGAACGCCATAGGCACGAGTGCTTGCCGCGATGTCTTCAAGCGACAGTTTGTTCGTGGGCCTGCGACTCGGGCGGCTTCATGACGTCCGGTAGCTCGGGCGGGCTGGACAGCGGCGTCACGTCGAGGTTCTCGAACTTCCCCGAGTCCGGATCTCGAAAGGCGAGCCCCACGGTGGCCGGGGCTTGAGCCTTGGCCGTGCTGCTGTTGAGCCCGTACTCGGTGAGCATTTTGTTGTCGTCCATGCACTGCTCGTCCTTGTAGAGCATCTGGTTTTCGGGAGCGACCTTGGTGATGCCCGCAATCATCTTCTTCAGTTCCCGGACCGAGGTGGTCTCCTTGGCGTCCAGGAAGACGGTGGTTTTCTTCCTCCGGACCATGAGAAATACGTCCATTTCGCGGCCGCTCTGAGTGTTCCTTTTTTTTATATTTTCAAAGAAGGGGTCCCCTCACTTGCTCGAGGTTGAAGGGGGTTTGCCTCTAGCGGTCGCCAGGTGGTGCAAAGGTCGCGAGCACAATGGTGCTTGACTGCCATACGCTTCTTCTCTCTTCTGTAGTTGGGCGGTTGGGCTGGTTGGGCGGGTTGGGCATGCGTGTGAAAATGCTACAAACAAACAACAAAGCTCTAAAAAGTTTATAAATCCATACCTTGTTAAAATTTTAGAAACATCAATTAACAAATCATGCCATTCGGTAGCCTCCTTTTATCTCCCATACAAACGTTGTTTCATCAGTTTCGTTAGAATATGAGGCAATAAGGAATAATTTTATTATAAATATTTTAATTTTATTAAGATTAAAGTGTTGTTAAACCTGTTCGAACAGTAATTAGTTGTCGTTTTTCCCTTTTCTTTTTTTATTACTTTTTGTGTGGGGCGTGCCATTGTGGCGCTGCGAGCGCTTTGTTTTCATGGTTCTATGGTTCTATCGGCTATCGCCGCATCTTTTCCGAAAGTGGTATTCCAAATGCAACGATGATTTACGACGTGTTTATTAATTGCCTCGTTCTACCAGAACTATGTGCAACTTACAGCACCCAGCCGAACCTAAGTGATTCCTAAACCTTTCTACAACACTCCGTAACTTTTATCGGTATACACAAACGGCGTACCCTGCGAAGAGGTTCAGCAAAAATGAAGAAGTACACCCAGCTCGCGCTAATTGTCATTTGCATTGTCTCCGTGCTCGCGTTGCTGGTCTGCGAGCGACGCTACGCCAACATGAAGGTTATACTCGAAGTGATGGACGTCTTCGAGACGAAGGACTCCGCTGTCAAATGCGAGCGGCAGATCGAAGCCCTGCGCAAGTCCCACTTCGGGTCGCTGTCAAGCACGACGCCTGCCATCTTCCCTGTGTGGAAAGAAGTTCTCGGCGGCGCTTTTTCTGTTTATTCTGCTTTCTGGGACTGCGAAAGCGAGCAGAACGCTTCGCGCGTGGTCATAGCCTTCGAGAACTCGCTGCCGCCAGAGCTTAGGTGCTTTATTTGGTTCGATCACCGGCATCACGTCGAAGCGGACAGCGTGGACGTTCAAGTTTTGGACGTGCAGGGAACTTCGTCGACTGCGGTGTTGGAGTGTCTCGTACGAAACGTGTCGCTCGAACCGCTCGGCGTCTCCTTCTCGACAGCCGATCGAAGCGTCATGTCGCATATCATCTCTCTTCAACCCACCAGCGGGAACGCTACGTCCAACTTCAGTGTCTGTGTTCCGCCACTTGCTTCGTCGGTGACACCGCTGGCCCTGGCCGAGTTCAGCATCTACCACCGCCACATCGGAGTTGAGGACTTCGTGTTCTTCGATGGGGACGCGTTACCGAACGCCAAGAGGCTCCTGGCTGCCGTTCCGGCGACCACTTACGCGACGCTGACGATACTGCCCTGGAACGTGCCGGCCAAGTTCGTCGATGTGGCCGAGTCCGCTCGTATCGCCGACTGTCTGCTGCGCACGAAACGAAGATCTCGGAATACAGTCTTCCTCGATACGAACCAGTTCGTGTCACTCTACCAGGCCAAAGACTTGAATCAGCTGTCGCGCGGACTGAGCACGCTCGTGGACGCGGACGCCGTCGATCAAGTGACGCTCTTTCACACGCATTACTTCTGTGACGAATTTTCGGACGACGTCGTGGCGAGCTCGCTGGACATAAAGTTCGTGACGCAACGGAAGGTCCGCTACCACCGAGTGTCCGAAAAACACTCTGTGTTCCTGGTAAAGCCCGGTTTTTCGAAGGCGATCGTCGCGGCTCTGCGAAATCCGAACCACCCCGTGGAGGGCAACGTGCTTGTGCCCGAACGTTCGGCGGTCGTGAACGTTTACCGTGAATGCCGCAGTCTTTTCCCCGTGAGGAACACGAGGGAAAACTACGTGCCCGATATGCAAATGACTCGGTTTCGCGGCCTCCTTTACACGTCCAAGTTGTACCGCTATTTTGAGAAACAACCTTATGCCAGCTTATTGCTGTGAAAGCCGCTTCCAACGGATTAGATTAGGAGACGGAGGTTGAAACTGCCGCAACAAGTGTGCAGCTTTGTGAGGTTGGATCTTATCGGATGTGAAACTACTGCAACCACGGTGCTGCTTCGGGAGGCTGGATTTGCCAAGTTTTGGGCGGCATTTTCTTAATCTGCATATTTACAAACTTTTGTTTTGCTCCAGCAGTGTGCAGTAATGGCGTATAAGTTTCGTTCCAATTTATGTTCCCGCTTTGTATACCTTTTTATTGTGGATTTACAAAGACAATGTAAACCGTAGAATCCCGTGCATTCGCCCATTCAGCACCAAGCGCCCACTCCCAAATTTGTAAGATCTAAGAAAATACGCACAGTCTGTTTACTATATGTAAACTTGATGACAGAACAAGCACCTGTCCCCCATTTTTTCGCGATTATCTCCAAATTTTGAGTGAGCTCTTGCCCGGTATTCTACGGTATATTGTAAGGCAGCAAAGGCATCTGAGCTGACATGTTTATTAAGCTTATACACATTGGGAATGGTTTCTGTGTTCAGCTTATGTTAGTGTCGATGGCCGAATACTTTCAACGATCTCATAGCATCATACATTTAGAATGTCTTGTTCTCCCATCTATGTTGTGGCTTCCATTTATAAACATTCAGGGTATTTCAGTACACTATGGGACACTGTTAGCATGAAAATGACATTGGCAGTGTTCCACATGTTACTCAAACGAGGCATCCCAATTTACCACTTAAGTTAGTGCACCAAATGAGCCCTTTCCACCACACTCAGTTTCGATGACAGCCTTTGCTCATTTGTGCTAACTGTGGTGCTCCCTGTACATACTTGGCATCACATGTTCACCAAAATTAAGGTATTCCAACTTCCATGTTTCATACCAATGTTCTCTTCCCACATGCTCTTTACACGATGTAACATGTGGCTATAACACCCATGTTCAAGTACCCTCAAATATATTTTTTTACAAGCAAAAAGTGGTTGAAATTGTTTCTTCCCTAACACTGCATGCTTGACCGCTCTGTAGAAAAAAAAATTTTGAAATTTGAAGGGAGGATGGAATAAGGATACACAAAGGCACTTCTGAACATGCTATAGTACTATCGTTTGTCAAAAATGTCCTCTCCCGCAAACAACGTAAAGACAGCATTGAAAGCGCAAAGGACAAGGAACCAGACGAAGAAAGACATGGACACGGCGCTTTCTACGTCTGGTCCCTCGCCGTTTGCGCTGTTTCAATTCTCAAATATGCAATACCAACTAGCCCAAGCTTCAACTTTAGCAACCTAAAAACAGGCTTGGTACCTCATGGAGAGCAGCTATCATCCACTCGAACTTGGGAACAGCGCTCTATCTTTCGTCTTTCCGCTCCTCTTTCTTTTTTCTTTTTTTTTCTCATTGTATATTTTGCTTCCAAAACTGCTACATGCCTTTCCTCTTCACAGCACTTCAACAGCGACACTATCAGCCTCTTGGCAAGAGGGTAAGTTTCAAGATAGGTTGCTGATTTTAGCAGACAGATAGAGGTCCCGTTGGCGCTTGGTCTCTCACGTTTCCTTTTGTCTTGGCTCTGGTTCGAGTTTACTTTCGACGTGAGTTTTGTAAGTGGAGCGCTGCATGGAGTACTTTGAACAGTTGCATGCTCACGGTGTGGTGACCGCGTCTTTTGTACTGTTTCAGAGTCTGCAGGAATGGATTGGATCTTGTACGACGCGCCGAGTGTTTGCTTTGTCTACTAGACTTGCTTACGTTTCTACGGTCTGCTGAAGACGTTGTTTTCGAGCATGGAACTCGGCGGTGTGTCTGTCGGATTGCTCCTAGCTTTGGCAGGTAAGTTTTACCTGCCAAAAAGCTTGGTGCACCTAAGACCTAGAAAAAATAGTGGTAAAAATTTTTACCATTTTCATCAAATTTCAGGATTGTTTTCGATTCTTACACTGGCCTCTGCTCCTTGTCATGCCATTTTACAAAAATACCAATTCATAAAATAACTGGTGTTTTCTTGCACCTTGGCTTTGTTTGTTTGTTTTTTTTTCTCCTAAACACCCTTTCTCTTTTTTCAGGTGGCCTGTGCGCTGTGGCTCAGGATTGTCAACAAAACGGTGATTTGATTTTCATTTGGTTTACGGAGAATCAGTCAAATCGGTTGCATTTTCTTTAAAATGTTTGCTCGTAAGCTCGTCGTACAATATAATTGTAGCATTTTAAAGTGCAGAGTTATGTTCTCTTAATGAATCACAATGCACTAGGATTTCTTGCATCCGATTTGCTGGCTTAGCTAAACGAGACTTTTCTGCAATCGGTGTAAGTTCTAAGCTGGAAAATGGTAAGCATTCAATGTATGTGCACCCAAAATCTCACAGCCAAGAAAGTTGCTACTCTTACGACAGATTATAAGCACTGTCTCGCTTTATCGCCTGGTCCTACTTGTGGCATTTTCTTCAAACCCAAATGTATACTTTGCATATTACGCTCAGTTCGGTGGAGTATCAGAATAACTCTGTGATTTCTTCGTGAAACACGCTTTACTCCTCCAAATGCACTGTGCTTGAGGTGTTTGAAAAGAGGCTAATATATTTTACAGTCGCACCTACATCTTTTAAGCCACATTTGGAAGGCATGTGCATCATAAAGCGCATGTTTAAATCTGATATAGTTTAAAAATGGTACTACTTCTTTTCTTCATACTCCCCTCTTTTTGAGCAAAAAAAACGGGAAGGCTTGTCACGGGATCCAGAACCGGGGCATCTTTCTAAATCTACAGACGACAAGAAACACAGGGAATGCCTGCTCAAGTTCAACGACCATATAGTTTCGTCTGGGGTTGTGATCTCTCGCAGAAAACATCCTCGCGGCTGGACGCTGGTACCTCTACGACTACAGCATTGTGGCCGAGGCATCAGCGGTCGGAAGCACCGACGACACCGGGGACATGAAGTTGGCGTGCCGCGTCAAAGTGTCGCACATTGGGACGTGCAAGTACCTGTTCGAAGTAAGCATTGAAAGTTTGGCACATGCAGGTCTTTTCAGTGCACCTGCTGAATGCTGAAGACGTCACTACCTGAGGAGGTCTGAAGCACTCTTCAATTGAACTAAGAGGAAGCAACTTTTACACTGATGTTAAATCTTTTCTTTTTATTATATTCTTTACTTTATATTTAGAATAGAAAAATCATATCCACCTAACTCTAAGCAACTTAGAAAGTTGCTTAGAGAAAAGAGAAGGGAAAGCACTCAATATTTCGATGGAAATCACGCCCACGAGGTTTTATTTTACGAGGTGTTCAGTTTATAATCTTTTTGAGGCTTTGTTTTTTCTCTGCGAGGAAGGGATTCAGTCTCGTCTTTGCTGTGTTTTACAGGGTGGTGGTTGGACGTCGTCATGCTAGCGTAAGCATGTCGTGCTGAAGTTGGGGCTTGCATGTTTCTCTCAGGTGCAGAGATGCGTGTTTTCGTCTGGAGGAGGCCCGCCGCGAGATAAGCGGTTCTGGATCCAAGACGAAGACCTCTTGGAGTTGACCAGGTTTGCTTCTTGCAGTCGTTTCTTCGCCAGCGTCTCGAAGAACCGCAAGGGCATTATCGGCGTGCCAACAAGATAGCAAGCCAGAGATTCTTGGCCCAGGCTCGAGGATAACAGACAATGATATCGATAGAAAGAGAGAGAGAGAGAGAGAGAGAGAAAAAAAAAAAAAAAAGGAAAGCTGTTTCTAGACGTAACATTGTGCATATAAGTGGGCTCGTATGTTCCACGTGTGAGAATGTATACAGTGCTTATAAGCGTTGCTATTCGATAGAATCAAAACTGAACACTGAACACTCTTGTTTGGGACACATAGGTCACGAAAAATATATTTTCGGATATAAACATGTTTTGTGCAATATTTACGGAGCGAGACTCATTTTGAGGTAGGAGCAGTTCGGAAACATACTATGCTTCTTTTTCGGGTTTGCTGTCTCATAATGTAAGCGTGTTTTGGGATTGCTCCCAGCTCAAAGTTCGTCTTATGACATGAATATTATGCATAACTAAAACTTTTATTTTTTTTTTTTTTTTTTTGTTTTTTTTTTGGGGGGGGGGGGCAATGTTTGTTTTGTTACATTCATGTCCTATCGATGGTTGACCAGACGTCTCAGTTTGGCTGGGACAGGGCCATTTTAAAGGTGCATTTCCGCCGTCTCGTCATTTTTTTCTCATGAAACCTCGCGTCCTGTTTTCGTGGGAATGTGTGTGCATAGCCGTTGCAAAATGAGTGCTTGGCAAGTGGAGCAAGTCTAAAAGAATACATATGTTTTATAAAAATAACCATACTATAAAAATATTACCTCCCATTGAGTAAATTTAGAACTCTTTTTGCAGTTCCATCTCTCAATAGGTTCTCTTTGCACAGACGTTTGTTCGAGGCACTTTTCTATATTACTATATTTGGCAAACATCAAACATTGGTTCTGTTTAAAAATAAAAAAAGAAAGGTGCTTGTGTACTGAACTAAACAAAAATCTTTGGAAAAGTGAGCATTTGTACAGTGAGTTGAATAGTAGCAGAGCTTGACATTTCGTTCGGCCCCTTTGCCCATTCCCCGCCCCCCGATGTCCCATTTTTTATGCTGTGGTTTATGGTCCCCTACCTTCGAGGCAATTGAGAAAAAACTTTCTTTTTAAATTCAGTCTTTTTAATAGTCTATATGCACTGCGTTATCAGGGATGACCGGGATGAATCCTCAGAGTTAAAATCATCCGAAAAATGGTCTGCCCTTGCTTCTAGGGACCCGGTCGTCGTGACGCTCTCAGACGGCATGATTACCAATCTCGAGGTGTCATCTGCCGAGCCCGAACATCTGCTCAACATCAAGCGGGCGCTTGTGTCGGCATTTGTACTGAAGAGATCTCACCTCTTGCAAGGCGCCGACACCCAGGTAGGCCTACACACTGCAAGCATGGTCTTATGTTTGTTTAGAAATCGAACTGTTCTGGTAAGCTGCAAACTCCAACCATTGAATTCTAAAACCATGAGGAAAAATTAGGTGTGAGTCTTGCTTATTGGATGACACATCAGGTTCATCACTCTGGATCCACATTGTAGTAGAAGAACCCTACCTCTAGAGCAGCGGTACTCCAATGGGGGTTCGCAAAGCTCAACCTCATGAGTAAAAGCCCAGCAATAAAAGCTGTATTTCCTCATACTAAAAAAAAAAAAAAAAACGTTCGAATTTTCGGGCTAGTTTTCTCGAGTATATGTCGAGAAGACGAGTGTGTACTTCACACTAGCCTTTAGTTATATCCATATATTAAATCACTGTCATAATTAGCCTACACATTTCCCTTCCTCTCACCATGAACAAGGACCTCCATCATCTCTGCCGATCCACGAGGGGTTTGCGAAACGTCCATGGTGGAGAACCACTGTTCTAGAGAAAACAAGTCTAGGCACAGAGACTGGCAGGACTAGGACAGGACAATGTATGAGTGCATCGAAAAGGCACAAGCTCACCCGGACCATCCCGTAATGTTTTCTAATGTTCCCAGCAGCAACTGTGGAATAGCATTCAATCTCTGCTAAGGTTTCTTTTTAGTACTTTCATGTGAGTCTAAAAATAATATTTTTTTACTAATATGTGAAATGCAGTTATCACCCTGGTACACAGTAGTGTTAATAGAAATTACTAAACGAATATTGCAATGTTGGCTGAGAAACTTTTCAATGGAAATAAAATTCTCTCCTGTAGAGGTTTCGGTCTATATATTTTTTTAACCTTTTTGTTGCAGTTTGTATTATGGTAGAAAATATGTTGTTCTATCTCGTGAGCTACTTTGTCTCGCTTATTTTTGCCTAGCACCCGACAAACTGACTCGTTTTCATCATGCTTTTTTTTTAAGCGTACCGACATCCATGGCACGTGTCCCTGGAAGATGGTTCCTGGATCGGAAGCTGGGACGGCACACAGTTCGAAGGACATGCTTTACTGCTCTTATCCTGAGAGGGCGGATTGGCATCTCAGCCCTTGGGCAGTCATGTGGAATCTGGTCAGTTCACAAGTTTTCAGACACGGCTTTTTTTGTTTTTTTACATCCTAACACAAACATTTTAGATGCCCTCGTTTTTTGTTGTACTACAGGGCGATTAGTTGAGTTAAAATATTTCACATAATTGAGTTTCTTGTCAGGCAGGTATAATACTATTTGCCTTTTTCAAATTTGAGACTTAAACATTTCTTTTCTTTATGCTCATGATACTGGCTCAAATTTGTCACGGGGTTTTATGGTCTGTGCTCTGGGAAAGCGCTGCCCCTTTGTTTGCTTATTGTTAAACAGCTAAAAGCTTGCAAATAATTTTTTTCTGAATTTGCGTTAGGTATTTGACTGATTTGACAAATCAATTGAGTCTTGACTTGATTCTAAAGATCTAATATTATGCTTGGCATCGGTCCGTGACCTTGTTGGCACATTTAGGCCCGTCAATTTCGTTAGCTGCTCAAACATCTTTTGGTTTGTTTTTAGCATTGGATTCAATACCTGATAAATTCGACAGTAGACTGTGACTACGCTGCATCTGAGGGTATGACTCACCTGAAGTCCCTTCGCTGTCACGAGCGTCATGCCATCAAGTTGGAATCGACGCACGACACTACCACGGCTGTGCAGACCAACATTGTGTGAGTACCTTCGCAGCCTAAGGCTCTCAACTTTTTTTCACTCTTGGCACTAGATTTTTGGCAACTCGGACGGAACTCGGAAAGGTCAATCTAAGCGGGTTTACAGTAGAATCTTAATTCAAACTCGTTGATAATTCAAACTAACATGAAGGTCTCGTCCTATATGTTTCTAGGGAGGAAACTACGGGTAATTTAAGTAAAGCAGGAAATACCTGACCTATGCAGAGAGCAAGTCGTCTGCTTTTGCGCAGCGGTTGCGGTGACGTCAAAAGGACGCCGAGTTCTGATTGGCTTTGATTGGAAGGATAGTGGATAGACCTCAATGCTAGATGCCTTGAGGTACCCAATGTATTTAGTTTCTATCAGCCAATGAGAGCTTGGCATTCTGGCATCATCGCAACCACTGTGCCAGATGCAGACGAAGTTGCGCTCCGCACAGTTTGACGAAAACGTGAACACAGAAAGGTTTCACTATTTAATAGCACATACAGAGTATTTTTACAAATGGCTTTTGGAGCAGTCACTGATGCCTTTGGCACCTGTACCCTATTTGTTGTTTGTGTACCTTTTTAGAACAGTTTCCGGCTCTTCAGCTTCATCAATCCCCGTCGCTTGTTTCAGGTACACGCTCACGCTAGACAGCGAAGGAGCGCTCGAACAGTCATTGGACGACTTCAGCAGTCTCCTCGAGTTGGTCCCAGCTGGGATTGAGTACAAGCACCTTGCCACGCCTGACCCTTCTCTGTCGACTCTTGACGGCGTCCAGCTGGAGCGTCTCAACAAGGCGACCTTCTCCAAACTCGAAGAGCTTGTGCAGACGGCAGAGACGGAGGTGCAGCTCTTCACCATTCCCCTCTTTCACGAGTTCGTCGAGCTCCTCAGGTCCCACCGCGACCTCGTGCCTTTCGTCGAGCTCGTTGCAAACTGCGATCGAGCGGGTGGCGACAGCGCGGAGGAAAGGTGCACCCAAGAGTGGAAGGTGAGTCTCTTACTAAAACGTTAAGGGGGGTGGGGGGATAGTTGGTTCACCGTATTAAATATATAAAGCTCAAGACACAGAGGGGACAGGATAGCACTATCGACTTTTGACGGTGCTGTCCTGTCTTCATGTCCTCATCTGTCTCTTGCACGTTATGTGTTTAGTGGGAGTCTCCTTCGTGACCATTTCTAATGCAGAATAGTGTACTATATGTCTGGCCCCTTTAGGCCACACGGTCAGTTTGGGAAACGCAGGACACGGCTTACCATCATCACGCTTCGTGATTCGTTCTTCGGCGTTCTTATCGACCAATGCCGCAATATCATTGGCTGCAAACTGGTAATGAGATGCTCGGGGACTGGCCGTGCCACGCATTTCTTAAGCTCTGTAACTGTAGCGGTTCTGCAGTAACGCATTCCTGTAACGGAAGTGTGTTGCATGAGCGCTGCATCAGCGTGTGTGACCTCCGATAGCTGACACGGGGTTTGCAGAGGAAAATGACATCACGGGCGAAGCGTTGCCCTATTTCGTTGACCTAATATTTTCCGTGTCACCAAAAACGAAACATTTCTTCCTAGCAAACGCTGGTGTATGTCATTTCTTTCCCATAAAAAAAAGTTGACCTAGAAGGTTTCCTCTTTTTCCGGCCTTTCTCTTTAAATCCGACCATGCTGTGGCCGTGTTGACTAGAAAGTGTTGAACAAGTGCGCTCGCGCACATGGTGTGAGCGTGTGCAAGGGGCAACAGGGAAGAGAACGAGCATGTGATTTGGAGAAAACGGTGAGACACGAAATAGCAGGGTCAAAGCTGGGGTCCACTCTCAGAGAGCTAGCTTTGGCAGGGCTTTCTCTCAGAGGTGTTAGGCACGACAGCATTTGTGCCGTCGAGACACAAAACGCATAGCGAGTTTACCTGTGCAATGTCACCACGCTGCAATGTACGATACATTGTGCTACCACTGCCTTTGTCGCAATAAAGGGGGAAAAGGGCATATGTTTTTTTTAGTCTAATTTTATTCAGCGTGCTGTTGCATTGGTCTCTCGGGTTCATTTTCGCATCGAGGAGGATGGATGGGGCGACATCTAGACCGTAAACAGTGCTCTCTGATCATTTCTCTTGCAGTCCTTGGCCATGTCCTTTCTCCAGGACGCGCTGATACAGAGCAACAACTTCCCGACGTTGCGAGCGTTTCGGCACCTCGTAACTCACGGTCACGTGAGCGACGCCTACCTGCCCCTGGCCTTTCACTCCTGGAGTTTTCTACGCATCAACGACCCTCGTTACATGGATGAAGTCTTTGTGAGTTTGTGAACTTTATTTACAAATACTGCTGATCCATATCAGGGATCATAGCAGGGCGGAAAGTAACATAAAACAAAGCGTTAAAGTACCAAAGAGTTACTCATTCAGAACACAAAGCAGAAACAAATGCACTTACAGAGTCGTGGTTAATAATTTCGTAAGGAAGGCCATTAAAAAGGGAGAATTTGAAACTGTTGATGCGCAATTGGTAAGGTGCAATGCTAAATTGGGTTCTTCCTCAGGTGTACCTAAGCAGTAGAGAAAGTGATATATTCGTCAATGTTAATTTTATACTTCCCCTTAATTAATTGAAATAAAAATTGAAATCTGCATGCACGGTTTTGTTCTTGAACCGGTACAAACCCAAGCTGTTTGCTAAGCTCGGAAGTGGATGCCTTCTTATAGGCATTAAAAATGAATCTGACAGCTTTGTTTTGTATTCGTTGTATGCGATTAATTTCTACCTGTGTAAATGGGTCCCAAATAATGTTTGCATACAGGGTTAGTCGGCTAAGAGTATTGTACGCCAGGAGTCAAGTATCTGAAGTAACTTATTTTAGTGTTCGTCTGAGAAAAAAATATTCTACGGAGGGCATTAGAGGAAATTACGGTAAATTGATCTGTTTGTCCCATCTAAGATCGGAACTGATCCAGTGACCCAGATATTTGAATTTTGTAACTTCACTTAGGATATGTTCGTTGATGTGATAGGAGAATGAAAGTGGCTTTTTAGAGCGCAGCTCTTAGGCGCCCGTTTCCGGCTTGAGCGGCGTCGGCGTAACCGCAAGGTCACGTGACCCCCCCCCCCCCCCCCCCCCCGGTCACGTGACCCCCTCCCCAGGTCACGTGACCGCCCCCAGGTCACGTGACGGCCCCCGGTCACGTGACCCCGAAGGTCACCTCAAGGTCACGTGGCCTGGCCCCTTGGTCACGTGACCCCCCCCCCCCTCCACGCCTTCCCTCCCTCCTCAAGAGCTGCGCTCTAATTCGGCGTTACAGGGAGTTGTAAACAGCTTTCATTTTTTTTATTAGTGACTGACATACAAACACTTTTGTCATAATTTATACACATTTTCCATGTTTCACACCATTTCAAAATCTTGTTTAAATCATTGTTAAGCTTAATTTGGTCATCAACACACTTGACTTCATTATACAGCACACAATCGTCGGCGTAAAGAGGTATTTTGACAGAAATCTCGTCAGGAATATTGTTGATAAATAGCAAGAACAAAGGCGCAAGTACCGATCCCTGGGGGACGCCAGAGTGCTCTGAAAGTAGGGAAGAGCCCTCATTATTTATTGGTAGTGGTTTGTTAGGTAAACCTGTATCCAACCAATAACTTAATTATTTTTTGAGTACTTAATCAATTTTTGTAGGAGCTTTGCATGTGACACTTTATTGAATGCTTTCGCGAAATCGACAAAGATGACATCTACCTGACTTTTCTTCTTCAGGGCAGAGGGAAGGTCATGAACTGTCTCAAGCGATTGAGTCGTTGTGAAAAATCCTCGTCTGAAGCCATGTTGGCCGCTCGACTGCACGTTACGCGTTTTGAGAAATTAAAAAAATGTGTTTATTAATAACGGGTTTAATGTGTTTGCAGACAGAACAAGTTAATGAGATAGGTCTATAATTAGTAATCAGCTCTTTGTTTTCCAGTTTTATGTAGCAGTTTAACTCTGGCCATCCTCCAATCTATTGACACGTCGCCTTCATATAGTGACTTGTTGAATATAATGACTAGATATTTCGACACAAAAACTGCAACTTTCTTTGGCTTTCTGTGTCGTTGAGTAGTAGCTGAAGACAAGTGCACTGAGTCTTAGCCTGTCTGGTGATTTGCTAAAGTCTCGATTAATAAGCAAGAAAGTTGGTCTCAGTGGAAGTCTCCCACCCATAATCTTTTGACAATCTGAGAAAAAGGTGAAGTCCTTCTTATGCCTCTTTGTAAGTCTTTCAGAGAAGTCTCTGGAAAAAGGCACTTTTACAGCATCTATAATAAAAAAAAAGTTCCAGTTTTTCTGGGAAAAACTGGAGTTTTTCTGGGAAAGAAGCACTTTTACAGCATCTATAATAAAAAAAAAAGTTCCAGTTTTTCTGGGAAAAATTAAGGCTACAAGACAATGCTAGATACCTTTTCACATACAAGACTTTCCACAATATAAATTTTTCTTCTTTTTTCTCCTTCCATTTGTACTTGTATTTAAAAAGGAGTGCACCAAACATTTGTGTTTGCCACCCTTTTCTAGATTTTTCTCTTTTCAAGTTGAACAGTTGATAAACAAGTTAAAATTGTGGCTTAAATTTCAGGAAATCTGCAAATCCACAGACAAGACAATGTGCTGGCTGCTTTTGGGACGCATGATGAAGAAGCACAAGGAGAACTATGTCATTGGAAGTGCCGTAAGTTGTGGCTGTTATTATCAGCCCAATGGTCTCGGGACTTAATGCCATATCTTTGAGCAAACATTAGGTTAGGTAGGTCAACTGCAACATCAACTCATATAAGTGACCTCTTATAGATAAGCACAATCACCCTTAAAATTAGCTGGCTAATTTTGGAAAATAAATTTTAAAATCAGTTTGTAATGGTAAGTCCAGTACAACTGGTAACACAGATTCTGCAGTAGTAATGACTACAAAATTTAATGTTGTAACAATAGCCATTCTACTTCCGTGGTAGATTTATATTATCCAATTGAAATGTGTTGCATACTCATAATGTTTATGAAGCTTGCATGGCTATTTGACTGAAATGAAAGAAAGATTATGTGTCATCGGAGGTTTGATGTTCTTCAAATGTCAGTTACTTTTTCTGTCCATAGCACCTTATCTGGAATTCACAAAACAGGTTTTCTGAAGCATTTTTAGTTGTTTGGAAATTTTGACTTGCAGTATTTGGTCAAGCACTACACTTATCGTATGAGGGTCACCTTAGCGTTTTACGTCTAGCTGTGTTTGTGCTTCAGAAATACGTGAGGAAAGCATTGCAGCATCTTTCTGACAAAGGCCGGCCCTTATGTTCGATTCCAGGTACCACTCGTATTTGGAAAGGTGCTTAAACATGTCACAAGTTACATCGGTGAGAGATGTCACATGTCCAGCATGGCACTGCCGTCGACATCAACCGTGGCTTCAAGAGTTCACCACCTTGTCATGATGCTCAAGGTAAACCTTGAAAAGCTCTTTCTATTTTGTTAGGTTTGTAGGAGTTGTAGTTGTAGAAACATTTTGGTAGGATTTTCAATCCTTTAAAGCAGAATGCTTTTATGATCTAATTCCTAAGCCTAAAGCATCAGAAAGCATTGTAACCAAAACATGATAGCATGGGCTCAAAACGATCATGTGGTTGGTGCCACTCTATGGGACGTGTGGTCACACGGCTTGTGCCATTATGGGTTACGTGGTCACGAATCATGAGGTGATGGTTTTATGTGATCGTAAGCATTAATGTCGGTGTTACAGGACTGCGTAATCTGATGTCAAAGTGTCTAATGACCACATAATTTGCAGGGGTGGGACAGTTGCGCCATTTTGATGCATTCACAGTTTTCTGCGCCAAAAGCGTGAAGTGGAGTGAAACTTCACCACGCTGTTGCAAAGATCATGTGATGCTAGATTTAGCAGAAGGTTGAAGCTTGGTCGACAACCTTGGCTATAACATGGCCAGGTGGCGCAAGCTGCCACCCGAGCCGTATCTGTCCGTCCATCCATCCGATGGATTAGATGTATCATACATTCTAGCCATCATACCGTTGCATCATACATCGTACATGCTAAATGTATGATGCAACGTAGCATGTAACGTTTATGTTGCCAGATGGTGCCTCCTCATTTTTAATCTAAATTTGTTCCTAAAATAAAATATATTTCTGGGTAGAATTTCAGATATCTCACAGTAAAGTTCTATTCAATCATTTTCAACACTTGCAGACAGGCCTAGTTTTGCTTGAATTGTAACTTATGGTACAACTGGCTAAGAGGCTTTCTTAAAATGATGTCACAATTACTCCTAAAGTGCTCCAAAATATGTTTATTTGTTGTTTTTTACACTTTAGTGCTTTAAATTTCAGGTTTTTCTGCTCCTAAGTTTTCCTAAAATCTAGGCCTTCTGCTCCTAAGCTGCTCGAAAATGCGGATTTTTCTGCTCCAGAAATTGCTCCAAACCCAGTTTGGTTTGCCCCACCCCTGAATTTCATGTCACATTGTCACGTCTTGTGACGCCGTGACATCCAGTGATGTCGCATGACATTGTGACATAGGTGTTTGTTGGTGTTGCAGGGTTGGTACCACGTGACCACCATTCGCTATATTTAGTATGAAAATATCACGTGATATAACAGCCCCTCAAGTCCACATTCTGCATAATTCAAGCTTTAATGGTAAGATCACGGTGGCTAATATTTTTTTTCTTCTGGCATAACCTTTTAGACCATCGGAAATGCGGGAATGGCAGCGCAGTCCGTGTACCCCAATATCACGGGACAGCTTCTGAACTGCGCCCAGAACCACGAGAACCCTGGCCCTGTCGCCGTGTTTGCCATTGAGGTGATGCTTTACTATTCAGTCTCCGAGTCTGTTGCGATTTCAAAAGTTACAAATACTATTACTTACTGCATGCACTGAGAAGTGGGGAAAACATATAAACGACGTTAGGAGGTGCCAGAAAGAAATATGGGGAAAACTGTACATTTCTTTGTGTTTTCTTATTTTGTTATGTTAGAAATATTGAAAATTCAAGAGGTCATCCCCCCCCCGTCTTTCGCTTTATGTATTATTTGACATGTTAGCGTAGAAAAATAGCCCTCAATGATCTGCGCTTTGATTGAGTTCATTTTTATTCGTTACCGTAACATTTCTTTTTCTTCATCATATTCTTTCCGATTTCTTATTGCATAAACGGCGATGTAATTATGTTGCTACCTTTAACTAGCGAGTTTCGATTGCCAGTTAAACCCATGACTATTTCAGTCCATCTAAACTGGGTTATTTTATGTTCTGACATGTAATATAGTTAGCTACGGAAAGTGAACATTTTGCACAATGCATCCTCAGGCTCTTCGCGAGTTTCACCTGAACTACGACACTTTGTCGGCACTCAAAACAATCTTGAGTGACCCGAAAAAGCCGCTGGAGCTCCGTGTAGCCGTCTACAAGCTGCTCACGAGAGAGCCGGATCGATGGAAGTTCGGAAAGATGATCCAAAACTCCTTGGAAGGGGAAGAGGTGACTTCCAACCTGATGGACTACATCGTGTCGGACTTTCTGGACTGGATGCCGACCGAAGCAAGAGCGTCACTCCTCATGCTTGCCAACGGGACGACTGAACGGCGTTTCCAAGATGTAATGTAGGTTTTTTCATGCTTTATTTCTACTCATTTATCCCTGCAGCGTCTTAAACCTAGTGTGCAAAATATAGCGAGGTCTATATTGTTTCTTATCTGTGCTGGCAGATACACTGGAAATGATAACAATCCTTTTCTGAACCTCGCCCATATCTTCATCACTTTCATGTTAAAAGGTATATCTGTTTAGCTTTGCTACAAATTATATCATGTACGTAACAACGACACAAGATAAATTACTGCCCACAATTTTAACCTCGCATCACTGAGGCAGATCGTCTTACTTATGGGTAATGCCGTAGAGAAAAAAGTATTTCCCATTTTTGGCGGAGTTTGAAGAATGCAAGTTAATTTGTTTTGAAGCTAAAAAAGAAATAATTGTAAGCAACGAGTAATAAAGCTCACCTATAACTGCACCCAGGGCCGTACCCAGAAAAAAAATTCGGGGGGGGTTTTCGGGGACAATGGCGGCCATTTTGAAAGTGTCTATTGTCTTATTTTCGCCTATGAATCATGTGCATCGGTGGCATATAATGGAGAGTTACAGCAAACCGGAGATCCGGTCCCGGATTGGTACCCGGTAGCCGACCGGCGCCACTGCGCGTGCGCAGAGGTGGAGATTAAAATCGGCTGGTTGCCAGTGCACCGAACAGGGCCATACACAGAAAAAAATTTCGGGGGGGGTCAGAACCCCCTATTCCCCCCCCCCTGGTTACGGCCCTGACTGCACCATTAGAAAACCTGCAACCCTTATTTGTGCACATGTGCAACTGGAACAACGGGTGAATGAATCAGTACTGCACTACATACTGTGGTGCTTATAGGCCTTGTTTATTCTGTTTTATATAGTGCAGTTGATTATTGTCCTGAGGTATTGTAGCTCTGTACTGCCTGTTGATTTTGAAAAAGCGATTTAAAAATGCAGTTTCTCGTTATATAGAAATTTTTTATGCTTGATTTCCGAAGAAGGTTTTCTGAGCACGGAGCAGAGTATCGCGTTCTATAACTGGCACAAAAAAGGAAAAAGAAAGATTCCTAACTTCATTTTCTGCTTTGTTTTTTTTCTTTGAATTTAAGCCCCGGTGAAAAATTCTACAAGGCCCTTCGGCACACTGTTCTGAGCAACAGGAAACACCGAAGGTCCAATCGTTGCACATTCGAGAGACGTGTCGAGCTCCCGTTCTTGCCGTCGGAGTTGAAGGACTTTGCCGTGAAAGCGGTGTCGGACCAGGTATACGGAGGATGGAAGAACCTCATCTCGGACCTCTCCAGCAACATTAGTTTGCAACTGTTTGGCAACGAGTTTCGGTTTGCGGACGTCTCGGTTTTTTTCAAAGGTAAACGTTTCAAGCTCCATCTTGAAGCTCTTGAATAGAGATTGCTATTTTTGTCTTCTTTTCCTTTTACATTCTTGGTATCATGTCATATAGTTTCATGCAAAGCACAACTTTACTTTTTTTTTTTACTATTGATTGTTTTAATTGTCACAATCTTCGTTTATTTTGATGCTCAAAATTGGGGTAGGCTTACGCACAGGCACAAAATTCCAGCGTCCGAAGTGAATGCTGCTCATTTCTCCTAGGGATAGCACTTCTCCTCGAACATTCATATGCTCCGCTAGAAAGCAACTGAGCAGACGCACCACAACATGTACAAATTGGCCGCCTCGCACACGTTTCGACTGGCACAAAATTACAGATGAGACTAGTGTCTGACAAACTATTTGTTTTTCTTACGTCTCTCTATGGAAGAAAGGTGTGTGGCTACTATTACACAAGCGTGGTGATGAATACCATCAAATGCAAATATGTAAATCTTTTTTTAAACATGCTGAGCAAGTAGCTTTTATCTGTTTTCAGTCTTTGCACACGCTTTGGATTTCTTAATTGCTTTCAGTGCTGGCATTATTTTTGGTATTGAACGTGTCACGCCACTTCTGGTCGACACAAAGCTTCATGTAGTCTGTCGCAGGTTAAGAATAGCGGGACCAGTTCTCTTCCACAAAGCTCTCCGCTTGCCACGATTAGTCGCTTCCTCCTCTCCGCTGACCTCCTCTCGAGCGTTCACTCTGCTAAGTGGAAAGACTGGGTGGCATTGTGGAAGGGCTTTGTCTTGCTATTCTTAACCTGCAATAGACTATAGTCACTGACAAGTTGAGAACAGCAGGGAGCAGCCTCAGTTGTCCTGCCTCCAGCACGAGATTCCCATCTTTGACAACGCTTCGGTTTCTTGTACACCTGCACTGCGGGCACGCAGCCGGAGCAGGGTGGAAGGCACGAAGCACATACGGGAAGCCAGGCGTTCGAAAGGTGTTCTCACTGTCTCAGTGACTATAGACCATTTCACTAAGGGCTCTCCCGGCAGCGCCATTTTGTTCGACTGCACTGCCATCTACATAAAATCCAGCCATTTTAACGGAGTCTTCAAAATGAAAGAGGTAAAGGACACGTACCCGACCCGATAGCAGACGACAAACTGGCCGTCCTCCACGCGCATTTCGACCGATTCGGCAGGGTAGATCGTTGGGGCAGTTGCAGTGGGCCGCACTGCCAGACTGCCCCTCTCTCCTTACCGTAGTAGAATAGTCTATGGAGTCATTAAGTCACTCCTTTTGGTTCTTTAGAGCTGGACCACGTCATAATGAACTTTGGCAAGCTGGAGGGAGGACAGTGGAAGGTTGACTGGGACGCCATAGAAGAAATTGTGAGCCTCCAGCTGGGGGCTGGCTCAATGCCTCGAGGTCCGCTCGCACGCTTTCCCAAGCTGCGCGCCGGCCTCAAGAAGATCCTGGAGGTCCTACCGCCCATCGCCAATCTTCCTCTAGCTCCCGTGGCCAGTCTCAACATGTTTGGTGAGCCACAAAACGAGTCCTTTTATACAAGAGCTATGCAAATGTAAAATGTTTGGCTGCGAAATGCAGTGGCGTATTCAGGGGGGAGGCTCATGGGGCTTCACCCCCCACCCCCCTGATATCCAGCCGACCCTATAATATGCACATCCATTTTGACCCCCCCTCCCCCCCTCCGTACCTCAACCATGGACATCTCAGTCACCTCAGGCTCCCCCCCCCCAAATATTTCTGGCAACACTACTGGGGACTTGAATGAGTGCTGTACATGGCTTTAATTTTTTGGGCACAACAGTTCACGAATTTTGTGAATAGCGGCTCTTGGAAATATTTTACGAGCACAAAATATAGCGATTGGGAGTCGTACACTATGGAATCGTCACCCTGGGTTAACATGTTCATGGCATCAGTTCTTGGCGATGATTTACAGGACATAAAATTTGCAAAAATTAGGTTCTCGCAAAGATTGAGTCGTTTGCAGTATATTTGGCATTTTATCTGAACTGAGCATTGATACTCTAATACAGTTGACTCTCATTAATTCAAACTCTCTCAATTCAAACTTTCGGATAATTCAAACTAACATGCAGGTTCCATCCTATGCGTCTCTATGGGAGGAAACTCCTGATTATTCAAGCTTTGTTTTATTCAAACAAAAGTTTGTCCTCCCCCAAGTTTGACTTAATGAGGGTCGACTCTATCTACAACTACACTTTTCTTCTGCAAACATTCTCATGCAAAAGAACAGTTTTATTGCATCAGAAACATTTCATACTTGTTTTAAATAGAAAGAAGTCCCTGATTAGGATGAGCCAGATAAAAGAAAGTTAAGTGGCAAGTGGAGCAATGACAACCATACTTATTTAAATATAAGTTGACATTATTTCCCCCGTACTTTCCTTTAAAATAAGGGCTGAATATAACCGTAACCAGAACCAGCCAGAATGCTTCTCTGCGTCAGTTTTTCTCTGAGCATGCCAATGCAGAACAGTGAAGCTTGACACAAATGCAAGCTTAATTCGAGAAATTGGCGTGTCCTGAAGGCATTACTTGTAATTGAATCATGAATCGAGTCAAATAGCGAACACCGTTTGCAAACTCTTAGAAGTTCCTAATATTCGCACCTTTTCAGCTTCTGGTATGAACAGTTACGCTGTAACACCATGCGTAAGGTCACCCTGACCACTTACTAAGCAACGCTAGCTCTCAAATACCTGTCGTGTTTATTATAAGACAGATGCATTCATCCCTATGCTTAATCCACTATCGTGACATGCAATGCGCTACGACAAGCAGTCACGCTCCCAGAGATCGCTCAGCGTCGTCACCGTGTTTCTCGTCCCTCCAGGCTCTGATCTGTTGTTCGCCAGCTACGGTGAGATCCTGGCAGGGCTCATGAGCTCGCTGGTGCCGCAGGCACCCCTACCGCAGCTCCTGAAGAAAGGAGTGCGGTTCGACCTGACGCGCACCATCAGAATCATCGAGGGCCACCACCAGGTGCCAACGCTGATCGGGCTACCTCTCAACTGGACCACCAGTGCCACGCTGGTGACTTCGGTGAGGAGTGGTGCAAAGCTCGCCGAAGATGGTGCCTACAAGGCTCACATTCATCCTAGGTAGGTATCTTTCATCTGCGTTTTTAAAGTATGAAACACTTTTTAATGGAACCCTTCAATCCCAAAGTTTTGTCCGTCCATCCCTACCCTTCCGTGTGCATTTCCCACTAAATTTAGCAAGAACATTGACGTTGTGTGACCTATACACTAATTCAATTTGCCCCGTAAATCGAGTGGGAAAATTGACGTCACGTGACCCATGCACCAAGTGAGTCTTCCCACTAAATTTTGCTATAAAATTGATCAAAATATAGGTTCTCCTTCGCTCCTTGAAACAACTGTTTAATGTCGTCTGAACAAATGTAAACATTCCCTCTTTTTTAAATATTGCATTTCATGCATTTATATGACTTTGATTATAGATAAAGATAGTCGCCAATTATTTAAAAATAATTGTATGAAGTGTCCAAAAACCGTGAACCGTGTTTTTAACGCTATGTTTCTTGGCTCGTTTTTCCATCGTGTCCAGCGGTGCTTTGACCTTCCTGAACCGGATGTTGCTGGACTTCCCCACCAAGACGCGCGTCGGAGTCCAGGCCAACAGCTCGGCCTACACCACGACACAGCTGCGGGGAGGGCTCGCACTCCGAAACGGGAAGATGAAAGTCGAACTCGAAATCCCGAGGAAGGAACAGAAGTTACTGCAGCTTGTGTAAGTCAACTATGTGCATGCACCTGGCTAAGTTTTAGAACGATTAAGGTCGATTTAAAGGGAAGCTACGGAGCTTCTTGGAAAAAATGAGTTAGAAGTGAATTCTAGTATATTTTTACCCCGTGAACCCGAATACCCAAACCATTTGGTGCGTAAGTATTGTTAAATGCAAGAAAAACGCGAAAGACAGTCGCTGTCCGTGACGTCATCGACGCCTCTTTTGGCTGCCCAAGGCTAGGGAGGCGGGGCTTCAGTCCTATTTTCAAATTGCTCTTGTGGCTCTCCGGCGCATCGCATTGAAATATAATTTTGATATCTGTTATTCTAAAGGCCAAATGAACGCAATTCAAGCGTTTTTTCTCAAATGTAGAAGTGCCCCATCTTCCCTTTAACCCACAAATAGTATTGATAATTTAAAATTTCACATACTCTGCAGTAATGTCATTTAGATTGAGTTTCTGTGTTAAACAGCAGTTTGCTACGAATCAATTGCTATTTACGTATAGCGAGTCATTTACATATGAAGTGTATTGACCTCTATGAGGTGTTTACTATTCGGTCAGAAAAGTCTTCACTATATAGTATCAGTATCTTCACTAATGAGTACTAGTGCCCCAAATGCCTATAATGCCCTAGTCATTTACGTTCAAAGTCTACTGACCTCTATGAGGTATCTACTATTCAGTCAGGAAAAATCTTCACTAATATATTATCAGTATCTTCACGACTCAGTACTAGTAACCCAAATACCTCTTGTACCAGTTTTTACAAACCTACTGTGTCTTTGCTATACCAGTTTTTTATGTAAGAAAGTTACACTTCAGTTTTGAAAAGCAATAATAACAATATTTATCTTGTTTACTCCAAAACAATCAGCAGTTCTTTATTTTAGTGCACATACAGTCTGGATGAGGAACAACAATAGCTGGAGCGAAATAAACACCAGAGGAGACTCATAGAAACCAAAACATACACTCAAGTCGCAGAGGGCTTGCTTCTGGAACATAAAAAGTCGCTGAATATGTCGATACTTGCATTATCTAAGCGATTGTGTGCATGTTAAATGAGCCTCTTGCATAGTAAATAGTAGTTCAGCAAGAAATCTATGAAAGTATGAACCATATTGTCTCGAATGAAAAAGGATAGACAAATGTAGAACTAAAGAGGAAGGTTTAGTCAGTGAATTTGTGCCAGAAACAAAGAAGAACGAGCGTCGATAAAGCAGCAGCGAACGTCAAGGGCTGCAGCAGCAAGCGTCGAGGTGTAGGTGCTGACTTGCAGTCAGCATTACTCCCCCCAGAGGGGGAGTAATGCAGACAGTATTACGCCATGTGCATGCGAGAGGCTGGTTTATTATAGATTTATGGAAGTGTGACTCAGGTTATGACCCCTTCTCTCACCACGGGCTGTATGCACCCCACTAGACGCACCAACCAGCTGATCAAGCACGACCGCCTCCAAGAAATGGAGGACTGGGACGTGGATCACGTCAATGTCGACTGGTGCACCGGCGGCCATCTTGGCCAGGTGACGGGGCTCCAGCTGTGCCACGACCGCTCTTACGCCAACGTGACGCATCTCATGAAGCCCTGGTTTCCAATGGCTGCCCACGCCAACTGGCAGCTCGTGCTCAAGCCTTACGGCAAGTGAGTCGCTTTCTTTAACCTGTTTTTATACATATTTACGTATCAGTTATACATGATACTGTAAAACCCTTTATTTTCGCGGCCCTTATTTTTTGCGAATCGGTCACAGATGACATAATCGCGACCACTAAATTTCGCGAATTCCAGACGCCTGCATTGAAAATCTTAAAAACCGAAATTTTTGCGCGCCCTTAAATTTCGCGAATTCTTCAATTCGGGAAATTCGCGAAAATTGAGGGCTCGCGAACATTAAGGGTTTTATAGTACGTAAAAACTCGCTACCTTTGATGCAGCAAAAATGTTTTTAAAGTATTTTAGAAATTACATTTTAGATGTAGTTTTTGATGAGCATGTTGATGTGTTGTAGGTATGTGTTGTCGTCCCTATTCTTTTAATGCTGTCTTTTTCTTAATTAGGTTTCATGTTTTCTTTTTGAATTGGCAATCTTATATCACTCAAATAACCTTAATCCATGTTAATGGTTTCTACTAATTTAATATAGGCATTGTTTCCACATTTTCAATAAGGATTTAGTTGTGGAACCATCTGGTGCAAGAAAAGGTATGGCAATCCAAATTCAGCAGAATGTGATCATAGTTTTGTACTAATAGGCATTATATCTGCATTTTGGACGATGCTTTAGTTGTGAAACAATTTGCGGTGTAAGAAAAGCTATGGTACTGTCAAGACCGGTTATAACGAAGTCAACGGGAATCCAAAATCACTTTGCTATATCCGCTATTTCGTTATACAGTAAAACCTCGTTATAACAAAGTTGAAGGAGCGGTCGTAATTATTTTGTTATAACCATTAGTTTGTTATAGCCAATGTCCATTTCTTCCCACTATTAGCAAGCAAGGGGAATTATGATTGCTTTGTTATATCCATTAGTTTGTTATATCCCGTTTTGTTATAACGAGGTTTTACTGTAACTGACTTCGGTTAATGAAGTGCAAAAGAGAATGGGAAATGGTGATCGCTTCGCTGTAGCCGCTAATTCGTTATAACCGACTTTGTTATAACCGGTCTCGACAGTAAATGAAATTCAGAAAATATGGTCGAGGCTGCGAAGTTCGGGATGTTTGAATAAGAAATACAGAAAATTAAAAAATGGCATTTTGATCATGGAAGCATCTGATCTAATCGAAATATATACGAAAGTTATATTTTGGTGGTGCTGCAATCAAGACGCAGTTTGCTTTGTGGTTGTTGTCAAAAATGTTTCCGACTTGTTTTTATTTCTTTGGTTCTATAAACCCGACTTTTCCCTAAACGATTCTGAACAAATTTTTAATTGAATTCATAAGAGCACTGAACATGTTGTAGAAGATCTCATTTATGTTGTTTGTTTACAGTGACATAACAAGTTACGTGCTCGATATCACCTCACCGTCGCAGCAGGACATACTTAAAATTGAACTTCAGGCTAAAGGTAAGTCTGTCTGACAATAAGTTATTTTTGTTTTGCTCTCATGGTCTCATCTTGCTTTGCTATAGCAGGATAACTAATTCCCTTTCTATCGCACACTTCCCACGCATGATGAATAACATCAAGTTGAAATTGTGGATCTCCTTGCTTTTGTGTTTCTGAAGGTGCAACAACCAGCAATGGGCTCACACTTCGCGTTGTGAGCGGCAAGGAGCTGGAGCTGTTTGTCACCAAGTCACCTTTTTTGAGGGCAGCAATTAAAAGAGTAACAGTCACGCACGACGACAAAAGCGTCTCTGCTATCAACGAAGCTGTGCTTGGATTTGCTCCAGAACAGCAGATGCTTCTAACATATGAGGTTAGAACGTGTTTGTCTTTGTCAGCATTTCATCCCTTACCGATAAATTCACGGTTCGAGTGTCGTGAAGGAAACGAGCACCGTGCACACATTTGTTTTTCGTCAACCATCGGAAAGCTACAGCAAGGAACCAAGGGTTATACTAGAAAACAAGAAATTTGAAAGAAAACTTACAGGCTCAGAGTCTGAAAGCTTAATGTTATGGAGGTGTGCAAAGAGTGGCTCGAATCGAATAGTGCTCTGTCATTCGTAGCTTGCTACAGTGCAAAAAAAAAAGGTACAATAAGCCAGCTTTCTTTACAGTGATGAAGCTAGGAATGGGGACACTGCTATTCGATTTGAACCACTGTTTGCTCACCCCAATTTAGTAGTTACTTTCCAATGCTATCGTTATTAATGACTCAAGCAGCTTAATTCATGGAGTCTCTATGTCTATATCTAACTTCGTAAGAAAGTTGCATGCAAGCTTGTTGCAATAGCATGTTTTCCTCAAAGTATTGATGCTGCATATTTGGACCCCTGTCACTGGTATTTAAAGTCTAATTACGTAGTAATAGTACTCACAATAAAATTGCTTCGCTAATTTTAAATGGGACTGAAAATTGAACATGTGCTTTAGCTCTATGCATCAAAACTGACTGAGAGAGGTATTGATGTCATTGATTACTTAACTGTTTTTCGAAGATGCCGTTTTGTTTGTAGCAATGATGAGATTCTGGATTCCTCACAGGTCAGGTCAAAGCAAGAAAAAAGAGCCAAGTCAACAAAGGATTCAAATGAGGCTCCCAAGGGTCAGACGATCGCCGTCGCAGTCCACGAGAGGGCGCTGAAACTCGCAACTCCGTTCAACTCCTACGGAGTCCAGTGGATCGTCAACACCCTCTCCACCGGAACCAAGGCAGACTTCAAAGCAACATTCGAGAGGTGTGGACACAAAAAGTGGACTGGATACATTGTTTCATAGAGTTTGGAGATAGCACCAAACACATACTTCCCCCATTCGACAGGCACTGGGCAACTAAGGCATCGCACTCGAACCCTTACACCTGACAGTGTTGTCCGCTAGCCAGGAAACTATTCGAACCAAAGAAAGCCGACCTACAATCCGACCATCGAGCCAACCGAGGTGCTTTGACACGTCAGCCGTTTCTCCTAACACGCCGGTGAAAAGCAGTGAAGCTTTATACGCACACACCGGTGCGATGTGGAGAAGCTTGACCCCAGAGCACCAGTGCAAAGCAGTGAAGCTTGACGCAAGAAATCTGAGAGATTTGAAGACATTATTCATAATTTTCAAATATTCGAGAAACTCAATTACTTTGAATGGCAAAAGTGTACTGCGAATCGAATCAAATAAGAAACACTTTTTGCAAACTATTCGAAGTTTCGCTCACCTCTACCCTTTATATTTCTGTGTGATTTCTTTGCTGTCTTCACCTTTGTGAAATATTAAATTCGAACATGACGGTGGCTGAAAGCTCTGCTTCTGGATGTTAACAAAAAGTTAAGTTTTTAACCTACATTTTGATCATAAATATTTCATCACCTATTGCAGCGGTGGCTCAGATCTGCTAAGATGGCACTTAAACTGAAAAAAAGTTTCACTTAGGGGCGGGGAGAGTCGGCTAGATTTTGGAACTGAGGTTCCTGGGAACGCAGTTGTACAACCCATGATCAGGTTTGACTTTCCTTTCCGATCATTCACACTTTCTCTCAGGGGCCCCCAAGGCAGCAACGAGTTTCTGCGGGAAATGGTGGCAGACGAGTTCTTTACGGAGGGCGGTTCGGCGTGGGTTCACGTTCAGCTGCATCAAAAGAATGCGGTTCCGGTGGGCAAGTACAAGGTGTCACACACCACCCTGGGTCACGTGACCACTCCCAAGACGGAGGTCGATCTCGTTGTGCACTCGCTCAGCTCCAAGTTGAGGCAGCTCACCCAGGTCAACCTGACCAAAGTTGAGAAGTCGACGCAGCGTCTTCTGGTAAGAGCCTGGGTCGCGTTTTGCCTCTACTGAGGTGTCTATCTTGTACTGAGACTTCGTTTGTTTTGTTGTCATGTGCAAAGTGTGTTCAGTGTGCAAGTGTTGAGCGTGATGGATGATTTTTCTAGCTGTAGATTGTTAGGAACAGGGCTGTTAAAAGTGGTTTTTTCGGTGTTTGGTTTACACTGAAGGCTACATTAGATTACCATTAAAAATGTGATCAATAGTTCAGTAAAAATATAAAAGGTCGGAAAAGTGGGGCGGGCTTTACTTGTTGGAAAGATTGCTTTTCTTCAGTATTAATCTTACGCCCTGTCCCATTGTGACTAGATTTTATTTGCTGGAATGTTAAAAGCTGCAATTCGAATTTGAATTGTCATTCTGCACCATGCTGTATATCAATAGCGAATTATTCCAAAGCTCTTGTTGTTTTTTGTTGGTTTTTAATGTACGACGGAATACTTATTTCTAGATAAATCTGCATAATACACAAAAAAGGATCTAGACTAGTACATCACTCTTTCTATTATATCATAGTATGTGGAACGCCTGTGCAAACTGGCATTACAAACTTCCCACGACATCTCTTGATTACATCCTTATTGTTTAAAATGGAGAGATGGGCTAGTTGGTACATAGTTCTTTAAACAATACCTATGCGCCATTAAAAAGGGATACAACACAAAGCGCTACATGTTGTGTCCCTCTCTTCTTGTCCCTGTTTTACGGCGAACATTGTTTAAAGAATTATTATGGCTTTGAGTAAAGTCACCGTACAATAAATTTAGCTTTTTCTTAATATTTGCAATAGAAATATTTGTAGAATATAATACGAGAATCTTAGGTGCGTCTATGAGATATTAAAAGCCCGCCACAACTTTCTCTACTGTACGAAAAAGCATTGACTCGCACATTGATACCGACCGCCGCCAATCAATCGATCCCTGTCCGCAGGCATTTGCCAACTTCAGCCGAGAACACTGGATGCACGTCAAGGGAGACGTGACCAAGCGCAGCGCCCTCTACAACCTGACGGTGTCGCACCACTCTTTGGCGCTGCGGTTCGACGAGGAATCTCGGAAGCGTACCGGGGAAGTCGCCAGGCACCTGTCTCTCCTCTCGGAGAAGATGGAGAAGAAGCAGTCGGACTGGGGCTTCTTTGTAAGTTGCTGCTCAATGTCCGAAAGATTCATGTAGTATCTTAAGGATAAGGTCGGGAGGCAGAATAGGTGGCATGTTTTAAGCTGCGTGGGGCTACCCTGACACGGACACAAGTTTAGTGGTGTCACACGACGTAGAGTGAGGTTGTGGGGCCACGTGACATCCAGTTTCATGACAATGTCAGTCACGTAAGGTTGCATCATGTAACCTGGTATTGATGTTATCCGACTCGAATTGAGATTGTGAGCCGAGTGCTTTGCCAACTGAGCCATCCAGGGTCTGGGATCAGAGCATGCAAAAGAGTGGCCATTCACGGGGCGTGCCAACACACGGTCGTGCACCTTAAGGTCTGCGTCAGAAATGAGGGAGAATCTTCATTAGGCACTTCCGTTCAGACGCCCTTCTATTCTTTCTTAGAAGGCCTATCCCACATTCTATGCTTATCAGTCCTTGTTAGCATGATCGAGCTTGTATAACTTTTTGTTGTACAACCGCTTTTAGCATTGTTTTTTTTTTTTATTGGGATATCGATGTCTAGAGTTTTTCGGATAAATTCGAATAGACAGTAGTTTCACCGGCGAGTGCTTTTTGGAGCTTTTCAGATTTATCTAGAAACACAAAACCCTACAGATAGCACGAGTGTATTCTAGGATTGGTTGGATAAAAGCAATATTTGCTAAGCTATATAAGCCCTGTGACTTATTTACTTTTATGTGTAGTATTTATGAGAAGACAATGAGACCCTGTGTGTGTTTGTCCTCTTTTCTATTTTATTATTATGACAAATTATTTTCTTAAATTTCTTAAAATTGCCTTAGATTTTTGTCATTATGGCAAGAAACACGTTTGTTTTTGTTTGAGCTGCGTTAGATCACGCAATCTCGTTTCTAACCGATGCAGAGCACTTGGTGGCATCCGAGCACAAGTCACCTGTTTGAGCAAAAGCTCAGAAGAACAGAGCTCTCCTGGTCAACCAAGCCGGTCGGCACTTCCAAGGATCTGACTGGAACCGTGAGCATAGCGGCCAAACTGTCACACAGTGCCTACGACAGTACAGAACCTCAAGAATTCCTCCTGTATGGAAACATCACACTTCCACCCAACAAGTAAGCTTTGCTCCAGTCCATGGAGCCTCACTGATTTGTCACTTAAACGAGTTCCAGATGTTGCACCAAATTCCAGAAATGGGTATAAAATTTTTTTTACAGCAGAGCTGTTAAGGGTTGGTTTCCCCAGGATCGTGTCCGGTACCAAACAAATGTCGACACCGGTGGCCGACACAGCACTCTGGTTGCCGCCGTCGCTCATAGATGGCGGTAGCTGTCTGGAGTGTTGTGTTTGCCAGTAGTCTGCTTGCTGCTGTCGCTCATAGATTGCGGCAACATTTCTTCGGAGGAAGAGCGAGAACAGAACGAGTGGCGATGTACGCAGCAGCGCGAATGGTTTCGCAACTGCCGCGAGGCAGCTATCGCCTAAAGTTCCACTGCGTCAAGCGCTTCAGATTTCCTTCCGAAAGAAGAGCAGATCGCTCGCCTGGAAAGCCACCGCCGAGAACAGAAGCTACATCTCTGCTGCTTTTCCTTCTTCAGCAGCGTGGAAAGGCTGAAAGTTTTTTATTAGTTTCTATTTAACTGTTGGGTGAGGAAATGTGGCACAGAGCATACACTATGTGTCAGTTTGCTGTGGTTTCTGTAAAAGTTCTGGGAATAGACGTAAAGTAGTCAATTTCGGAAGGGTGTGTTTTAGACATAATTTTTTTTACAGCAGAGCTGTTAAGGGCTAGTTTCCCCAGGATCGTGTCCCCCGCAAAGAAATGTCTACACAAAACGCTGGACACCTAGCGCCATCTATGAGCGACGACGTCAAGCCACGTATCTGGTTACCGCCATCGCTCATAGATGGCGGCAGCCTTTCCACTCTGGCTTGCCGACTTGTGGCCGGCCATTGCTTTCTATTGTCCAGGTCTTCCTTCTTCACCACAGTGGAAAGGCTGGAAGTTTTTGTCTTAACGACAACATGAGAGTGAAGGCTGCACCAAGAAAAACAATCACGAAAATGGGACATATAGTACTCCCCGATATTTGTCCCCATGTGTATTCCCCAGTTTCAGCTATTATTTTTTCTTTCAGGAGGAATGGTGGCTAGCAGTTTTTCTTGAATATTAATGTTTTACTCGCTAAACTTGGTTGGACGTCTCAAAACATACTCTTTTTACTGTTACGCTTCATAAACCATTTATTTGTCACTGTTTATTTTATCGCGCCTAATTTATTTGTTCATTTTGGTGAGTTTACTTGACTACACATCCTTTTGACGTTGTATGCCGAGATGTTTTCCAGCCATATCGAGGTCGGCATATATGGGTCGAATTTTCTCGTAATCTTCTTGCGCTCTTTTTCAGCATCGAAGTTGACTTTCTGTTGGAAGACCCGAAGCGCGCTGTCAAATGGGAAAGCCACACCAGTGCAGCGGACGTTCACAGACAGATGCCCACTGAGGTCACCCACAGGTCAACCCTGAAGAGACGGGACGCGTTTGACGCCACCTACCAACTCCAGTTTCGATCAAGGGACGAGCCATGTCCCACCCTGGACTTTAGACACAACGTCACCATGGACGCCTGGAAATTCTCCTCCAACATCTCAACTTCCTGCAACCCGCCAACACACGAGACGGTAGACTCTTCTAAACTCAACATGCTGATTACTATCGCTTCGGTGTCGGATGTCTGGGACTTCCTCAACCTCAACCTGAACCGTGAGTTTGTCCGGTGCTGGCTTAAAAAGCTGTGCTGTAGAGCTGCACATGTTTAGTGCGTGGTTATAATTTTCTAACGGTCGAAGGGTTCAAGCTATGAGCAAAACTCGCTTCAGCAAACTTTGCGAATTCCCCTCTGGAATGCTACACTATATTGCAAAGTTTTGTTACCCTCGAAGTGAAGTCTGGATTGAGTTAACTTCCTTAGATTCGTCCCCTGGAGTTCACTCGCGTGAAGTTCATTACCGTGGTTACACTTACACGAATGGCTATGGTTCTAATGATGCATGGTAACGCTCAAGACAAGTACAGAAGGAGGAGAACTGAACACTATTGTGCACTACCATGTACTCCCCATATAAGGTACCATGTACTATGTACGAGGAGTACTGGGAGAGAAGCTTCCCGTGCATGGTACCATGTACCATGTACAGCAAGCTTCCCTCTCGGTTCTACAAATACGTCACAATATGTAACCAACAGGAAATTTTTTGTTGTCTGTGCAAAGCGGCGACATAGACCAAACTCCACGGGCAAAGCCAGAGCACCAGGTATCGCTCCAGCAGCTGCACCGCAATGACGTCACGCTCGCGAGTGAATGGACGACATTTGACGTCTGATTTTATGCTCAGATAATTGTGAGACGGCAGACCTTGTTGACCTCTAGCCACTCTAGCGCCGCCCATTACACCGCGGTCGGCTTTTAGGTTTCAAGTCTTTCGCCGACACCGTATGTTGTTCGTCCTACGGTATGTATGCCACAGAGGAGAGTTTCTGAGGGAATCGTTTGCAACTTGGATCGGTCAAGCCACGTCCCGATCCCATCGTCAAATGACCAGCCGCGAATATGTTTTCGCTTCGACCAGAAAAGTGCTAATCCGCTCGCAGAGAAAGGACGAGAAGGCTGTAAATGGAATCAAAACAAGCCGCCTTTGCACACTTGAGGATCGGCATGTCAAGCTACTGCTGACAAGGACCGGGGTAAAGAAAAATTTATGGAAAACTCACGACCTCTAATCATGAAAAATACCAAAATACTACGTCCTATTGCTAGCTCGCAAAAATAAATGGCCCGAAAACGAATCTGTTTAGTAGAGTCAAGTGATTATGCGCACACTTTTTTTCTTCCTAGTGACTTTGCGAAGTTCTGGGTTCCGATCCTCTTGGTGTTACAACTTTTTTAATTGCTTAACTTTATGTTTTACTATAATTTTATTCCAGAATGATGTTTCTCAACCTCATTCCACAACGAATGTGAGCCCATAGCGAAACGAGCAGCATAGTTACGATTGTTGCCAAACAGTAGAAGACCCAGATGTGTTTAAACTGAAACTGTACTGCGATCACGTGATGTGGGGGCGGACAGGAATGCCAATAATTAACTCAATGTTTACATGACTCCAAATTTAATATTTGAAGGATAAATAAAGTTGAATATCTGTTCAAGCTTTTAACATAGCTATCATGACGTTTTGTTGCTAATGCTGCCGAGGGCATGGCTTAATGAATCTGAAAAAACTAAGATCAGGCAGGTACAGTTTCTTTTCATGATCCTTCTAAATCACACTACTAAATTGCAGCTAGAGTTCCGAAATTGCTAAGGTGAAATTATAATCGGTGTTAAGTAATGGTAATAATAGATGAGCAGATAGAATATAATGCTACTAAATTAAGAATAACAAGTAGAGTCAATTGAATATAGTATGGGTGTTCTTGCCCTAATCACTGCAGAGGTCTTTGAGTTCGGCAACCCAGGCTCAGAAGCCATGGACCTGACCCACACCCTCGGAAAAGTGAGCATCCGCGGCCGATGGGACGCCGAGTCCTTCGTCAAAGAAGCGAAGTTCTGGAGCACGGTACGTAGTCTGCCATCAAGCTGTGTATGTATGTGTTGGAGATAAACTCAATGCACTTAGTACCATTTACATTGCAATCATGTACATGTGAAGTCTAGATTTTCTACAAAGATTCTAATTAGGTGGTGTGTGTGGATCTTAGAATTTACCCCATTGCAACCACACGGGTCATGAGTTAAAAATACAAAGACCTCACTTTCTCCTGGCCGAGTGCCCCACTAAGTTATTTCTTGTGGAACTAAGAAACAGCATCTGGGCTGCTGGGACGTTTATACTAGTAGTCTGACAATATGCTGATTGTTTTTAACCACGATAGTTTCATCAAAATTACAGGAGTACACTTAATCTTCACCTTTAAGAGTGGAGTGCGATAGCTAAACATATCAATTTCCGCTCGTCCCCAAGCCGTGTCGGCGTGGCCGAGCCTGTAGCGTGTTTGGCTTGCAAAGGAGGGTTGGGGGGTTTCGAATCCCACCTAAAATTCTTCAAATTATTTTTTTTAAGGAAAATGAATTCCTTTAAGTGAAATCATCTGAGACACGCTGCGACCTTTCATTGGCATTACATGTCATGTTTTAATCTCTTTCATTCCACACGTGACATCACGTCTTACGTGAGCGTTGTGGGTTAATTGTTTGAAATTCCCTATCGACCAATCAGGATTTTCCCCTACCACCGAAACCGACGCTGGCTTTTCTGCGACAAGAGCTCCCTAACACTATCGCGTTAATAAGCATTACAGCAACCCTCAATTCGCCTTTGAGTTCTTTTGAGATGTCCCATGTGTATGACAGCTCAAAGTCAAAAGAAGACTACTGTTTTCTAACTTGTGCCGTACATAGTGTGAAGTCATGCGTCGTTAAAATGGACATCTCCATTTTGGCCGAAAATTGTACGTACTGAGAAAAAAATGCATGTTTGCACTCGAAAATGTTGTTTGTACTTGGGGGTATTTATATTAACAGGGTCCATATTAATGAGATGTGACTGCATTCGAAAAGTTACTATTGGATGCCGCTGATGAGGACTCGGAAAGCCAACAATGCTAATCGAGGTTTCATACAGGACTTGCTGACATCGCCGTCGGAGATTGTGTTCAATTCGGAGAAGGAAAGCTGGATCTTGGATGCCAAGTGGATCACGGACCAGTCCAAGTCCCTCTCTCAACAAATCAGCTTGTCCAAGAGCCCCAAACGAAGTGGAGCAGCCTTCATTTACGATGCAAAGATATACGACACTCGGCCGGTAAGCGACGTTGGTTCGTCTTAAAGGCTTTCTTTTGCATTTTTGACTCGCTTCTAATTTACTTTTTTCTTGAACGGCAGACGGAGTCAGAGAGTGACTTATCAGATTAGGAAGAAGTTACTTTTTTCTCTCTTTTTTTTAAGTGGAACAAAACATACACCTCCGCATTTTCAGATTTTATGTGTGAATATTTTACTAGTGCAAAATATATTTCTCATATTTGGCGAAACACACATGGGTGTCTTCTTTTCCGTGGAGCACTCAAAGAGCCGATGGGTTTTGTGAATGGAAAGAATTTATAGTGACAACAGCAGGAATATATGCATAGATGCAAGGGTAGTTCCCACCTCATGAATCTTAGTAGGTATGTACCCATTATAACAGACCTTGATAGCAATGAAGATTTTTGTCTGTTGTAAACGAAGTATGCAGAATTACAGATACTCCTACTACAGACTTTGACTTGATTCTGTTCTAACCAGCGAGATTGTCAAAATGAGGATGGATATTTATTGAATCTTCTGAGCTTTAAGGGGGGACACTGGCTAGAGGTTGAACTTTTGAACTACTCAAGTGATCGGAATGAAATTAGCAGGGGAGATTTAACTTCAGATGTAGGTGTGCTGTGCAAACTTTCAGCTATCTAGGGCAACTTTACATACCTGCATAAGAAGATGTGTCACTCTTCGTTAAGAAATCTATGATATGCAAAGGAAGCTATTAGGCACCATTTTAAGTGCTTGAGTATCAAGTGGGGGATGTGGGACTTTGGGCTATCTAGTTTTTATAACTTAAATGTAAATATTTCAGGAAGAGTGATTACCTCAAAATATGAGATGCATATCTGTCCTATGTCAATTTTTTAAAACATAATTTTTTTCTCAATGAGGACTTTAATGTAAAACAATATAAAGTAGATAGCCCAATTCCCCAGTAAATTTCAGTTAAGAAACATCTTGATTGTGGTATCAAAATAATTTTACCCTCAAACAAAAGATTCCTTCGTATAAAATTTGCAGCAAAAAGTGGAACTGAGAAAAATGCATTCAAACATTGAACTCCTTTACTTTGTTACTGCTTTACAATGCGTTGAAAATATTTTATATCAACGTAACTATTTGGCGCATGGTTATGAAATTTAGTGTAAGTTTGCATAATTAGTTTCTAAAACTGAAAACCTCGAAATTAAAAAATGCATTTTTTCAAAAAATTTTGAACCTCAGGCCCATGTCCCCCCTTAAGAGGTAGTGATTTTTTATTGAGCTTTACTGGTGATCGTCATCCCTGTGTACTTTGGGTTATGCAAGGCTCGCTGGGCACTGAGCGCGATGATAGCAATCAGCTAAATGGATGCCACCGGTACTGAACCAAAGTCAATGTTCGAAATAATGACTGCTGTCGAAGGGTCCGTTATAATGGAATGGTGAAGTACTTACAAACTCCCTTATAGTCCATTATATATGAATGTACTTTATAACAGGGTTTATGATAAGCAAAGTTGTCTCAATGGCATAGATAGGAAAACTAACCAAACCTAACAAATCAGTATGTTATAACCGAATGCCTGCTGTAACGAGGTTAAAATGTATAATACATGCGATGCCGTGCTCCCTTTCGTAGCACAAATGTCATTTTATGTGCAGCTCTTGCCTTTGTTACGGTAACTTGTACTCCTGCTGCATGTGGTGCGCACTAAAGTTATTTTTATATTTGAAGTATGCTTTTTTTTAAAACATTGTTTGTGTGGTCATGCCCTGTTTGTGCCCTGTTCGTGCCCTGTTTGTGCCCTGTTTTTCTGGGAATCAGGCCTAGTGGTTCTCCCAAGTAAGCAAGTGCATGGATGAGTTATATTGTATTAGAGAACTGCATTTGCCTCATTGGAATAGCAGTAGAAGAGTCCTTAGGAATCGTTGGTGAGGTATATGCACATTCTCTTGATGGGTATATTGGCTCCGAAGAAATGGAAAAAAAACCTGGCAGCAATGGAGCCCGAATGGGCTCTTTGTACACACCAATATTCTCCCGAATTTTTTTTTTTTATAATTTTTACCGCACATAATCATTCTTCCTTTTCTTATCTTCATTATTAGATAAATTTTTATGTAAATTAAGGCCTTCAGAACCTTTGAGATCAGAATTTCAGGATGTTTGTCAGTTCGAAACATTAAGCAGACACGGGTTATAGTGAGCTTTTATTTTTCTGATCTCGAATCTTGAGAGGTTTTAGTGGGTTTTTGTTTTTGTCAGTCTTTGAATTTGTTATCTTTTTTTCTTTCAGGGGACCGACCAAGAGAGAAAAGAAGCGAGGGTCTTCAAGGCGGTGGTCGTTCCTCGCAGCTTTGGAAACGTGCTGACGGGCATAGTGAACGAGACTTTGCTAGCCAAACTGCTCCTGACATCCGAATCGTTCGCGGCAAACTGGCTTCACAGCGCGACACTGGTGCTCAACGACAGGAACCACCCACTTAACAGGATGCTCCACCCACTGATCGATATGCCGGTTGGAGAACTGACGAACACCGTGATTGCGCAGGTAACCCCATGACTGGTTCCTCCACGCTGCATCATAGTTGCCTCCAACGGCAGTGGCCAGCTTCATCAAAAGTTAAGGTCAGGGGTTTCACGTGCCAAACCAACGAAGGGCATCTGGCATGCCCCAGCAGAGGACTAGGGTGTAATTTAGAGCACTCAGGGATTTTTCTCCATAAAGGGTAGTTCACACGCTTGCGACTGCTTACAATTGTGTGCATTAAATCCTCAAAACCTTTTACGAGAGAACACTCTGGAGCTGTTCATGGTTTAGCCATGGAATACTTGGCATTTCTGTATATTTTCTTTTATTTTTTTTCCGCACATTATATATATATTTTTTTTTTTGGGGGGGGGGGGGGGGGGGGGGCTCAAAAATTTTTTGACAATGTTATGAACGTTGTCAAGTTTAGGTGCAAAATTTGATCTTGAAAATACCGCCAAACCTTCGCTCCATCAAAACGCGATTCCAGGGCCACATCATAGGTGTTGCCAGCATGACGGGGTGTTCTCTAGTCGTAAGAGATCGCGAGAACTCGGTCGCAAGCAAACGCAAGCGTGAAAACGGGCCCTTGGCCTCCGTCAGACCGCGGGTGCCTCGGCCAGGTCTCGAACCTACCAACTGGGGCCGCCGAGCCATCATCGAGCCAACTGGGAGCCGTCGAGGCAACTACCAGCTTCATCTATGTTTAGATGTGCATGAGCTTGAGCTATGTGGTGCTACCGAGACGTGCAACAGAAAGTGTCTTTTGTCGTTCCTAGACTAAAGACAGTATAGTTTTAGCTAACCTTTTTCTAAGCACTTAGTGAAAATGCTTTGGTGTTTTGAAGCTCAGCTGCAGTGCTGAAGACGACGCTAGATAATTTGGCTGGTCTATGAACTGTCGGACGCTGTGTCTTCAGGGTGTTCACCTTTGTAAACCTGGGGTTACACTCGCAAAGACAGCTTTTTGTGACCATGTACTGATACCAAATATGTGTGTGAAATTAAAGAACTGAATATTGGACATGGATATGTAATACGTCACTGTAAAATGGTGTAACTGAGTTAGGTTCCATCATGTCCAAAGGTGTCTTACACAGTTAGGAGGTTAAAAGAATGAAGATCATAGAGCCTAAATAAATAAACTGATAAAAGTATCACAATCTGCTTAATGTTTAGCTCAGTGAATAGAAAAGGTTCATACACAAAGAAGGAAGGCTCAAAATACTAAAATGGTGCTTCATTTTGTATTTGAATAAAGTTAGGAAAAAACAAAAAAAAACTAGCAAAAAGATTAGGCTTGTTTTCAAACTTCACAATTTGTAAATTCAAAATAAATTCCATAACAATTTTTTTTTTTTTTCATGTTTGCAATTTGAGTTTTTGCTGCCTTTTGGTTTCCCAACAGCTTCTCCGAGGCGTGCACCATACTGTGGCAACGGCATCTGAAGTTGCTGGAACCTTCCACTCCCTCTACGATCCCATCGTTTTTACAAGCACCGCACTCGCACAAAAAGCTATGGTTGCATCAGGATTTGCTCGTGCTGCCTTCCATCAATCGATCCCAGGTATGTGTCACTATTGGTGAGGAGATCGAACTATAGGGGGCGCAGTTTCATTATCATCATCATCACCACCACAAACAATCTCCGCGTGGCAAACAACTCCGACGCCAGCGCTCGCCTAGCGTACGTCGCATTGTTTCCGCGCTCGCGGCATATTTTTTTGTGGCAATATGGTGCGCACTTGCTGCATGCCGCAGTACTCAAAACATGCTTTTGAACCGGGTACATGCAGTGCGGAGGGCTGCAGCACGCGACGATGCGAACACTGTCCGCCGTCGGCTCTAGTGCAGCGCTGCACTTTGTGACATGATCGCAGTTGAGCACGTCCTCTCCTTCATTGAGACACCGCATGCTTTTGCCGATGTCATCCATGATTGTCGCAAGAGACTGAGTAACTGAAAAGTGATGTGCGTGTTTTGTGAATAATTTAGAAAAACCTGGACGCCGTGTCGGCTACGCACGATCCAGGGTGCGCGGCCGACACAACACAACACAACTGGCCGGCACGCGCACGCAGGGGCGGACGCTTGTATTTTGAAAAGAGGGTGGGGGTTAGCATATCATCGGCAAAAAATAGGTCCAGCGAATGATTAATCTCGCAAACAAGTTGGGCGAAATGTCAACACTTTGGAAGCTATATTGAGATGCTGTGCTTCCTCGAGCAACAATCTAGCAACAAGAAAACTCGCATTCTAAGGTTCTCGCGTGATTATTACAGACATTCTATTAATGACATAAGTGTGTAAAGTATTTGAAAGAAAATAATGCAATAAGCTGAATTCACGGTCACCCGAATCAAGAAGTTGATTTTATTCCTTCTGGTCCTCTCGATTCACAAAAGTTAGCACCCGCAAATACTAATCACAAATTTTGAGCTTTGGTCCAATTTGCCAAAACTGAGTCGCTTACAGTACTTAATGTCCCGAGAGATAGCCCACCTAAAATCGAGAGCAAAACTGGTGAAAATAAGTAGTGTGCGTTCGAGACTAGTTGAAAAACTCATAATTTTAGGTTATGCATCCCTGCTATACTCCGTTTCACCTTATGTTGCACCGCAGCAAAGGCTAGAAGCGCGAGCTTATAGCGTTGGCGGCTGCCCTTAATGCATGAGAGCTTGTGCCGCCAAGACTGTGCCCTGAGCAAGAAGCTCGCACTTGTAGCCTTTCCTGCGGTACATTATAAGGTGAAACAGAGTATAAACTCGTTACTGCGGCGGGAGGCAGTGAAGCAAAGGTGACTGTACTCTCAGGGTAAAATATGAACAGAGGAGCTAGAGCGTGCTGGCTGAGTGCGCGCTCCAGCTGCTACTAGTGGCGAGCTTTCTCACGCCACACGCGTCGGGCAAACAACGATAGCGTTGATAGCTTTCAGCACACTAAGAGGCGCAATGCCGAAGCTTGGAGAGCACCGAGTGAGGGGCGTATACACATCGGAGTTGGCCACACACCCTCGCTTTTAGGCTCACTTCCAGGCGACGCAGCCTGTACCACGAGCAACGCACTTTTCTGTTCGTATTTCAGTTTTCCCCGATAGTACTTCCCAGTCAAGAGTGTTCGCTTATACCCCGCCATAGCTAACTAGCCGCATTTACGTCGAAGCAATCATTGATTCAAGCACCCCGATCACTAGGAGTGGGCTATCTTTTGGTGTTTAAAAAGAAATAGCAAATAGAGCCGAAAATATGGGTATTACAGGATATTATGGTATGTCATTTGGTCCATCCCCGCCTTTATAATTTCAGTAACGTCTAACATAACCTTGTTCAGGCGGGAACACCATGGTCGCTGACGAAGTGATGACGGCAGGGAAGAGTGTCAGTTGTCCCGTTTCCGGCACACGCCTTCTAACTTCGATAACTCTTCAGCGTCTTTCGGGCTTTGAGCATTCACGTGCGGTCAAAGCATGGTGGAAGGCAACGAGCGAGTATTGAAGGCCAGGCGTTCGAAAAAGACGCCACACCGTTCTCATTTTGTCAGTGACTGTAGTTGCATCTCTTATTTTTAGAATCAACATTTCTAAATATTCTTCGTTGAATGTTTTTATGTCTTCTTACTGTACCACCAAGGACTAAAAATAAAACAAAAAAAAAGCTCTTTTTTCTTTTTTTGTAATTGTTAGTTGCGCGAGGCCAAAACTTACCAAGCTGCCCTCATAAAAAGACTTCCAGCTTTTTTTTTTTTTTTTTTTTTCATTTTTTTATGGTTTGTTTTTTTGGTTGTGTGTTCCAGGTTGGGCGTTCTACTACTTCAGATTAGACTCTGCACTTCACGCCGTGGTGTCCGACATTCCCGGATTCTCGGCCAAGTTGGCCAAAATCTACTACACCCGTCCCGTGGGCTTGCCAGGCATGAGAGAGGTCTCGTTAGAACTGCCGCACCTGCCGCCTCGAAAACACCTTATGGTGGGTAATCTTGGAGTTTTTTTTGAGTTTGGGGAACTCATGAGGGCACTATGGGGAACTCAATTTGAGAACCTTTGCTTTAAGGGAATTGTTCCCAGGATTTTTATTGGTCGCTACCCTTATCGCACTTAGGACTTCCTGGCGAAGCTCATGACAGAGCACCCTACCAAAACTTGGACCCTTCCTCGTCTGCAACGGGGCCAGAAACTGGCGGCCATCTTCGGCAAGGGCCACGTCATGACCTTTGACGGAGCCTTCGTGGAGTTTCCGACGTATCCTGCCTCGTACTGCACTTACCTGCTCTCCCACGATGTGGCTGGACGTCAGTTCAGCGTGACAAGCACCGCCGAGGACCTGCTGATTGACTTTCCCGAAGTGTCCATCACGGTGACCGGTCTCAGTGGCAAGGTCCTTGTGAACGGGAGCGATGCGCCGGTTCACCTGCCGCTTATCACTTCGTCGGGGTGAGTGATTGGTCGAAGGGATGGACAGTGATGATCAATGATAGACAAGTGTTTTGGTCCTCACATTTGAAATTAGAGGTAAGGATGCAGGCTGCAATGAATAGACAGTGGCAGAGGGTTTTGATCCTTACTTTTAAAATTAAGTGTAAAGATGCAGCAAGTCAAAAAAGGTACCAGATTGTCTGGACTATGGTCCGCACTTTATGTGTATTCTACGGGGTCGAATTTCAGCTTAAGAAGGAAGTTTTTTTTTACATAGTCTACAACCGTCTACATTCTCATACACAGCAAACCTTGAAAAATGCCTGCTGTATTAGTGCACAAAAAGGCTTGTATCCTACAGGAATCACAATTACCATAACCTGTCATTCACAAAATCTATGACATCATGTAGTAATCAATCATCTTGGTTAAACATATCCTTATATAGTCCACACCTCTATATAGTCTGTACAGAGTATAATATAAACCTTTAGACATGCACAGTAGCCCTCAAAATAACGTAGTGCTCTGCAGCATACGTATGCATGCAGAGAAGTATAGATATGCACTTCCCTGCAGCACACACATGCACGTTAAGAGCAGAAATGAACCATGCTCCTTTGCAGCATGTGCACGGATGGAAAGAAGGAAAGACACTGCCCTTTCATATTCTCTTGTGGATGTTAGGTACGAGTAACAGAAACGTACCAATAAAAGGTTCACGCAAATGTTAACTTTCTGACACTGCGTTGTCTGAAGTTATGGGCACAGGAATATGCATGGGCACTGTCCTTTACAGTAACAGTGCTTGTAACTGGGTTTTGTGCAACATAAATTCGCAGAATTTACTTTCATAGTCTCGCAGTCAGAATGACATCATTAACTGCGGCTTCTAAAAGACTTTAGCGAAGTGTGCAGGCGTTTGAAGAGGAGCAAAACGATTTGGTGTGAACGACCGTCTGTCACGGCGTTCCCTCCAGGAAGGTGACTGTGTACCGAGAGGGCAGGCTCACAAGAATCCAAGGTCACGGTCTCCACGTCTACTGCGACTCAGTCAAGTTTTTTTGCACCTTTGTCCTGGACCCCACGCACCATGGAAACCTCATTGGAGTGCTCGGCAACGCGGATGGAGATGTGCAAAATGATCTCGAGGCAAGTGTGGTGTCTTCTACCAACAGCCCACCACTGTCAGAGGCTGGCCGCAGCTTCTTTGCCCATGAATTAAGAACTTCAGTATTGAAAGACTGTGTAGGTTTTATGTTCATAACGTCTTCTCCATGAAAACAGAAGCTGAAATCAGCTGTGCCTTTTACAAAATCACTACGAGATCACTTCATGATTTTTAGCCAGTCTTTTAATTATTGAAAGCTCCAGTTTGAGTCAGGCAAGGCTTGTTGCTGAGTGCACCTTGATGCTCCTTTTACTTTAAGTTTCTATTTCTATTTAAGGGGACCCTAAAATGGATTTTGAGATTGGCTTTTTTATGACACCACTCAACACATGTGCCCTAAACATCCCAGAAAAACAAAAATAAAAAAAATATATATTTTTTTTTTTTAGCAAAAACTTGACCAAGCATTGCGACACGCTCATTTTTTTTAGATGAATGCCAGAAAAAGGGGTTGTGTCTCAGTGTTGGGTCACATTTTTAGAAGAAATAAAGGCCACACACGTTCGTAATTTTTTTAATTTTCTGGGATGCTTAGAGCAAAGCATCATGTTGCAATCTTGTTTGTATTTTTAATAGGAGAAAAGACCATGCATGATTGTAGTTGCTGGTTTTCCAGGATGCATAGGGCACGTAGGTTCAGTTTGCACCATAGAAAGCTAATCTTAAAATCTGTTTGAGTGTCCTTTTAATGCCCATAAACTCCCTTCCAGCTTCCCAACGGAAAAGCAGCAAAGGACACTGCCGAACTTGCCGCCGGCTTCGAGGTCAGTGGCTATGCTGAATGCAAAGCGCTCGTCGCACCGCTGAAGAACTTGCAAGCCAGCACGGAGGACTGCACGCAACAGATGCCCCAGTCGCTCAAGCACTGCCTGGCGCAGATGAAGATCGACAAGTTTGTCCGGGACGTCTGCGAATGGGACGTCACGGCTGAACGCAGCATCTGCGACACCTTCAATGCCGTGGCAGCAATCTGCACCCACCACGGATTCCAGATAGAAAATGTGCACTGTGGTTCGTTTTTCTCCTTACGAAGCTTGATTTGTTAGAAACAATCAACCAATCAGCATTTACTGCTTGCTAAGAAACATATACAGAGACCGACCTGCGCAAAGCCAGATTGGGCTTGACTGGCAGCACCTAGCAGTTATTGAAAGAGACATGGAGCGAGACATTTAATATAAAAATACAACAACTAAAAATAAAAAAACGGGGAAGTCACATTACCAACCAACATTTCTGAGGGCTTTCTTGACCCTAGATTTTCCTGTTTGGCAGGTATATAGTAATTTTGATATCTTTTGCCAGATCTTGTTGAGTTGTATTAGGGTTTTTTGGTGATGCTGTTTTGGTCTAATACGAGAAGGAATGCATGAAGCCTTTAAACAACTTAGCCCGAAAATGCCCCAAGAACAACAATTTCCATAAATAATGAATCAGATTTTAAAATACTTCTTGGTGGTTGAAGCTGCATCTCTATATCAAACTACATATGGTAAAGCAGCTTAATATCGACAATGCAGAGGTCGTAGCTCACATCAATTTGGCTTACTTTTGGAGGCAGCTCTTTAGTTACCACTGTGATTGATGAACAACCATACATTGTGATGGATTAATGTAGCCAGCAGTTCAGCAGCCACACTGAATACAGAAAAGGCATAAGTGTGCTCAGTTTCTATTGAAACTTCAAAAATTGTATGACGATTAAACGCTGCAGAAACCCATGAAGTAGTAGTAATTGCATGGATAGGCACAGGCTTGTTTTCGTTCATCATATGCATTATCTGGGGGGACTCTTAATGAGGCCGACGGTCCGGCGCAACAGACTAGGATTCGTAGTTGTACTTGTGTCAGTCTCTGACACTGCCAGTATCGAGACAGAAGCATGAGAAATTATCCCCCTCCGACGGACCTTTTTCACGCAAAGACGACACCTGGCTGCGAAAGCCCTAAGTGCAGGTGGTGTCTGGATCATCTTTTCAAATTTTACTAAACAAAATGCACCATTATATTGCACCTATGCGCTAAATTAGATTGCAATCTGTTAAGAAACCGATTTGTACGGCCTCTTCGAGGGATCAATGCGCTGTCTGGTCCACATTGTACATCCGGTGTTGCTGTTCCAGATCACTTTTTTGGTAGTCAGACACACTTTCCACATAATTGAAACCGGGGACGACGGACGAAAAGAAGGAGGATAACATACAATAAGTCTCGAACCCATCTTCTAACCTATCTTGGTGCCGACGCCTCTGCAGACCCCTGCCATGATGGACCCGAAGCGGAAGGCCATAAGACATTCAGGACCAAGTCCTCGAAAGTTTTGGAAGTGGGTGTGGTAGTGGCCGAGGGCACCTTTACTACCGAGGCCCTGAGCTCCGTCCTGTCCGGCGCCAAGAGTCTCCTGGCCAAGGTACACGCCGTGTTCGGCAAGCTCGGCTACCGGACCAAGCATGTGTTTGCGTTCGGCGGCAGCGACGAGCATGGACGCCCTTACATCCGCACTACGGGAGAGTAAGTTCCTTCGCGTGTTTCTGGCATCAAGAATTAGAGCAAATGACTAACTCTACATGTAAAAGTTCTTTGAATATTTCAGAATTATAGGGGGAACATTAGACAACTGCACTCTCAACTAGTTTTCAGCACATGCAGTATTTTGAAAGCAAATCAAGTATATTATTTTAAATTACTACATGTAATTTTGAAAAGAAAGTTCTATGTTGCTGCAGGCCAAACAGAAACATTGTCGTATACATTGCATCATGTTGCACAAAGAACGCCCCTTACCCGGATTAATTACGAAAAGCAGAGTTCGCAATATCAAATGATCAACTTGGTTAAAAAACACATCCGATGTAAACTATACGCAAACAACCATGTTGAATAACCTGAGACTGGAATAGGGAAGAAACATCAAAACGTAGAAGGGACAGAAAATAGACAGGACGACGTCTCAAACTCAGCTCTCCACCCCAGTCTCAGGCTAATTCAACATGGTTAATATTCACCAGCTCGCCTGCACCCTACGATTTTTTCTATACGCAATCATTTACAATTTCTTTTTTTTAAATGCAGAGCACTACTGGTAGGTTGCGATATCAAATTTCAATAAAATGTAAACCTCATTGTATTGTAAAAAAAAAAATTTAGCTAATAAAGATTTTGTTTTTGATGCTGTTAGGGGATTTAGGTTATCTGTTTATATATATGTATTCAATCATTCCTGTATATTGTGTATTTTGCGTTCAAAAGCATGGTGAGACGAGGACAAAGTTCTCCACTTTCTCTCGCTATTACTAACTGAAATTCCCTTCCTGAAATCATAGTACAGTTGAATCTCGTTAATTCAAACTCGCGAGGGACCGAAAATTTGTTTGAATTAAGCAAAGTTTGAATTACCGAGAGTTTTCTCCCATAGAGACGCATAGAATGAGATCTGCACGTTAGTTTGAATTAAGAGAGTTTGAATTAACGAGCTTTGACTGTTTGTGAATCTAGCCTGTGGACAATCCGTGAACTCTGGAAGGCACATCTGAAAAGTGTTGATCTTCAATTTATCCTATTGGTAGTTTTGCGTTTTCCGGTTTTTTAACTTGTCGTCACTCTTCTGCTATCTACATAATATGTCATTTGATCCCCCCTCATGTAATGCGTTTCATTAGAAATGCCTTTGAGACATAATAAACTGAACTGAAGTAAGGTGGATGGATGGATGGATGAATCCGGCTGAGCCCTTTGGATCGGGCGGTAGCTTACGCCACCTAGAGACTGGACGACACAGCGCCCTCTGTTGTCCAGTCTCCTACTTTGTCCTCGTCTGGAGTGCTACCATGTTTTTGAATACCCAGTACCAACTCGCCCAACAAGCTGCGCCAATTATTTTCATTGTTTGTTTTCTCATTATTTATATATACTTCTCTATTATCGGGAAGATTCTGATCACTATGTTTGAGTTTGTAACTTACACCTATATGCATTTTTTTTTCTGTCCATTTATGTAGGCACATATGCGAACTATATAAAGGACCAGTGCATTGTCAGTCTTCGTAGCTTTTTGCACTGGCCCCTCTTTCAAACCCTATCTAAAAAATATATATATATATATGTATATAGTTTTTAAGTTGGTGAAGTTAGTCAAATTTGGCGGTTTTAGTCAATAATCCTCAGCCCCAGTGGAGGACCTTGGATTAATTTCAATCACCTGGGGATCTCTCGATGTGCAACCAAAATCTCAGTTCCACATCTCCGCAATAAGCCCCCGTCGGATTGCGGGTCCCTTGTCCAAGGTTCAAACCCGCCAATGACGAATGCATTGGCCAGCACTTTGCCTCAGCTGTGTTTTTTGTGTACGAGCATAGCACGGTGCAGCCAAGCAATTTGCATTTTTCTCTCGGTATCAGGAAAGAGCTTGAGAGCATGCTTGTTTCAGCTTTCTTCTTTTCTTTTGGTGTAGAAGCGGAACAGCCAGACGCAGATTTTCCAAGCTGTCACATTTTAAACCATCTGACGCAGTTATTACTGTAAAAATACAACAAGAATATCTCGTTTTTTTTTGTTTTTTGTTTTTTTTCTCTGTGTGCATGTGTGCAGGTTAAAACATAATTTCGTGTTGTCATTTAGCCATCTGAGAATGTAAAAAGTCGCTCCAGGTAATTCTAACTGAAATAATATTTTCTTCTCGACAACTGTCCTTTCGAGCAAACAAGATTGTGGTAATCCAATTGGAATTCCGATATTTATCTTCAGACCATGTACTAGCGAGGTGATTTCTTTTTTATTTCGGTGAATTCATGATTGAAGTACTACTAGCAATGTACACGCAAATTAAACTATAGCTAGACTGCATAACTGTGCTCACCTCGCATTATTCGGCGAGAATAACTGAAAATAGGTCTGCGTGCGAGGGCACTGATATACAAGGTGTCCCAAAAAAAGGTTTACAGGGTTTTTGTCTCTGCAAAAATAAACTGTGCATTGCCAAACACTCATGCTCTGCCCAAACGTACCGTTAGCGGTCCCAACCAGATGACAAAGTTTCAGAACGAACCATTATGTTTATTCAAAAGTTTGAAGTGATTTTCTGATTTCACTTAGCACTGTGTATCAGAAGATAACTCAAGCGATCTCCAAGAGAAAGTGTCTTGAAGCATTCTGTCTTTCATCTCTCGCTGTACTAGTGCCATTTGCCCTTCCTCCTTTGTTTGCCAAGTGTGCGCTCAAAATTAAATGTTGAATGGATTTCCGCAGGGGTTTCTTCATGTCAGACGTGGACACTGCCAGCAAGTTGTTGAAAGCAGTCAAGTCGGACGGCAAGCACAGCACCGTAAACCTCGCCTCTCTTCTTGACTACGTTCTGGATACCGTGCCTTTTGATGCTCAAGCCACCAGGGTCATCCTGGCATTTGCCTCCAATGATTTCAATGTAAGTGGACTTCGTTCGGAGCTGTTATTTCCCGTTGAAGGATTCGGTGTCCGAAGTTTAACAACCTCGTGACTTGGTGTGTCGGCGAGAATCGGGAGAAGATAGTTTTGTTGCTGTCTGTGCTGCACAATGCCATTGGAACTGGAATGATGGTTTCTGGGCACTTGTCCTAACAGGAGTTTAGAACATTATCCTAGTTTCAAATGTTCACTTTCCACTAATGAAAGTCTTGTTGGACACTGCTGCATCCTAATCTTAGAAGTTATCTCACAGTTGACAATGTTTCATTCCACTGTCACAAACTGCATTCCAATTTTTTAAATTTGGAATGCTGGATTTCAGGGGAAGCATTGGATTTTGTTTTAGGTTTGAAGCACAGTTCAAGGCAGAAAATTAAATTATGCACAATTGTTCTAGTTGTACATTATGTTCTGTTTCTGTGTTGGTAGATAATGGGCATTTAATGTGAATGTGACTAGTAGTCCTATCATTATGGAATTTTCAAACACATTGCACTACAGCGGCGGTAATACTGACGAACAAGTCGACACGACCGGTTTTTAAGAATGGAAAACTCGGGGGTCTTTGTAAGAGAGCATAAGTAAAAGGGCAAAGAAAACAGAACAAAGACAAAACTCCTGCTGCTGTTCTTGTTGTCCTTGAGTTGTTGGTGCATAACCAAGGAATGGATTGGCCAAGCGTCAGTTTGATATTAAAAGAAAAAGTAACTTATGTACTAGATTGTTTTATGTAAATATTGTGCATTGAGAATAAATGGCCCTATCTGCACAATTGCCACAATGTAATTGTGGATTGCTGTTTGTCTGTCTAAAGTTGTTCTTTCATCCATTTTGAACCCTTTTTAAAGGAAACTGCTCCTTGAAATAAAAAGAAATTTAAAAAAAAACATTTTTGGAAGATCTACAAACACTTTCACCTTGTCTTAATTTATTTTCGTGAAACAAATTTATTTTGAAATATTGATTTGAAGGCATAGTGAAACGGGTCTGTGGATGCTTGTTTTTATTATTTTTAAATAACTTTTTCCACACTTTTACACATCTTATCTTTATAATTGTTTGTTTCTCTGGTAGGTCTATAAGCAAGGTATCCTCCCATAAGGGGTAAAAATATGTAAAATATGGAATCAGCTTTTTTTTTTAGATGCTGCCTATACTTCCTGCGAAAAGTAACTGAAACTACAGAATTTGGAAGTGTCATTAACACCATATAAATCATCCTAGAACTTCCATTCATAGTTTATTGGACTTTGTGTACCTTCAGCCTGCAGAGATATATTTATTTTCTGATTTCAGTATTTGGACTCGTCTTAATTGTGCCCATAATCTTTGTAAATAAATTTTTCAACATTAACAGAACTAATTAAGCTACACTAAAGCCAACTACATATTTGTACGCAGATTGTAAATATGAGTAAGCTTTGAAAATTTCACGCATATTGGATCACAAGTTATATCAAAAAGCTCCAGAAGCCGTGTTCCCCCTCAGGACTTCTTCCCCTGTTTCCTCACCGCAGAGCTCCCGAGCAGAACTGGATGGCCTGCACGCCAAGGTGGAGGCATCTGGCGCCACCCTCTACGCCTTCTCCAACTACCCGACGGTCGACCGCGGCAAGCGAATCTACGGGGTCCGCGCGGACGGCCTCGTCTTCCCGCCGAGCAAGACTGGAAAAGACTACCTCGACTACCCGTCGCGCGCGGGAATACTCGCCAAGATTGCGGCAGCCACGCGGGGATCGGCGTTCCAAATCGCGTTTGTAGAGGCCGGAAAGCCGAGCGAGTTCTTCGAGGCCGTGGCGGAAGAGGTCGCCGCAAAAGTCGGCAAGGAGCTGAAGGGGTGCCGCGAGTGTACGTGCACAGGCGGTCGCGGCTGGGACACGCTGGCACGCTGCCGCCCCGTGGCTTGCTAAGGCGGGCGATGACGCGGTGCATACGGGTAGGCCCACCTGGCAGGGATGCGATGCTTGTGCTCTTCTTAAATTTTCATCCGCAGCATTTGCTAAATTGGACTGGTTCACACACTTGTAGTTACGTGCAAAGTGTGGGTTTTGAGTTTGAAGCGAATTCAAACTAAATTTTTCTAATCAAGTAGTTTCTCCAAGCCTTTCATCACCATGCACCATGCTTAAAAAAAAAATTCAGCTCAACTTGCAAAGGTTGTTCCCAACCCAGCCTTCCACTTGTCCACTTCTAAGCTCAGTTAATTTTAACCTACCGTTGCTATACTTGAGGCGTGACATGTAATTGACAAAATTGTAGCAGCCATCCTAATCGTGGGGATTTATAAATTTCTTTGCAATATGCCCATATTCTCTCTTCCATTTCAAACTTGACAAAAAACGAGCCAAGCATGAATGATGAGCGTGGCTTGTCAAGGCATTGCTGCCGAACACATTGCTGCCCCACTGAGTGTGCTTCTCACTTGAGCACCTGTGCACTGCGGGCAAGCCAAACCAGTGGAGCCCGCAGGCTTCGCAGGTATTGCTTTGCCACAATGCACACGTGCTTGGTGAGAAGTGCACTCAACGAGGCTGACTCGCCGCAATCAACACTTTGAAAAGTATGAATATTCTAAACTACTATTAAAAAATTTGAATATTCGCACAACACTACACATTTGCATGAGTGTGACCAAAAGTGTTGTGGCCGCCTACGACGGGCAAACACACTGGCACCATCTATCAAGTAGCCCTGGTCTGAAGGTATTGCAGTATTGTCGAAATGAAATCTATACAGTACCCATAGAAAATAATCGCCCTAGACTTTCTGGTTTTAACCGAGAAATGCCGATGAACATCCGTCAGTCCAAAATGAGAAAATCTGTTAAAAAAAAAGTAAACATTCGTCACTGTCAGAAATACAACGTCGGTTCAAACCAAAAAGCACCAATTTCTCAAAATTTTTGCTCTACACTACACAATAACTTGGCGAAATGTGAAGGCTGCGTTCCCCGCGACCCAATAAGGGCGTCGAAGCAAGGCACCTGACAGCACTCCGTGGTCGGGGCCACGGAGGCCTCGTTACCGCCACAAGAACAGCGCCGTCTGCAACAAAAGGTAGTTGTAGGCATCTTTTCAACAATGTTTAATTCGGATCAAGCCTTTTCCAATAACAATATGGCTTTTGAAAAATGTTTGAACTATCCCAGCCGTATAAACGCTTTCAACACGCGCCATTGTGCCGCCATTGCCGACTTTTTCTTGTCTTACCGAGATACCAAGCCACTGAAGCGGGCGTTGACAGGCCTCCACAAAAACCTATGCTGGGGAGAAGGTCACAGTAGCACCTAAAGCGGCCATAACCTATCCTGCTGTGGCAATGATGAAGTGAAGCGAACGGAATAAGAAACAAAAACTGAAGGCGGGTTACTGCGACGCCCATAGACAGCTGCCCGAGTCTATAATCGACCACTTCTGCTCAAAATGTCGTCCTGACATTAGCACTCGCCACGTGCTCGAAGGTAAATTGAGCGTATGGTTGTGTGATGAACTGTTCCCGAAGAGCTTGGTACTCTAGCGTACGGCAATGTTGCGACGGCAGACATTCATCCGAAGTTGGTTGGCTTCGCAGCAGATGACTCTGGCAGCAGACGACAGCCAGTTCCTCCAGGCTGCGCATATGGCGCAGTTACACAAACGCTCCCGCACGTGCCTCGCTCCGACGCCGTTATTAGGTCGTGGGGGCCATAGCCTCCACAGTTTGCCAAGTTATCGTGAGACGGAGCATAGCTAAGGTTGTTTTCGTTGAAAGCCTCCTCTCTTGGGCAAGAATCTTGTTTTTCACAAGTTCCTTTTTTTACCTCTGAAAGTCGCCGGTTTTAGCGTCCATTCAAGGCGGATCACTGAAATACATGCACGACATCTTCCAAATAAAAATTACACCGAAAGACGTCGCCCCCTTAAATAAACACCGGAAAATCCATGGCCTACTTATAACATTGTCAGAATTATTTCGAGTCCGTGGCAAAGGAAGGATGTGTAAAAAGTTAGAAAATATACCAAATCAAAAGTGTTCCAGGGATAACCGATGGATGACAGCATAAGCATTTCCAACAACCTCAGTCACACCCAAACACATATGTGCGAAACAGCCTTTACAATCGCCCGAGTTGAAGTAACCGTGAAGGAGAAGATGACTTAACAAAAAGCACGCTTCAGCCGACACACAGTTTTTTTGTTGATTCAGTGCATCCACAAACTTGAGATTGGTGCAGTGTTTCACAACCACTTCGCTTCGTAGCTGGTGCGATGGTAAAACACTGGGAACATCTGTAGGTTTTGTAGTGTTCATCATAGCGAAGCTACTTGGCAAGCCAACTGTTTCGATTTTGTGAGGATTACGCTGCTATCAGCAATGTGTGTATTGTAACGAAAAGTAATGCGTTTTGCTGTCGAGTCTTCGACCGGGAGTAAAGTCTATATTACCGCTACAATGCCAGCCAAGTTTCCTCCATGGAGCACGACACGTGCCTTTTTAGGCGCACTCTAGAGCTTTTTTCAGTTATGCCTGAATGGCATTTTAGAAGAGGAGCAGAAACAATGTGCACTTCGAATGGCTTTTATTTCAACCAACGCTTCCGCATATATATAAAACAAAGAAACAATCCTTTGGCACTTTACAACGTATGTAGACGGTAGTATTCTTCACATTTCATTTAGACATACACACAACCTCGCACACAATGTCCTGATGGAGGTTGGGGGGCAGGACAGTTTTTCATTACAGTGTCTTGAGAGTTTGCACATATATTAGTGATGTGGTACACCTTGCTTAGCGTAAAATTCAAGATTGGAATTCACTCAACTCTTTACAACAATGACACACGACGTACAACACCAAGCTTGTACTCGGTTTTGGTCAGCGAAGTTACAAACAGCCTCGTATATTGACACTTGGCAGTTTGTGTGGAGGGCATTTTTGTTACTCGATCCTTTAGCGAAAAAATCGGAGCGATTTCGTATATTTTTCTTTAATCTATTCTGTGAATTAGTTGCTTTGCAACACATAGTATCTTAATTTTTGAAATCAATACACCAGATGCATGGTTCCTGTGCTATGTAAACTGTAACTTACTTTCAAACTCGTTGATGCAGTCATACCGGGCCATCTTCTGGTAATGACTATGACCTCTACTATCTATCCTAAGACTGCCAATACTGGTTATATTTTAGGAAAACATTCTACTCTTACTGATGACAAATGTGAGCAAACAGGTGTCACTATGTCGTAGTGGTTTACCTTGGAGCATCCTTGTAAATGCAACGTTCCAAAGCACCTGATGTAACCATGACTCGAGCATATAATGGAATAATAGTATGTGCAGCATTCATATTTGCAACAAGCCTGCTGACAGCCTACAAAATATGTGGTTGCAAAATAAACCAGCACTGGAGAGCGCCTGGGTTTCAACTGCAACGCGTCACAAGCAAAAATTGAAGCATGTCAAGATTTTATCCCTATTGGCTAGCTTTTTATTTTTTTTATGACATTGAAAATTTCACAACTTGCTACAGAGGTCAAACCAATGTTCGTACTGTCTAATAAATCGCAAACACCATTTAGATTATTTGTACCTAACAAAAACCGAAAACTTCAATTGTTCAATCTGCAAGCCCCCCCAAAAAAAGAAAAAATTATTGAAGGATTAACATTTCTCCCAAGATACATTTGACCACCAAAAAAAAAAAACACAGTCACTGCTGGTCACACTACGTCACCAATCTCGGTCTAGCTGCTAACGTCAGTTAGTGTTGAAACCATCTGCAAAATGCTTGTCTCCGTCACATATTGGCCTGTGTTGTCGTGTCACTGTTACATCCCTCAACTCGTGCTATGCTACTAAACTATGTATACTACACATCGGGCCGACTCCAAGCATTCTCTCGTAAGCCTTTGCCTCAAAACTTCAACTCGCTTTATATTGACTGCCAATTTTGGCACGATATTGGCCCTCTCCTGACTTGGATCTTACATCCGGCTAGCCAAGGGTATCTCCCGTGGCATACCAATACTAGTTGACGGGACTTCGGCGATAAAAGTCGTAATTTAAGCATACGTTGCCTGCTAACGATGATACAATACCGGACCATTCCAGACCCCACCCACGTCACCAACGTTCTGTTGGACGTTGGCCCGGTTTCGATTCAACAACACCGATTCTGCGTACCGACCGCACGAGGCTGGAACCTCAATTCCTACTGACGCAAAATGGACCCTTTTCAAAAGTGTGCGCCGCCTAGTGGCCACCGCACAGATTATCCAAGTTCGGTCACGTACTCCGAGCGCTTGTTGGACGAAGGTTGCGTCGGCGTTTGGCGTGAGCCCGGTTCGGCTCGTATCGAGAACAAGTGCCGCGGCGGCGTTCGGCAAAGACCCCGATCCAGTTGCGCCCTTCGTGTCGAAGAAATGGTAACCACTAAAGTTCCTTGATGGGGTTATACAAAGGGTCTGTTTAGCCGCTCCCAACTTGCCATCCTAGCTCAAGGCTGCGCCACCGAAAGAGTGTGCTGCCTCATCTCGTAATAACAGTTCCATGTAGACCTCAATGGCGATGCTCACTTGCATCAGCATAAATCAACCCGCGAACACCGGTACGACACCGGGCCGTCTGTGGTTTTACGCCTATGTCGAGCCTTGCCTTAAAACGTATCCACCGGACCTGCCCCGACTGACACAGTTGATCTCATGTGGACTCTAGAATTCAATCCTTGACCACAGATTGGCACAACGCTGGGCAATCCAAGGAAGTGGACCGTACGAGCGATGAACTTGGACAGAGCAAACCGGATGTTCCAGCTCAGAGTTCCTGCCGCTGCGTCAGTTCGGACAGCAGCTGTTTGGCACGCGCGCAGTTCCATCCGGCGTCTTGGAGCGGGCCTTCCACGGCTCCGATGTAACCTCGGAGAAGTTGGACTCCTGTGGGGAGCGCCGTTGCCGACTCCAGCGGCAGGTCCCACTTGTCGGAGTATGTCACGAGCCAGTAGCACATCTCGCCAGCGTACATGAGTGACAGCGCGTGGACGTCGCTGAAGATGCCTATGGAGGGGTGAACAATGCTGCCGTCACTTTTCGTAGAGGATGAAGAGGCGGGCAAGAAGGGGCATAGGGGGTACGTTGTTGTTTTCTTCAAACATTGTTGAACTAAAAACCCAAATATTAGGCAATTTGGACTTCATACTTTTTTTTTTTAAAGCTGGAACTCTTTTTTGGCAACAATGAAAAAGTGACACCAGTGGCAGGCACAGGTTTACTCTTTGGGCAGTAGAATTTCCTCTTAACTGAGAATTTTGATGGTGCCAAATGAACACTGGAAACTTTCTCCAGCAAATTTTAGTGCTCGCCGACTGGCAAGCCTGCCAGCTGGTGATGTCACAGCCCTGAAAAGTGTGGGTACATTTGGATGTTGGGTTTGGCATCGCTTTCATTTGCTGATTTTAGAACAACTATTTCTAATTTTGCAATATTAAATAGCATGCCGGAAAGAGTAAAGGCTGCGAATACAGAATATATCTTTAGTTCGGGTACCCCAAAAGATCACCAAAAATCGGCCTTTAACTAACTCCTAGTATTTCTAGGTAGAAACCCTAGAATTATACCAGGGCGGCCAAATTACTGCTCCAAGTGCGGCTTGCAGTTTGGCCAACAAGCATATCCAAGGTTCCCTCAAGTTTTGCCATTACGATCTGCCAGCAACTCTTAGTCACATCTCATGCCACTAAGTACTGCTGAACTGCGGTTAAATGATAATCTCCCCGATTATACCCTGAGCCGCTAGCCTACTGCCAGTGTGCTACTGCTTAACACATACTTTTGACCTCACAGCACCGGATGTTGAAAAATAGCAGATGTGTAAAGGCAAAATGTGAAAATGTGTCTACACTCCTTGTGTTGTCTTACTTTGTCTTGATCCTTGTTGTTTCTGACATTTTAAACTTTCTAAACTATAAACCAATTTAACCATTCTGATGCAACACGGTTTTGGCTTCCATCTGAGCTTTATTTTAGGATGAAAATAATTTCGTAAATATTTTTCAGCAAAATTAACTTGTGTTTAGAGTACAGTTTGTCATCGCCATTCAGAAAATAATTTTGTTGAAAATGTTCAGATCGACGGCGAACCATGGTCGATTGAATGAGAGACAGAATTTAGAGCACGATTTAGAGGGGTGTAAATTTTCTAGGCTAGGTGGCAAAAACCACCATGCAATTCAAATACAATAAAAATATACCTTGCAATACAATACAAATAAGCTTTTTTAAAGCCGGGTCAATGCCATCGATCCATCTGGTGCTTCCCTTCAATACAGCAGTATTTTTTACTCTCAGATCCCGTCACCTGATATCGCTCAGACCAGAAGTGCCTTATACCATTACCGAGTGTTTAGACACCGAAGCCAATAAATATTCAATGATTGGCTGAATGATTGAAAGAAGTAAAAAAAGAAGCACTGGTACCTTTTTGAAGAAGCTCCAGTGCATCTGCAGACCCAGGGAGCACAGTGGTGTCGTCTGCTCTGATTGGACGGCGCACATTAAGCATCTCGGTCAGGTGAGCCACTCCTTGCTCCAAAAGCTGGAGAAAAGCCACAATGATATCTTCAAAGGCTTGGCTGGTTAAGCCCTTGCCAGGAAGATACACCAGTTTTGGCAAAAATGCATCTGAATAAAATATATCTGGTGATGTGGACATTGGCTGTACATAGAAAGAACTCGTCGACAGCAATGTGTTTCCCATGTAAATGAGCCTAACATCTGGTAAGTTCGAAAAAAAGAAAAAAAAAACTAATTGACAATGCCAGCTTTTCGTTGTTTTTTTATAGCTTGAGACTGGCTTTGTACTTTTTCATGCAACAATTTTTTTTTAATTCCAGGTATCAGTTGTATATTTTCTTTTTTGTCACCTATAACACTGAAATAACTTTTACATAAGAAAACAAACTAAATGACAATGATGCTAGTCTTTTTTATCTTGAGAATGAATTTTTTATATTCAGTGTTGGAATTTTCTCTCTCTCCAAATTTCAGTCATATCATTTCTGGGTGCCTGCGTATGTACACAGGTACCTCGCTAATATACAAACCAAAGGGCCAAAATTTAGCGCGGAAGCAGAGCCCTCTGAACGCAGGCAAAAGATTTTACCTTCAGGAAAGTGGCCCGGTTATCCTGTAGCCACTGTTCATCATCACCTTCTTTGCTCTGGCAAAACATATAGACGAGGGCACCCTTGCGCCACTCAATGCATTCGGCCAGCTCTTTGCCAAGGCCCTCCACAACCTGCAACAAAGTGTCGGCTCACTGCGTGGATATGGATGCGGATGTGGATTTCCTAGCTGGATGGATGCATGTTAACCGCTGTCCCCTACCTGGATGGATGAACGGATGCTAACGGCTGTATCGCTAATGTCTGCATCCTTTAAAATGGTGGTTGCTTACACCATTTAGCCTAGAACCTTGTTGGCATCGCCTCACAGTTGCCCCCACACTCCAGAGACAAGCGACTGCTGCGCTGTGCCGGCACTAGCTACAGCACTGACAACCCAAGAAATGCAGGGTATGGCAAGTGCCACGCATCTCATTACCACTCTGCAGCCAATGAAATTGCAGCATTAGCCGAACAGCACGCCGAAGAACTAGGCAAGAAGCGTGATCCTTGCCTTTCTTAGGCTTCAGGCACCCAGCCACCGAACGCTGCAACAAACTCCGTTGCAGTGTTGGATGTGGCAATTTATCTTATTCACTTATTTATCTACATTCAAGGTCAGTACCATAAGAACGGAGCGAGTTTCACTGAATGCAAAGGAAACGTGCTGCTATGTTTTGAATGATTATAGCAGGCTGTGTGGCGTACCGTTTCAAATCCCATGTGCTTTGTGATGTTCTCAACATGCTCCAGGCTCCCTGTGAAAGACAAAAACTGGCTGACACAAAACGGACACCGGGAAGCTTTGGTTGCGCCGCCGATTTCACTTACGAATTATGGCGTTCACACGCTCCAACGAATCGCTGTCGGAGAAATCGTTGTCTGCGAGCCTGTTTTCTCGGCAGTATGTAATGTCTAGCACGATCTGAAAACAGTTGGAGATGGAATCGGAGAAGGCTACGGATGCACACCGACTGGCAAAAAGAATGTCACCAAACACGAAACGCCGAGATGGGAAAAGCAGCAACACAGAAAGAGGAATACGCACGATACAGTCTCCAAAGGGTGTATCTCAAAATGTCCCACTCGCATTGCTCCCTTTCTCGTTTGGCCCCATTCTCACTTGGACCTTCTTGAAACAATTCTCAAAACATACACTGTTTTTGTTGTTTTCATTTGGGCCTATTCGCACTAAGACGCGAAGGGTGCATGGTACGTTTTCAGCCCTGGATTGGCTCGAACGGCTCGTACCGTACGCTGCAGTCCACTTTAAGGGAATATGGAGTCATTCCAGAAACTATGAGCCCAACCGCGGGACTAAAGCATGCATGTGTGTGTATGTGAGCACTTGCATACAGACGAGTTGGGAGGGGGGAGGAGCGGACTTGAAGAAACTTCTTCGAGGATATGTGGTGTCCCGGCAGTAACACCGACACCTCAATGTGCACCCATTTGATTTTGTTCTTGCAGGATGAAATGTGAAGGATGCCAAAGTGCCCCCTTTGATTTTTTATGTTCATGTTCTCCCTCTTGCTCGTCTTGATGTTTTAGGAATGGTTAAAGATCCCATGTTCAGCTGCTAAAAATTAATAATAAATGAATGATTACATACCCTTGCTAGTTCTTGAACGGCATCCTTGTTTCCATTTGTTCCTAGAAACTGGTCATCTTTGAGTTGATGCTTCAAAACCAGGAGTTTGGACAACGACGACTCCAGTAACGTAGGTACTGCAACAAATTCAGAAACAACTGTGCGTTGCGACTGTGGAAAGTTTTGGGGGTTACTAAATTTTATGCAGTAAGCTTCCCAGCGAGTGTATTTGGTAGAACGAAGTGCCCAAAAACCTGGGAGCTGAAAGTAGTGGCTTGTGTGACGGGGGTGGGGCCCAGTCAAGCCAACATGTGTTGGCTTTTTGCCCATGCCCCTGTCGTCTGTAGTATATATAGACGAAATAAACTGAACTACAGCTGATCCAAATTCGCAGCCACTGCCAAGCAGTGTCGCCACTCGGCACCGAGGCAAAAGTCGCCCTATTTATTAGATAGGCTTGTGCGGCACTGTAGAGCACTTCATTGAGACAAATTTTTGAGAAAGCTACACACTTTGATCGTGAAATGGGAAGATTAAATCCACTTGGTTGGGCCTCCAAAATTTGACAGCTCGCATCAGCTGATCGAGCTGGGCCTCACAGTGTTTTCGAAACAGATAACGTTGCTGAGAAGTTAGTGGCGCTATCATGAAACATGCCCTAGCTTAGGAAAGACACTTGAGCGTTCGATAAGCAGCCTTACCCACAGATTTCAGCTTTAGTTCCTCAATAATCTTGAGTAAATCGTCCACTTCATCCGTGATTTCTTTCGTAGCGAACTCCATTTTTTCTGTCACATAGTTGCCAACCACGTTTTTGTTATTCGCCATGTACCGCTACTTCTGGAGTATCGCGGTGTCGTTTAGTGACAGCCTGTAAAATTCGAATAACTACAACCACAAACATACTACCCAAAGTATCTATAAACGTTGATACTACCTGTAAAGATGAGATATGATTGCATGTCTTTATTTATATTCAAATGCTGGAAATTTTTCTCGTTACATATTTCATGCCATACGTCCCTCACACTCGCATATTTATGCGAACTAGTTCTGGTTATTAAATTAATAAAAAAAAAACAAAAAACAAGGGAGCTGGTGGCTTTTCATCTTTAAAACCTGAGAGCAATAAATGAGACAACACAAAAGCCAACTGGCACAACACAAAACATGACTTTAGAGCACTATCTTCTAATCACTTATGTAATTGTAAAGAAGCAATCAGGTAAGTCTTCTATACATATTTATTGCCTAAAAATGACTAGCAGTTCGAGATCCTGTCAACTTGGTTCTTTGCGACACATGACAGAAATTCTTCTCGTCTTCTTGACAGGAGTGGACTTGAATATGGACTGCTCGTTGGGGAGGATCTCGTGCGTGTAGTCGTACCTTGCTGTGCGACTGCAAAGAATTTCACAAACAAATGTCACACATACATCTCAAATCATATCTGACTAAATTGCAATTAAATTACAGGTATAGTTACGAGGTTATCACATGTCATTGTTTCATGCAGGGGAGGGGGTTACAACCTCTATCAGGAAGCTATGCGGAGCGCAAGTTCGTCTGCTTCTTTTGCAGGAGTTGTGGTGATGTCAGAACGCCGAGCTCCGAGTGGTTCTGAATGAAGGATAGTGGGTAGACCCCAAGGCAGCTTGCTTTGAGGTCTACCCACTATACTTCAATCAGCCAATCAGAGCTGGCGTCTTTCTGTTGCCACCGCAACTCAAGCACAAGCAGGCGACTTGCTTTAAAGATACCCTCCCCCCCCCCTGTAATCTTTGCAAGCATTCTCTGCATATCAATTTTATTCGAAAATAAGGACATCCTATTACAATTATTTGCATAACGACCTGTGCAAAGGTAAACTGGTTTTATGAAGATATAGTAACAGCTCGACACCAGGACGTGATTACAAATACTGGAGCAAACACGGCAGCTTCGAGTCAATTCTGAAATTTTTGCAAAACAGAAAAAGAGCTTAATTTGGCTGGGATAGGTATGGTCCCTTAGGGGAAAATTCCTTCAACGTAACGTACGTCATCACGTAGAGAGACCTCCTCTTCAGCAGAATCTTCACCCATCTTTCCTTGTGCTTCTCGTGGACGAGCCGCATCACGCTCGGCGTGAGGAGGGACAGCCCAGCAATGGTGTCCCCGCAGAACTGGGGAGGAGGGTCAGAAGTGTTGCTGAGCATTGCGATAAATAAAATGCAGGAGCACTTAATTACGTTTGAGTGTGATCGGCTGCGGTGCTTTACTTGAAATTGTAAAAAGAATGTTAGAAGTTTATTTGTTCTTTAATTTTTGTTAAACAAATTAGGAGCCCGGTATGTAGTTTGTTGCTTTCCATTATTAGTTCCAATTTTTGAGGTGCTATCCAAATAATTTCTCTCAATACATGTTCTGTGCTACAAATTTTTAGAGTGAGTTTTTTAAAGTAGTTTAAAGTAATATATTTTGTTGGCTTTTGATATAATATATCTGATTTATTATATTTCATTTAATAATTTATTTGTATGTAAGTCTGGTGGATGTTCATAAACATTTGCTAATAGACGGAGGATTCTTTTTTGAAGGACAATTATTTGATTGTAATTCCCTACTGTTGTTGTTCCCCCTATTAATACACCATATGATATTTTTCTATAACATAACAAGTAATATAGCAATGTTTCTAACCATACAGGGAGCAGTTGATTGATTCTATAAATACAGCCTATTGTCTTGACATTTTAAAACAAAGTTTTTATACCGTGAAATACAGAGCATCCCCGCCCACCCTAAAATTTTGCAACATCTGATAAAGGTAAAAAGAAAGATAGGTAAAATTGATGACGTAACAAGAACCCATTCCCCAATTTTCGCGATTATCTTCATATTTTGAGTGGGCGCTTGCTCGGCATTTTACGGTACATGTGTCGTTCAGTTGAATTCTTCATGAAACCATACACCTTAATTAAACCATACATGTGATCGGGCAACTACAGCTAAACCTTCAGTCTCGCACAAAATACCGCAGAAGCGCCCATTTCGTTCAAGCGCCCACTATTAACACTTCCCAAACTTGGGAGTTCTGCAAATTATATGTCAAGCATCTGATTATCGGCACTTGTAAGAAATGCAGAGCGTAAATTTTTATTGAGGGACTTCAAGTGCATTCTCTCAACGTAAGTAGCTACACGTCTTTGCCACGCAGCCGATCACGCCCAAATATAAATCTGTGCACCAGCCTTTGGTACGCAGTTGAAGCGCTAGCACTGAGCAGACGTGGTTTATTGTCGAATCCAACAAGGTTGTTAGTTGCTTTAGGAGGATTTTTTAAAGCTGCAGAGGTTTAACGAGGATAGGAGACGCACCCGAACGCTATCAACGTGTGGCTTGATGTGACCATCCTCTTTCAAGTCCAGGCAGTGAACGTGTGGTATCTGCGCCGCGTCGGACGAAAAGGCGGTGGTTCGGATGCGTTGAAGGATGACGTCGCATGGCGGCGACCAGCTTTTGCGCTCCACCTCCCTGTACCCATGTATTGCCTGCAAAGGAGCAATAAGGCGTCCATTGCCAGAACCTCCAGCAATTTAGGCTCAAACTTTTACAACAGAAACTAGACAACATGAAGGCTACAATATATATCTGTGCATGTATCTATTTTTCTTCTTTTTTACCCTTTAACGACTCGGCAGTAATGAAAGTAGTTGCTCCCCTGTTGTCATCTGACTTTTTAGACCATGTGTGAGCGAATAAATTAATTTTATTTGATTGGAACGCATGTGCACCGCAGCATTCGCACAAAAAACTACTCCAGTGCATGCAGAGAGAAAGTCGTCTGCTTCTTGCCCAGTAGTTGCGGTGACGTCAGAAGGACGCTGAGATCTGATTGGTTCTGAATGAAGGATAGTGGGTAGACCTCAAAGCAAGCTTCCTTAAGGTTTACCCACTACCCTCCATTCAGAACCAATCAGAGCTCAGCGTTCTGACGTCACCATAACCCGTGCAAAAGAAGCAGACAAACTTGCGCTCCGCATAAGGAAGTCCGGAGACAAAATAAACTGGATTTTTGGGTGAAGGTAAATGGAAGCACGACGGCCTAGTATTTCGCTTTAGTGAAACTACATTTTGATAACAATTCTCTAACACAGCGCAAACACGACTTCGACGCTTTTTCGCATTATACTTCTAAAGGGTACTGGCGGGCATCAAAATTTATCGCATAGGTTAGTACCCCAACTCAGCACTTTCTACCACTAAAGAAAAACGAAGAAAACCGATGATGGCTTGCTAGCGCTAACGGTGTCGCGGAGTGTAATTACCACATTCTAAAGACCCTTTGTGGGAAGCACACATCCAAGTTTAATTCGAATATTCAAGGATACTAACGTCGTCCCAATGGCTGCTCTCGTACCTCAGCCTCTTGAACTGCGTTTCGATCTCCTTTAACAACGTGGTTTCTTCGTCCGGCGTAATGAAGTCGTTGTAGAGGGTCATGCAACGGATGACGGTGCCCAGCGTTTCGGAGTCGGACCCTTCAAAATGCTCGTTCAAGAACTCTTTGGACATCTCCTGCTGAGGTGCTGGAATTCCTTGATAATCGGGCTTGAGGGAGCAGGTTCTTTTCCATGATCTGTTGATGACTCGAATCACCAAAGGTGAAAGAATCGCGCAGCGCGCAGTTAACGTTTTACTGCCCATGAGCGCTGCCATCTTGAAATTACTCTCGTAATCAGGCCATCAGGCATCACTGACAGCAATGGTGGCGATGACGCTTGACGGCTTGGCGGCATTTTCGGTTCACGTTTCCGTCGAGCTTCCTGTGAAGCACGCGCAGCGCGAAACATTATTTAATGTTTTATAGTTATTTAATTTCATTTAAAACGCTATACGAAGTACAAACTTCTGCACATTACAAGCAGCCTAGCAATTCTGACGGGCAAACTTCCTTGTACAAAATCTCGAAAGTAGTATGTGTCTTGCACCTTCTGATTGCGAACAGAGTGGTCCTGCAAGCAGAGCGGTAACCTAACAAAGGAGCTGCTAAGCAAAGCTCACTTGGAAGCCGTGCTGCACCAGCGGGAAATCCCATATTTGAAAACTTCTAGTAAATCATAACTTTTTTTTTTTTTTTAAGGCACGTTTTTGCGTTTTCGGTTTTTATTTCTTCAAAATGCGGCATACTTTTTTCGGAGTTTATTTTAAGAGTAAATTTTAGTTTTTTTTTTTCGGTGCATATTTATGCCCACAAGTTTATCGTTTTTTTTCGGTGAACATGAAAGAAATGCCATCGGACACCGGATTAGATGATCCTTGTAATTCTGGTATTTGTGATCCCTCAAGGCAAATACATTGAAAAAAAAAACAAAAAAAAAAAACGAAAAACATTGACATTTTATTTGGCAATTGTGTGCAACTGAAAAAAAAAAAAAAAAGTACAAAAAAGTTAGTGCTCAAAAAACATGGAACTTCACCTTCTGTACATCAGGATTACGTTATCTCATTATAGTAAGCACACATGTACCTTCCCAGGTTCTCCTCGTTGATCCACTCTCATTCTTTCCTGTTAATGACCCTGGGCCTCGAGAATGCCCTCTCAACGTTAACACTGGACACTGGCAGGCTGAGAAGATGAAGTGCTGCCTAATCCAAAATCGGCCAATCAACCAAATGTGACTACCAAAAGAGACACGGTGCGACGTTTTGAAGCGCAACATATTTTGTGTACTCACTAAAACTCTGGTTGCAGATCTTGACATGAAGCTAAAAACCTTATACTAACCCGCACCCAAACTTTTATTTTTTTATTTTATTTAGGACAGGAATTTGACACACTAAGCCCGATCGCATAAAAGACACAAATGTCCTGCAAAAGACAACCCAAGACCTCTTTTTTTGCATGTTGAACCTTGGAAGAGGTCAATCACGAAGAAATCACACAATGTCAAACCTTGCCAATGCCCTCTCACCCCCGCCCATCTCCAACACGATCCTAAAAAACTGACCATTTTTGGTTAAAACAGAATTTTAAAGAATGGATTCGGCTTACTTTTATTGGTTTAAACCGAAAATGACGAACCTAAACACGGACTTTTTTCGGTTAAAACCGAATCTCCGAAAATGGATTCAGCGTACCTTTAGCGGTTTAAACCGAAAACTCCGAACCCTAGCCTAGACGCTGTGAGCAGAGCTGAAACTATAGAGTCCGTCGAGGTGAACATATCTACAGGCGTCCAAGTGGCCGGTATCCGCAGCAAAAAAGTAAACTTTAAAACAATATGGTACGCCCCTTCTATATTTTCTGTGACTCCACCGCAGTAGGCTGCAACAGTTTGTTGAAAAACGCAGTAGCCGAGTTGTCGCGTTGTTCTTGCTCGGCTGAGCTGCCATTGCAACTACCTTCAATGGAACGTGCAAAATTAATTTTTATGGTAACATCTGATGCTGCGTATTAAACTATAATAGGTCAATTGTAGCCAAGTGTTGATATCGTGTTTCAGCTAAAAATGTCTGTGTGAATGAATTAAGACGAAACTACAAAGGGAAAAAGAAAATGTTTGCTTTAATGCAGACGAAGAAGCCCCCAACATGAGTATTTCCACCCCCCCACACACACACTTCGGAATGTTGTTCGAAGAAAGGCGGTCGCACGAAGGTTACGCCACAGAACTGACACTGCAGAAAAGACTCGAGTTGTTGCGCGCAGAAAGAAAGACGATTGGCCCGCGAGTGTCGTCCAATGGAAGCGAGAGGGGAGCGGAGGCTCAGAGCACGAATGGAACGATGGCCTTCCTGTCCTTGGGGTAGTTGGGAAACTCTTTCTTGTAGTTGCGGTGCTTCCCCAACGCCCACACGGCCATCTGGTAGAAGCCGGCCAGGGTGAACAGGCCAGCTGGAACGGAACAAACAAATAGAATTGAAGCCACGAGTGACAGCTTGGATAGCTTGGAAAACTCGTACGCTCGGAAGGACTGCCGTCGCGCAACGCTTGGAAATCGGACAGCCTCGAGACAAAGGAGTTGCCCTGGAGATGGCATTGAACTGGCACTTTACTATGAGCAGCCCGTGTTGTTGTCCTACGTGCGTTTTTAATGCAATATTGCGTCTTAACCGAAGCTAACTCAAGTTCTGCGACTGAGGAAAGCGAAGCATGCCGTCGCACGGTAAGAGGTCGCAGAGTTGGCCAGCTGCCAAAAGTTTTTAAAACTATAAAGATTGAGAGGACGAAGCGACACTTCAAAAGGATGCAGTTGTGCATGCCAGAAAGGTCGACACGAGCATTGGCCGCATTGCTCAAAATGCAGTTCTGCACACGACGATCTGTTCAATAAATTAAAATACACCTGCAAATAAGTGAAGAGCATGTAACTCTTAAAATAAGGAGAATCCGACATTTCTACATTCAAAGCCTCGTGGCATGTCAATAAACACCCTCAAATATTTTTCCCTTCTAGATCTGCGTGAACTCTTCCATTGAATCTACGAGGGCGCAGAATTGCAGATTTTACATCTATAACTTGCTACTCTGTCTAGATGATGCACCGACACTTTGATGCCATCTCACCCATTTCCGTCGGCGAGTTTTACGGCCCTTTTCCCTCGACAAACGTTGGCAAGCGTGCGATACGAGCGTGGAACAAACGTGGTGGCACGGGCAACTCACCTGGAACGCACTGGGTCATGACGGTGAAGGACAGCCAGGCCATGACTTCGTATGTGTAGTTCGGGCACGACACCATGCCGAAGAGCCAGGTGAACGGGTTGGCAGTGGCCACAGGGATCTTCCTCTCCTTAGTGCCTGCAAAAGCGATTAGGTGACGCCAGTGACGAGCGCCGAAACTTGTGGCGATTCACAAGACGACCTCGCAAATCCAGACTGCGGCCGCTCACCGGAGGGCCTCAGGTTCCTCAGTGCGACGTGGATGCTCAGGTTTCCGAGCTCGGCAAACTGAAAGACCGCAAGGGACGAATTGTGTGAGGGGACGCGGCGTCTCGAGCGGCGCCGCGGGAAGACTGCCACGCCAACACAAACTTACCAGGAATGCAGCCAGTCCCGCATACATCTGCTGGGCGCCGAGACCTATTGAGAAAGAAAAAGGAAGGTGAAAAGATGAAGCAATGCTACCACCCAAACGTAAGCGATGGACGAGAGCGGGCCTAAAAGAAACTGACACTATAGTCACTCAAGATGTGAGGACAGCAAAAGCAAAATCTTAAAAATGACCAGTTGCTGCGTCGATTGCTAAGGTGCCGGGTTCTCGAGATCCAAGGACACCAGCCAGTAAAATGTTTGCGATTACGGATTCGTAAAAAAACAAAAAGTCATACGTTCAAGGTCATAATGACCATAACAAGCAGAGGAACCCCAAAAACTTGGAATGTTGCCAATTTACTTCGTTATCTACGGGCACGTATTTTAATAGTGAAATTTCTCTATTATATACTCACTATTTCATAAAATTCAAGCAAAGTGAGGGTTTCGAAATTTTAATACTTTACTCCGTTTCTTGATAACTTGGCAAACTGTGGAGGATGCGGCCCCCACGACCCCATAAGAGCGTAAGAGCAAGGCACGCAATAACAGTCCACGGTCGATGCCTCATTACCGCCACAGCAACAGCGCCGTCCGCAACAAAATAGTTCTAGGCTTCTTCTCCTTTTAACGGCAATTGAACTCGCACGCTTCAATCTCTAACGAGAAGATACGAAGTGTAAAGAATGAATAATCACAAATTTATGAGTTTCAATTATATTTAAAACAAAAAAGTGACGCCACATCTGTTTCCGCTCCCAATATTTTTTTTCTCCGTGTAGAGCCGTGGCTGTTGGCGATTGCTTGCGATCGCAGCCGTGTAATCGGCCGTTTCCGCTCAAAACATCCCTTGCGCCCCAGCATTAGCACCCGTCGCACATCCGTGGCTAAATTGAGCGGATGGTTGTCTCATAAACTGTTCCCAAAATGCTCGCTATTCCACCACACAGAAATTTCGCTACGGTGGAAGTTCATCCAAAGTTGGTTGGTTTTGGAGCAGACGACTCTTGGCTAGCAGGCAACAGCCGGTTCCTCTGGGCCTCGCACTTCGCATTTGGTGTAGCGACACAAATACTCTCGTGACGTTGGGTCACGTGCATCGCTAGCCTCCACAGTTTGCAAAGTTATCGAGAAAAGGAGTATAGTTGAGGTTTCATGGTAAAGGGGTACCCGAAAATTTTTTTAGCCACTCCAACTAACTATGTTTTTTGGAATAACCGGCCCCTTTCCAGTATGCTGCTTAGTATCTTAAGATTCAGAATAGTTATTGTGAAATCGGCAAGCGAAAATGATGTTGAAACCCACATTCAAAAAGACCCTCACTTTGCAGTGCCGCGACGTTGGTGGAATGCAAGCTTGCAGGTCGAGCAAGCAGCCTAAAAAATGGACTATGCCGCGCAATTCTTTTGCTCTGCTGCGTGGGTGCTGGAGCGGGCTTCCAAAGCATTCATTTGCTTGTTGCGGTTGCTGGAGCGGGCTTCCAAAGCATTCATTTGCTTTTAATCAGTTGCGAACAAAGTCCATAGACCAAAGAGCGAGCCCCTGTCTGCCGCTAACATAACGTTTTCATTGTTGCCAGCCGAGACTTTCACCTTGAAAAGCACGGTGAGGACCAAAATTGTAAATTAACCTGGCGAACAAATTTTATTTTGGCCCAATATTTGGGTTACTATTTCAGCGATGTTTAATGGTGTGTTTAGCAAATCTTCAGGCAAATCGAGGACTATAAAGAAAACGCTGGAGTACCCCTTTGATACCAGTTAACTTGATGTTGAATCTTGACTTTGGAAACCAAGTCTTTCAGATTTTTGGTCATTTTTGAAATTAAGCCACCTTGGCCCACTGTTAGTTGGTCATGTTCACAGCATGCTAAAAACAACAATAAACAAAAGAATCTGTGCTTTTTTTTTTCTTTTTTTTTATACATAAGAAAATTGGTTACTGTTGATCCACTTTGATTGGCGGCTGTCATTTTAATGGGTAAAATACCGACAACTGATTTATTTACTTTCACTGCCACAAAAAGTGTGTTGCAAGGGAACACGCAAACTACTAAAACTACACTACAACTACGACGCAACCACAAAAATCCAGATCAAACAGCGTTCTTACTCGGTGGAGTGTAAAGAGGGTGGTTGACGTAGTAGCCGATGTACATGCCGAACAGCCAGTAGTATGAGCAATTCTGCAAGACAAAACATGTCAGCATGGCGGCATTTCCTTCTTCAACAAGGACACCGGATACAAAGGGGCCACCCACCTTGAACAAGTTCATGATGGGCATGGTGCCATGGGAGAACCGGTGAACAAACAGCGTCTCCAGCAGCCGCTTGGCATAGTGAATCACCCAGCAGCCGGCAGCCACGCTGGAACGAGACACCCATTTAAAGCCAACTGGCACAAAGACATCCACAGTATTTTGTATTCGTCCTGCTCGAAACATTTTTCTCAGATACCGAAAGTTGGGAGAACGGTGGAGGAGTCCCCGCTGTTGATTCCTGGATTCGTTAATCTTACTGGATTGACAGTGACTTCAGAAACTGGGAGAGGAGGCTGGTCTACTGCACAAGGCTGTAATGTGCCATTCGGCGACAATGGCTCTCCGTTTTCGCGAAAGGTTTTAGTCAAGTCTGATTATTCTGAGTGCTGCCTTGACATCCCTTCCGGACCTGTCCTAGTTCCAGAATGAACGCTCCTAAATGAAGCTTGAAAACTGAAGTAAGATTTCAACGGCATGATACTCACTGCACCACAAAGTGCATTGGCTTGGTGTGCGCATCTGCACCGTAAAACAAGGACGGCCTGGTGTAAGTCACAAGGTACAGCGCCAGGGGTCCGAAGTACTCCACCAGGAACACCTAGAGGGGAAAGGGACAAGGCGTTGCAAAAATTAAAACTTGCCAGGTGGAGGTGGTTTAGTTAGACTGCCAATTTCAACAGAACCACCTCCCCCCTCACACATACACCAATACACCAACAATGAATCTAAAGCCGGATAGTGGTTACAGCGTTGCTGGACTTAGTTGGGATTTAGCCAGTTGAGTCCTCCCCTAGTCTGGCAACACTGAAATTTCAAGCTCTAGGTTAGGTGGCACAAGCGTCCACTCCTTATAAAGGGTACAGCTGTTAGCATCCATCCATCTAGCCACGGGAAATTTGGTTAAAAAAGTCTAAAGTGTTATACAATACACAAAATTGTAGTGGTAGACAATAAAAGAAATGGAACTACAGGCCCGTTCACACTCTTGCGACCTCTTAAAGGGGCACTGACACATCAAAATCGAATTTATTTTATTATCCGAAACGATTGAAAATGATGCCGGGACATTACCCTCAAAATTCGAAACTTGGGAATTCAGTATTTGTGAATTAAAAAAACAATTTCCAAATGCCGAATTTGAAGTTCCCGCGCGATCCGCGCCAGTGCAGTGAGTCAAATTTTGCGGTCTCCTGCGACTCGACTTTCGGACCTCCGCACCACGCTGTGAAGCAAAGCGCCGTTGCTACCGCGACCCGAAGAGAGGAGGAGGTGAGCAGGCGGGATAGAAGGGAGCCGGCGCGGGGAAAAACCGGTTTCTTCCCCGACTCGGCGATAAGCCGCTGCTCGAGCGCCGCCAAGTTTTCCGAGGGAGAACACAAATCCAGGAAGCGACATTACACCGAAATCTGATTTTTGGTATTTCAAAAAGAAAGGCCGTAGTGCGTTCGTCATTGCGTTAAAAAACATGTTTTACGATTGCCGTTATTAAATGTTTAGAAATGTCGCCTACAAAGCTTCTACATTTCCTGATTTTTGACGTCACCGATCAGAAGAAGCAAGGAGGTGAGCGCGGGAAATATAAACGCCAAAAATAAAAAGGCGGGCGCGCGCGCAAAAAATTTTTTTTTCGCGATGCGTTTTTTTTTTTGCGTGTCTATGACTACAATTTGCATAGTTTTAGACAATAAAAAAGAGTACGACCTTTGGGGTGTCACTGCCCCTTTAAGACTGGGTTCCTTAAAACCTCTTACAACGAGACGACACACTGGCGCCATCTATTGGGTAGCAGTGTAAACTTGGCGGTCCGGCATATTTACTATTTCCCTCGCTCATTATCCTTCGCCCTTATGAAATGCAGTTCCAGGGTCACCGCGTAAATGGCGCTAGCGCACCAGTGTGTTCTTTCGTCCGAAGAAATTTTAAGAGGTTTTAACAACAAGTCTCGTCTCTCTCGGTCGTGCTCGGTTGCAAGAGTGTAAACAGGCCTTTAGAGTCAAATTTAAAGGGCGGGTGTGTAAATGTTTCCAGGCTAAGTGGCGCAAGATACCACTCAATACGAAGGGCGAAGCCAATACCATCCATCCACTCATCCGCTGTCTCTGGGCAGCTTTTTTGCTTGGCATCTGCCCTCATGTGATGGAAATAAATGGATTCCTAAGTTTATTAATATTTTTTTCAAGCAATATAAGAATGTTACAAAAAGCAGGGAAAAGTAGCCTGCACTAATGTGAGTGCATGCTATGTGTCTTTACGGTAGGTTGCTGTACTTTACAAGTAGTGCAAGACTTGCCGTTTTCCAACCAATCTGGGGACCAAGGTCCTTGAGGTACAGTTGGCTGCCAGATTTGAAGTTGAGGCTCTTGAGGGTTTCATTATCTCTCAGGCTCTTGCCCTCTGAAAAAATAAAAAATAATGTGGATTGTAACTGTTTTTTTTGACAGTTCAGTCTGAACACCTTTCTTTACTATGCAGCAGAAAGTTTGTTTGTGTGCATGCATTATAAATAGCTCATACATTGTATCCATATGTACAAAATTTTTTTTTTTTTTTAACAGTTTGGATGGTAAGAGGATGCCATAAAACAAATTTAAAGCAAAAAAGAAAATTTTCGGAGCTTTATTTCCGGCACGAGACAATTTTTTGTCAAGCGAGGTGTAGCGGTGCTCCTTTCCACTTTTTTCTCTCACACCTGTGCACTCCATGCGGAGGAGAGGTAAGCCACTTGGATTGGCTTGGCCGCTCGGCTGAAAAACGCAAGCGAGCCTCGTGCGACTTCCGCTTAACTTCGGCGCGCGCTGTGTTCTTGGTTTCTGTGCTGGTGGTGATGGCAGTGGTAGCTTGCGTTAGACGTCTGCGTGGGCCGATATTTAGGAGCCCGGTCCAGCCGGCCCGCTGTCCTTTGTGCCCGGGCCCGCCATCTATTTTTGACAGCTGGCCCGACCTGATGCTAGTTTTGACGAGCACGCGAGGCCCACTCTATTTTCGCCCAGTATGAATAGCTCACAAATTGTGTGCTGTGGCAGCTCACTTGCCACTGCTACACACATTGATGGTATCCAATAGTCGCTAAAGTCAGAAATTTTTTCTTTCTTTTTGCTGCTATTTTAGTTGGACCAACCTGCGTGCCCAGGCAGCTCGTAAAAAAAAAAAAAAAAAGAATAACCCACATTGTCCTTTCTTGCAATTAAACACGCGTATCAAAAAGGGCAGAAAAGTAAAAATGGCAAGCAACAGTTCAGACAGAAGACAGACAAAGTTCTAAATTGCCCACTCCCCATGTGTACAACCTAAAAGAAAATTCTACAAAAATACCATTGTTTCTTGCAGTGGTCTGTGGGAAATTGTTTAGGAAAAGCACACCTAAGGGGAACCTCTTCACCCATATTGCGGTTGCATGCACAACTACACACAGAAGGTGTATGCCTGCAAGGGTTCCCATTGTGAGCAAATTTGCGCATGTTAATGGGGAGAAGCAACTGTATGACGACGGCGCCGCGGGCGACGGGAATGAACGCCGCGTCGCTGGTGTTCTGGAAGAGCATTCAGTGCGCACACACCGAACCGTAGAAACAGACACATGCTTTTAATATTTGGAACTCCCCCGCTGTGGTCCCTCCCCCAACCCCCCGAATAAGCTTTCAAAGACACTGATGCTTAAAAAAAATTTTAAAAAGTAACCACTGGTTTGGTTTGCTCGGGCTCGCCTTGAAGACTTGAATACAAGGCCCGTGTCAGGCCCTGACCTTTCATGGATGTAGCCGTAAAGCCCGAGCCCGGTGGCTTGTGGGCTAGCCCTTACTGTGCAGGACCCTAGTCTGCATGCTTTGCGTTGGATCCGGAGTTGAAGTGTAGACTTCTAGACCGAATCAAGTTTTGAGGCCGTATCAAGACCGCATCAAGTTTTCGAGGCGTGTCCTCATAGGGGATTTGCCCCTACGAGGACCCGCCTCGAAAATGAGCAAACTTCCCCACAGAAAGCTCCAGCGGGTCGCAGCTCCTGCTCAGTCAAAACGGAAGCAATGATTTTCTTAGAGTTGTTTCTCGAACATCGAAATATTTTGTTAAAAAAAAAGTGCAACAAATAAACGAAGATCAATAAACAACTTGTAGAGCCCATAGGAAGCCCCTGAAAGAGCACAAGCACCACGTGACTATAGTGGCCAGTCACGTGACTGCTAATTGCCACTTTTCCACTGGCCCCCGCGGGTGTCAACTACAAATTCGTTTTGTGCTGTAAAAATACTAGCTCCCAAAACTTTTTTTTTTCCGTTAAAAATTTATTTTATGTTTTTTTTTTTTTTTTACTTAAGCCGTTTAAGAAAATTTCTTTTGCATATGATCTTTAAGGTTGTTATATTTTTGCATGGGCTTATAGTTCCCGCACGCATGTTTTATTTTTCTACTGCATTGATAGACACTTATCACTGAATTCTCATAACTTCTTTCGGGGATAAAGCAGGAAATGGAAGGCAAGCATACTTGGTTCGCTCTTCAGCGACTGGCGGTCGGGGTACAGCTTCGGCTCTGCAAGGGAAACATTTAAGTGACATGAATCACTGGGCTTAAAACTGACTGTCACGAGATACGAAGCACATTTCTTTCCTAACACAGATGCTCCAACAAAGTTCATACAGTTTGGCTAAGAGCTACCGCATTAATATTCATGAACTAATGAGAGTTTCAAGTCACCTAGCTGTGGTAGCAGCAGACTCCTACGGTAATCATTGAGTAACGATACTAGTACTTGCAATGAATTACTTTTTAGAGTAATTTCATAACTGTTTTATTACTTTTAATAGGAACTAATTGCAAGAGTACTCCATAATACCGATTTTCAAACCGGCAGAAAAAGCCGTCGTTCTGAAACAAGTAATTGAAGACCTAATGGTTACTTTTCCAAGTAATGGGCAATTCATTTTCAAGTAATCAAGTGATTTAATCGAATAATTCTAACCAAGAGTAATTTGTAATTGCAATCAATTATTTTTTTTTCAAGTAATGCGTACAAGACTGGGTAGCAGTAACTTTTTCCAAATTGACACCGCTCAAAATGACCCCAGGTGCACAACTGCCTCGAGACTTACTGATGCGGTGAACTTGCTTCTTAATGTCTGTGATTGTCGCCGACGGGTCCACCTAGGTGACGGTAAAGGAGTTAGCTTGTCAACTCCCTGTTAAAGGAAGTTCCCGATGGGGAAATCTTTCCCTCCACTCACCCCTTCTAATGTGGCAATGGAACGGTTGGAGCCCGACTGTACTATCACCACCTGCGCGAAGAAACACAAAAACACTAGTGACTATGTCAGAGTTAAAAAAATAAAAGACACAAAGAAAGCAAGGAGAAAGACTGGACTCTTAACAACGGAGCTTCGTGTATTTTCTACCTATTTTTTTTAATAAGAAGGTCGTAGTACCCTGCCCAATCATCCAACTTGTTGCATTAGTTGCAATTCAACTGAAAAAATGTCCTTCAAGCCGAGTGTCTACGATATATCTGTTGCATATACCTTATCTCAAGAGTTCTGTGCAGTGTCCTAAGAGACACGGGGCAGGCATGGGGCTTTAGAAATCGCAGTTTGCCTGAGGGGCTAGAAGAATTGATGCAAAAGACTGTGACTTGAGACTCAGAAGTGGCAGAAAAGGTACTGTATCATACCAACAAAAGAGAAAGAACAGTCTCATTGTGTCCATAACTTTTGTTCAAGAGCATGCACCACAGTAGGTGTCTCCCCGTTATCCACCCATGCATGTTAAACAAGAAACTATTTCCTTACAAACTCTGCATTTTACAAGGAAAGTTAATTTTATTTTGAGTTAAACAGATATTAATATACTAGCCTGCTGCTGCAGCTGCTTGATGTGTGGAGATATATATGCAGCGTTCCATCATCAATTGCCACAGCATATACAGGGTGTCAGAAATCATAAGGCGGGCTCAAATGTAGTCCGGACAAATCGGCGCCTATGTGTGGCAACCTCGAATTTTCACAAAAAGTTTATTTGGGTGAAGCAATTAATCCCGCGAAATTTCAAGGCTTAGATCCCTTCCTGCGAAAAATTAGACTAAAAAGCTTGCCAGAATCAACGGCGAACGTTGAGTTTGTCAGAATTGGACCTGCGTCCCCATCTCTTGGAAGGCACAGCAAGTTCAGGACACACTCCGTCAAAAGCTGACGACTCTGCCGTCCCCTCGCTGTGCTTAACAGGAGACGGTGCCGCGAGCCAAATTCTCGCAAACTTAATTGGTCATCCACGCAAACATACAAATTCTCGCAAACTTAATTGGTCATCCAGGCAAACACTCACAAGTATGTTGGTATATTTTTTTCACAGGAAGGCCTTTGCCTTGAAATTTTACGAGGTACATTGCACCCCTAAAACGCACATCAGGATAAAGTTTTAAATTGCGACACGCAAGAACAGGTATTTTTAAGCCGATTTTAGAGCCAGACAATAGTCTGTCGGAGGTTAAGGAAGCGGGGCAAAGGAATTCCTCTTGCAAAGCCCTCTACTCTTTCCTAGAGGATTTGTGCGTGCATACCTTTGCACTGCTCCCCTCTGTATATCGTTTTATTTGAGTTTTCATTCTTGTTTCGTGCTCCAAACTTGTCACCCTCCTGAATGCAGCTGGCACTTCGAGCCCTCATCGACGTCTGCCGCATGCGTGAACGTGGTCACACTCCTCCATCTACACCCAGAGAAGGACTTATACAACTCCGCCACATGCGAAGTTCTGCGGCCGGTCGCTGAAATGAGTTCGTTAGCGCTGTGGGTTGCGCCGAGCAAAAGCGCACCTTGGCTAGAAGGAAGCGTTCCGTGTCGCTCGGAGTCAAAAACAATGCAAGGTAAAGCGCACGGAAAACGTCGGTCGCACAATCGTCCGCTTCTCTGGTTTTTACCGGTGTCGTCAGCGAGGAGGAAACGAGGAAATTAAAAGCAAGGTCTCACGGTTTCTCTTCCAAAGAGATGGCGGCTGGTTTCCCGGGCGATCGTTAAAGGAAAAATAGGCACCCGTAATGAATAGTAAAATATATATTTAAAACAAAAGGCGACCTACGGAAGGATGCTTAAAAATAGCTGTTTATAAACTAGCATTTGTACGGAGATCTATCTGCAAGGAAAGAAAAAACTGGTTTAAAAACGGTTTTTACCAGACGAGTGCGCCTGAAATGAGGAAACAGAAATCAGCCAGCGATACGATCACTGATGAAACTAAAAAGAAAAGAAATTATGTCTGGAGACGCCTTGGGCAACGCTCCGAAGGTTGTGTACACCTTTAAACATGAGCCACGTTTTTTTTTTTTTTTTTTTTTTTTTTTTTTTTTAATGCATGCGATACAACGTGCCATGTTAATCGCTCCCAGGAAAACGGTCACAAAATGCTTTTTGATCGAAACAGTACGGGTTTGATGATATTTACCGAACAGCGCAAGTTCGCACTTGCGCTGTTCTTTTTACTCTGCGTGCGAGGTCTGAAATAAATAATATGCCGGTAAAAGCACCGCCGCAGTCGAACTTACCTCCATTTCAGTATCGTTGCACTTGAAATGCTGCCAGAACAGCCTTTCGTTCCAGGTGAGATAGGGAAGTAATGCAGGTGAAGACCGACGCTGAGCCGCAGCGATGAGCTTCGGACGATACAGCGGGAACGGTGTGAAGTGCACTTTTCTTTTTCTTGTTTTTCGCCGGAAGAGTTTACGGGAACGACGGG
>NW_024609838.1:8987841-9113550 GCF_016920785.2 Ixodes scapularis | reverse complement strand
ACTCCCTGTAATACCGAATTAGAACGCAGCTCTTGAGGAGGAGGAGGGATGGTACTGGGGGGGTGAAATGACCTGGGGGGGTCACGTGACCTTGGGGGTCACGTGACGATGCCGATGATGTCATCTGTGACGTCACTGATGACGTCATCAGTGACGATGACGATGCGGACTCCGATGACGTCATCAGCGATGATGACGATGACGATGCGGATGTCGGTGACGTCATCAGTGACGTCACTGATGACGTCATTCGTGATGATGACGATGAAGATGCAGATGCCCGTGACGTCACTGATGACGATGCGGATGCCGATGACGTCATCAGTGACGATGGCGTCATCGGGGAGGTCACATGACCTCGGGGGCTGTCAGGTGACTTCGGGGGGCGGGGGGGGTCACGTGACTTTGGGTGTCACGTGACCTTGGGGGTCACGTGACCCTGAAGGAGGGGTCACGTCACCTCTGGGGGTCACGTGACCTTGGGGTGACCTTGGTTACGCCGACGGCGACGCCGACGCCGCTCAAGCCGGGAACGGGCCCCTAAGAGCTGCGCTCTAAAAATCGTTTCAGGGCCCTTTTAACGTTGAATACCCCCAAGCAGCTATAGGGGCATTACACTGCGCAACTGCAGACGGATGCCTCTTTACACGAAACCCCTGACTTCTCGGGGGACCGAAAACGACGGGTCCAGCCTCGTCTTGAGGCAGAAAACATTCTGCCGTAGTAAACTACGTGCGGCAAATTTGCCTGGTAAAGTAGTTCCGGTAGACCCCTTCAAAGATTACGCCCTCCTACGGCGCATCTAAAAATACTTCAAAGTAGCGTGCGCAGAAAACCAAACACAAGCTGGCAAGTCTATAACTGATATGATATTCTATAGATACTTTACACAATTGATAGACTGGCCATTCTTATGGCGTCCTTTGCGCACGCCACACTGAAGTACTTTCAGAACGACTTTGAAATGACCCAATTTTAAGGGGTTTATACTGGGATTGAAGCGCTCATCGTGAAAAGGTAAAAGAGAACGAAATGAAATTATGAAAGAAAAATAATGGCCTGCCTTTAACTTGGGGACGTGGGAGCGGCGAACGGCGGCGAAACCTCTGAACAGAAACCGTCTTGTTGGAGCGGCGACTTACGCTTCACTGACTCACAGTCTGCCAACTCTGAAGGAGGGGCGCATTTTATCCGGAAGCAAATTTGTACACCGATATGGGAGTAATCTTTATTCCTCGTCACAGGTACATTCGCGGAAAGAGCAAACAATCGGTTTGGACGCCCCTAAACTGAATGCAATAACTTGGGACTGATACGAAGGGATTGCCGATAAACCGGAGCGCTATCACAGAAGCGGTTGCGAGGATAAGGTTGGGGCACCGTAAGAACAGGCGAGGATGTCGGGAGGTGAACGATCGTAGGCTCCGCGGTCAATCGATCGAGAATTGCGGAGTCATTTTAGAAATGATTAACGCTTATGACGTCAGCTCTCACGGCGTATTCACACTGCTGGTTGAACCGGATCCGCAAAGATTCTGCGAACGCGAGTGGCCAAAATGCGGCGTAACCAAAATAACAGAAACGACACCAGAACATCGAAACAACCGCGACCCAGTATTGTTCCGCGAAGCTACACCTTGCATTGCTTTCCGCGTAATGTACGGTGAACACTTGTCCCGGTGACCTTGATGCTGGTGTCGTTTTGGAAAAATGTAAAAAGCTCTTTTTGTAGAAAATTTTATTGGAGATTAGTGCAGAATGATAAGAGCGTGATATTTTAAGAAAATGGTTTAGCGGCACAATTAATAGTTATTTCATACAACCATGCCTCACCGCTGATTTCAGGTAGCGGGTCACCACCTGGACGCGACCTAACTTCAGTGTAACTCGCGACGCGTCCGCTTGGGAGACGGCTTTGGCAGGCTGTAAACGTTTCGGCGCCAAAGCCAATGGCCCATCAAAACTAAAATTGAACGGTAACAGCGGACGTTACTGAAGCCGATGATTTGGCAACGTATACAGTGACCAATGACGACGACCGGCAGCAAGAAAACGGTGGCTGGAACCAGGCATATCCTCGTCCACGCCGTTTATGTCCCTTTGTAGTCCTGATCCCTTCGAATCAGACTTTGAACCGTACCTATCACCGTGTTCCGCTTCTGTTGAGAGCGGTAGTATCAGGGCTAGGCCCCTTGCGAAAAGGCACCCTTCGCGTTTCTTCCAAGAACCGACAATCATTGCTCTAGGAAGGCGCAAGACACTTGCCACGAACAAGTGCTGTGCCGTTATTCGATTCAAGTACAGTGAACTGAAACTAGAAGTTAGAGGGAAAAAAAGAGAGTCGGTGCCGTGCGAACCTACCTCGCCTGCGAACGTAGCCTGCGAACGTAGCGTCCGTAGTGTGAACAAACCTTTGAGGGACAATAATTACAAATGGTGAGACGACGACGGCGGTTGTGACTTGTGACGCAGGAGATGGCGGGGAAGGCCGGCCGTGCTCCCATGGGGAGCGCCCCGGCCGTGGACACCACTGAGCGGCAAGATGGAACGTTGCTGACGTTACCGGTCACGCTCACTCGGAGAACTTGCTCAGGTACGAGTTCGACCAAGGTCGACTTTTTCGACCTTTCAAGGTAATGTTCGACGAAGGTTCGACTGAAGTTAAACGTTTGTCCGCATGCGCAAAAAACAACAAAAAAAAACTTGTTCATTTTACTTGGCGGAGGAAACGTGCAATGTTTGTTGGGTGTATTGACATCACTGGTTCACATTACTAACTAACGAAAGCATTGAAAACTCATATTTTGGCTTTTATACGGTGTACACATTGGTAGCCCCCCCCCCCCCCCCCCCCCCCCCATTTTATGAAATATAAAATACGCTACTTTCTAAATTCGTTGTTTTCAAAAATTTGAAGTAGTAGAGTAGAAGTCGGTCAACACTGGACACAAGTCGAAAACCTTAGAACTTTAGTGAAAGGTCGAAAACTCGGCGAACCAGTCGAACCTTAATGTTCGACATCAAAATCGAGGTTCGACAAAGGTTCACGACATCCGTAGTAAAAACAAACAAAAAGTGACAATGGTGATGATGTTTAGCTCAATGTTGGCTACGCCCACGCCGTAGGCTTGATTGCGCTGTTGGTTGCGCCTCAATTTGCCCGCTCGAGTCAGCCGATTTCGGCAACTTGGCGCGATGCAAAGTTTGCCGGACCGTTTAAAAAACATTTAGAAAGAATTATAGGTCGTAATATTTGTCGTGTGGGCTTCCTAGGGGATGCTGAAGAGGACTGCATTGTTTGTTTTTTCCAAAAAAAAAAAAAAAAAATGAAGCAGTTTCCCTTTAATGCTAAAATTGCAAACTGTAACTATACGTACTTTCCATCATATTTCTATACTGTTCAGTCCTTTCCCCAGAGCTCACTCGCTCTCGGAGTTGAGACAACAGGACGTCGAAGAGCACAGTCACATTGGCCACTGTACGATAGAAGCTACGGTTTAGACCAGAGTTCCAACATGACTGTCCGCAGGTCGATCGATTGCACCATAATCCCTCATGCAGTCTTAAACTCTTTAATGTAAGGCGCAATGTCAACCTGCGACACCCCGCCCCCCTCCGATCACGGCCCGACCAGCGGCCTCAATGCCCGTCAGTTTACGTCATCTCATCTTGTTGTTACACCAGTGATACGCGAATACACGGTCACATCGGCTATAATTCCAGTCTTCTGTTCACAACGCACAACACTGCCATCGCGATGTTGCTGCTATGTTGCCGACACGGAGAAATACAGAAACACCTTTGATTGCCAGTTGGCACTCGGCACGAGAAAACAGAACCGAGCTCAGAGAGAAGACACGCAGGCATCCGGCAGCAAAACTTGCCTGTCTTGGACGAAGTTCCTGTGATTTGCATAACGTTGTCAACGTCGACACGCCGCTCCGCAATTCGGAGGCATCCATCTTAGCCCGCTGTACGTAGCGCTGCTGGCACTGCTCCGGAACTTCGCCGTTTTTAACTGCTTCGTTTGCACGTGAGCGACCACTATACGCTTACGAACGAAAGCAACCGGCTGGAACGACGAGTTACCATAGTAACGAAGCGCCAAACGGTCGTTTCGTTCGTGTTCGTTCGCAACGCAAGGAGTTGAGACGGGCTGAAATTTTTCGTTACGTTCGGGAACGACCGCAACAACAGACCAATCACAGGTCGGGGAGGGCTCGGTCGCGCGCGTTGCATGCCGGTCGTGCCGGCCTCCTATCTGCAAACATGGCGTCGCTGGTGATCGTCGATGTGGACGGCGTGGTGGAAGCTCATCGTCCTGCGTAAAAGCGCTATCCTTGACTGTGACTTTTCGGCGTGTGTCGTTATGATAACCCAGCACGTACTAGAAGGGAAGATCCACCTACTCGTGCGGCGATCTCGTCGTGGCACTCTCAAGACAGCAGAAACGCCCGGGCCGTCGTGTTTGTTTACTGCGACTACAGTGGTGCTTTCTTAGCATTTGTGTCCTCGAACATCACCCGGACTTCTTTTTTGGCGCATTTCATGCGTGTGCTCAAGTTCAAGGTATTGCTTGTGCGTACCGTATAAAGGATGCGAATTTTCACGAGTTTTCATCTCCCGAGAAATGATTAGTGTTAGCAATCCTGAACGTTCGCAACGTCTCGCTCGCAACGTCTATCTGATAACGAAATTATATTTCTACGTTGCTATATCGCTGCTGAGATTACATCGTCTTTTATAATCGTAGAAAAGGCGTGTGGCGAGTACGTGGCAAAGTCGTGTATTAAAGTCGCGATCCTGCAAGACGGCGTACTGCATTTTGTTTTTCTTTTTTTTAATGCACTACCCTGCAAGCGTATCCTAAAAAATAAAGTTTGTAGTCATAGAAGATGGTCTGTCTATTTTCTGTTACGTAAGTGAGTGGCAGCGCGTCCCCTTCTTTTTGGAGGCACCGCAGAAACAGCTGACGGCGGCGGAGAGGTGGTCGCCGTGCTGCCGTGTCGACGCACTGCGCTTGTTGCAGTGGTTGCAGGAGTGTGCGCGACGCGCGGCGCAGAGCGGTCGTTCCGGTCGCAACGGACGCAGCCGTGGATAACGAGTTCGTTTCAGATGTCTGAACCAGCCTTTACACAGCTATTGTAGGCGCACAGCAGATCTTCGTGACTGTACGATGTAGCCGAAACCTCCGGCTGCTCCGGTGAGGACCTCGCGTCGGGCAGGAAACCGTCCGCCATGTTTGTAAGCGTAACTGGGTTGCTTCCTATTGGCTAGGAGCAAGAGCTGAAGCTCGCGTCTCATTGGCTGTTCATTCGTGTGGTTGCATGCGGTTGCATGCACTCTAAAAAAAATGGGTGTAGACGTTACACCCCTTGTCACATATACGGCACCCCAAAACTTCAGTTGGACGTACAGCGCGCTGACGTCGAACTGACTTCCCCAACTTTTGCGAGAGGGTTGATGACGGTGCGATATAACGTATTAAACAGCTAAAGTACGTATCATAGTCTACAGGAAAAAAACACACAGGTTTTGAAGTTGAGTCTAGAAAACTCCGATAACTTTTTTTTGCAGTCAGTCACACGTACATTAACCATTTTAATGAGTTGTGCAACTCGGCTATCAAGACGCTCGTGAAAGTTGGTAGCGCCGGTACAACGTCATTGCGCTGTACAAACAGCTGAAGTTTTGGGGTGTCGTATATGTGAAAAGGAGTGTAACGTCTACACCCCCTTTTTTTTTAGAGTGTGTGTGTGTATACACGTGGCGTACAGTTGTCGTTGAAGTCGCAGCGGTTGCATTCGTTCGTAAGCATAGTGGTCGCTCCGAACGCAAATGTGCGCACGGGGCTTTAGTCATAAAAACGTCAATTCAACCGAAACGTTCTGCACGTTTGGGGCTGTGTAGACGAAATTACAGGCGGCCTTCGCTGCCGCCGAAACTCAATCAACTCAACAGCATTTATTGAACAACGCCCGCGACGTGCTCGAAAAACGAAACCGAAAGAAGATGAGATGAACTGTAAAAGAACTTGTTGTTTGGCTAGTTGGTGTTGACTGTATTGAACCATGGTTAAAAGCGCTAAAAAAAAAAAAAAAGACGTACACAAGATAGAAGACAAACACGTGTTTGTCTTCTATCTTGTGTACGTCTTTTTTTAACGCTTTTAACCATGGTTCAATAAAGATGAGATGAGTCGGGAGGGCGAAAACTTTCTCCCGTCTGCCTGAAGGAGGAAAAAAACGCGCCTTCCTTTTTCCTCTTTTTTTTTTTTGTGTGTGTGTGTGTGGATTGAGGAGATTACGCGCTGCGCTGGGGACTTGTAAATATTGGAATGGTGGATAGTAAAGGTGAAAGCTTTCTGTACGCGTGCAGTACAGCCATAATTTTCAACCATCCATAAGCACGTTTACCAAAAATGAGTTTAGTGTAGGGATCATTCGCGCGCGTAAACGAAGTCAAGCGCTCGTGCAAGTATATCTTTGACAGCGTCGCACAAAACAAGTTAACGCCGACTATTGCCGTCCAAAGCTGCGCGCTTCTCCGTAGCAAAGTAAACAGTTATCTGTTACGTCCCTTTCCCATCTTTAAATAGACGTACAGTTCGAAGCGTTACCGGTTTGCAGGCACAGCAGAAACCCATTGTCCGCGATAACCTAGGCACGAGACCGGAACAACGCTCTTTAACGGTCTTTTCTCGATGTTTGCCGAAACGACCCCCTCAGGTGTAAACCACTGGATACTTAAGACATACGCATTGCAAGTGGAAGTGTTAACGCTTAAACAATAGACACTTGCAGTAGCGTGGCATCCGTTTCAACTAGCAAGGCAATTTGTTTCGCAATTGCTTTCGGTACAAAATATCCGTTCTGCTAGTTATAACTTCATTACAAATACATCGTTTTATTAAAAAGAAAAAAGAAAAGAGAAAGAAACAAGTGAAACTTAGTCAAGTCTACGGAACCGGGGGGCATCTTGCAGTGAATAGGTCATTTTACGCCAGACGACACTGACGACATATGTAAAGGGATGAGAATCGAATTACGAGAGAGAGTCGTAAGAGCGGGAAAAAGGGAAAGAGAAAAAGTTGTATCGCAAATTACTGGGCGATTGTGTTGCATCCGTAAAACGTCCTAGCATCACGTGACATCAGGTCACGTGGCATCAATTTTGCCGCTAAATATAGCGCGGAAACCGAATTGGTGTGAAGGCGGCGTGACGTCAATTTTCCCGCTAAATTTAGGGGGGTTATTGACGTCACGTGACCTGATGTCACGTTCAAGTTCCCCGCTAAATTTAGAGGAGAAACTGAATCCGTACGGAAGTCCCGAAGTGCGGCTTCCCAAAATCTGGAGCAACTAGCTAAAAAAACGTTTCAGGTTAATAATAATTAAAAAAATATATATTGAAGATTTTTTAAATTACGTGATGCTCAAGTTGTGTGGAGGCTAGGGCTCCCTCGACCCAATGAGAGCGTTGGAGTGAGGCACGTGACCCGACATCACGGGAGCATTTATTTGTGGAACCGGCTGTCGTCTGCTAGCCAAGAGTCGTCTGCTCCGAAACCAACCAACTTCGGATGAACGTCCACCGCAGCAACATATCCGTCCGCTAGAACAGCGAGCACTTCGGGAACAGTTCATGAGACAACCATCTGTGACAGGTGCTAAGAAACACGGCCCAGACGGTGCCTCTAGACTTAATTTGTATGACGTATTAGCTGTGCTAGTAGTCATGCTAGCAGTGGCGCAAAGCTAGCAGTGGCGGAATGCGGATGATTAGATCATTATCGGGTGTGCCACTGCTAGCTTAGTGCCTGCTTCCCGAGTGGTAACTTTGGCGCGCGAACCTGCACAAACCGTATTAGTCCATCTTTTACGGTTGTTTTTGTAATAAATCTGCTCGAAGTTAGGCTCGAACCTAACCGATAAACAATGGGTCTCGCGGCTTGACTGACCCAGAATGAACGAAGTATAGCCGAAAGAACTAGAGTACACCGGTTAGTCGTTGTCTAGACTTGGTTTCAAACCTCGAGTACGACCGCAGCTAACTCCAAGATCGGACGGAGCCGATAGGGAGTTTTCGAAGATCGTTTCCGCCGTCGCACAACGGTCTCCGCAACCCGCTACGATACCCGTAACTTCATACAGCCAAGGCCATCGGTGCGCAGGCGCAGCAGCGGCTTCTTTCTGCGGAGGGCTTCAATGAGGTGGAAAAGCGGTCTGCGAAAACTCCTCAAAAACGCCAAACGCGTCATCGCCTTTGCGCGTTGGATATCGCCGGATAAATCGATGGCGCACGGAAAAAAAATGCACGATCACGGGGCGTTCGGTGTGGGCGATCGCTTTTATCGATGACGGCAAACGTCCAAAGACGACGATGACTACCACGGCAATGACTGTCTCCACTCGACCGCGACACCGGTTCTGGTCGGACTTTGAAGTGAAACGAAGTATAAACGCTTGCGAGATAGGAGCCCTAGTTCGTCTGATTCTTGCGCACGGGTTGCGGCGACGGCAGAACGCCGAGCTCTGATTGGCTCCGATTGGAAGGACGGTCGGTGGGCTTCCAATCGGAGCCAATCGGAGCTCGGCGCTCTGACGTCACCACCACACCTGCGCAAGAAGCGGACGAACTGGCGTTTCGCATGATGTGCACACTCGTAGTATAGGGTCTGTTCACTTGCTGAGTCATCACCCACAAACATGGCCGCCGAGCGATAAAGCGGAACTTTTATTCGTGGGCTTGGTGAAAAATATAAGAAGGCAAAGCAAACTCGCCTATCGGCAAACCGCTATGGCCTTCGGCGGCCATGCTTGTGTGTAGTGACTCGACATTAAAAGGCGGTCTGACGTAATGTGAATAGACTCTATACCGGGCAACCGCTGACGCACTCCTGCGACCTTGAGACGAGATACGTGTGCTTGCGAAACTTGAGTCGTCTTCTGATTGTCGCGTCCTGATAGCGATACATCTTCAAACCCGACGTAATCTATGGCGAGATTCCCAGAGAGCGGAGGTCTGCTAGGTCACCAACCTGACTGATCGATATCCACGGGGTGTTGTGTCAAGGATAGGCAAAAAGAGTACATGCTAGCACGGCGTGGCCGACTGCTTCTAGCAGACCGATTGACTCGGTACTTTAGCCATTGTCCTTGGACGAGTTGGCGTCTACAGGCTGGTTAACGCACTCGCGACTGCTTACAACCGTTTCCCTTAAAACCGCTTAAAGCTTCTTAGGACGAGAGAACTAACTGGCGCCATCTATCGGGCAGTCGTGGAACACTTCATTTCCGCATACTTTCTTCTTCTTGTTTTTTCGACCATCATTTTTCTGTAAATAACTTTTTACGATTTCTTGTAGATGGTACGTAGATTTCATTTCGCCAACACCGCAAAACCGTCAGTGGGTCAGTCAAAATGTTGACAGAGCAGTATGAGACAGCAGAGAGAGAGAGAACGCGGGGCCTTTGTCGGTGGCCTCTCGGCTTGGACAGTACGGCACACAAGCAAGGGAAAGTAAAAGGGACGGGAGGAACTTTACTCACGAAGCAGGCCTGATCCCAAAAAACTTCGCTCTAGTGAAATGCAGTTCCAGGGTCACCTCATATATGGCGCCAGCTTGCCAGTGTCTATCCTGAGTCGTTAAGAGGGAACAAAAACTCGGCCTCAACGAAACGCAAGTGTGTGAGCGGGTCTTTTAAGCTAATGTACGCGCGTCTTTTGTTTCATCTGCTTTGTTGTTGAGTACGCTTTGTTTAGAAAGCGCAAACCGGCATGCAGTCGGCTGCTGTCCTTGTCGCCACGTCGTACTCTTCTCTTTTAGAAAAACCTTGTTCAGAGGAAGCCGTCTTCGGACTTGCCAAGAGTGACGGAAACGAGTAGCCGCTTAGTTGCTTCTGGGTTGTTTGCACAGACCCCCGCAAGGTTGCGAACGCGGATGCCGAGCGTGCACGCGTAATTGCTCCCGCCTTTAGGATTCTCGGAGCGTTGCTTCAGCCGGCGGTTGCCACATGGAGGCACCCCTAGCGAAACTTGACGGGGCTTTAAAGTGACGGCTCGAGGACAGTTGCGCGCAACTGCTCGTAATGACGAGAGGGTCCATCGTCAAAGACCGGGGGAGGGTGTAACGACCGCCGCCACGGAAACAGTTGCAGTTGGCAAAGAGACGCTTTGTGCCTGTGTATTGCATGTCGACTGTTTTCTGCTTTCGATGGGGAATGTAAGAGCTAAGTATACGGTTGGTTTCCGCCAATTCTAGGTAATCTTTAAGAAAAAGAAAAGTTAAACAGCAACTATACATTCAGCTGGAAATATCGCTTACGTTTATAAGTTTTTATTAAAGCATGTGGCACGCGCGGACACACACACAAATGTGCGAAGACGCACACGCTGACTGAACAAAACTGCATTCCCCGTAATAAACCTACCGCTAAATTACCTAAGTATCAAAGGGAATGCTGGGAATGTCGGTACAGGCACCGCGCGCGCTCGCCTTACCCGTATAAAAGGTTCGAAGTAAATAACCAAAATAAAAGGATAGGGGGCAAACGAGCTGGTGGTGGATAAACATTTGACTAAAACCCCCGAGACAGGGACGAGAAAGGACGGAGAAACACAAAGTCTCAAAACTTTGTTTTTGTCCGTCCCTTCTGTTTCAGACTTTTTGTTTGTCCATTCCTTCTCGTCCCGGTCTCGTGGGTTTTAGTCAAATGTTTAACCAAAATAAGGCTTTGACGAACGCGCGTCCAAGATGTCATTTGTTTTAGGTTTTTGCGTAGCTACTTTTGCAGACATTAGCACGTGCAGCGCGTGTAACTACACTCTCAGCTCGGTGCTTGGGCAATTTAGCAAAAGGTCTGTTCTCCCTTTAGACATAGTCGTTTGCAATATTATCCTTGGATCTCCATTTTCCCGCTTTTTTGTAGTCACCACGGTTCTGCGTTCACTGCACGATGCTATGGCCGTGCGAACCTACCTCCGCGAGGATTATACGCTTTTTTTTTTTTCACTTCCGTGGCAGTAGGAGTAACCTCACCCCTGCGGCTTGCTCTTTCGTTTCAGCGTTGCGGTCGACCAACTTGGAAGCGCTGCGAGGAGAAGTTGCGGAAAGGGCGGCTAACCTGCCGTTTCACGCCTGGCTGGATTGCGGTGAAGGACTCCTTGCACGGATATGCTCGGAGACGGTACCGTTCAATCGCGGAAGATATCTCCGAGGCCAAGCGACTGCGTAACGTCCATAAAGACCTATTGTCCGTGACAGGTTAAAGGTCTGTTCACACATGTAGCGCAGCGCTACAAGCATAGCGCTAACTTCGCGCTAAGCTGGCTAAGCGCGTGCTGACGGGAGCGTTCGCCAGCTTTGCATCGCACCGTCATAACTGGCGCTCATGGCAGATTATAAGTAGCAGACGACACATGAGTAGCGCTACGTCAGCGCTTCGCTGCATGTGAGAACCGGCCTTAAAGGTGCCCTCAGGAGGTTTCTGATATCGCCTAAAAATGGCGATAACTCACTCTGCGGGCTCTAAGCATCATATAGAAATTCATAAATCACACCGATGCGCCGCCGAGTTTCCTATTAAAAAAGCGATAAAAGTTGGAGCACTCCGAGGTCATCTCAGGCGATGGGAGGATGTCACAAATTCAGGCTTTTCTTGATTTTGTTTTTCATTTTTATTATCTTTTTTTTTTTTTTTTCTCGGACCACTTTAAGTGTCGGTACGGTCCGGGAACGGGGAGTGCCGTGCCGCTTTTAATCTCCAGTTCGTCCCGTCGTATTATCCTTTCTACGTCCCCAACGGGTTTGCTCGTTTTCGGGGTAGGTATTTGTGGACGGGCGACTCAGATTAGGCTTCACCCCGGGGCAAAGTTAATTTGTGGCTTGGGCCTCGCGGACGGAGGGGTGCGTTTGCGGACTCTGGTGCCGATTTGACACGCGAAGGCGACGCCGGGATACAAAGATGTCTAAGCTGGCTGGCGCGCCTTTTGAAGGCGGCGACTTTCTTCAGTCTGGCGCCTGTCGTTGTTGTCGGGTTCTACGTATCTGCGATAATTGATGTTTTGGACTCGTACGGGGGAAATGGATGGCCTGTATGTTTTCCCATTTGGGTCGGCGCCGGATACCTTTGCTTTTCTGGGAAGTGGACTGACCCGAAAGGCGGGAAAACGGGAGGTTGGTCGGTAGTCGAACCTATAAAAAGGGGTTCTGGAACAAAGGAGGTAGTGGAGCCCCGGAGCTGGCCGGGGTGCTGCTCGACGCAGTCACTCCCTGCTCGTGAGTTTTTGAACGTTTAATTTTTCGGCTTCTGCCCTGCCTGTCGGGCAAGTGTTTGAGTTGGTTGTGCTGAAGCGTGCGTGGCTGTGTGGTGCGCGGTGTCGACCTCATCAAGCTTCTAACCGGACCGCCTGACTCCGAGACATCGTTCTTCGGCCGACATCTCCAGACAACGGACTGCTCTGGACTCAGCACCTACCGGAAAGCTAAGCTGTTTTTTGTTTGTTTCGTCTACTTCATCCTCCGGCTCTGAAGTACGAACTGTTGAACTTTGGGACATTTTTATACGTAGCGCTACTTTCTGTCGCGACTGTTTTGGGGGATTGTCCCTTTTGGGTAGCGGTAACGTTCGAGTTCCGTCTCGGTTTGCCCTTGTTTTTGGTTAGTGTTGGGATTTCGTCGCGGTTTTGTCGGCTCGATCCTGTTTTACGAGTGTCGTGACTTTTTTAGTATTAGTTTCTGGCCCGCGGGACCCCATTGCGTTTAACTGGAGCGAGGTTTGTGTAGAGTGCTCTTTTGCCGTCCGCGGCGTAGTATTTCACTTTATTAAATTTTTAATCTTTTGTTTGCTTATCCTCCCTGTGTCATCGTCTCTCTTTCCTGATTTTACACCTGGCGTGGACCTAGCGCTAGTCACCGGTCGAACTTAGCTCTTTTGTTCTTTTTCCGTAATTTCTCGTTTATCCTCAGAGTGGATCATTGCTTTATTTTTATTAATTTAACCACCCACTCCGTGACAAACTGGCGTCCGCGACAGGACCGGTGGCATGGTGTAAGGTTAGGGAGACGACCCCACTGCGAAGGAAGGCCGCGAGGAAGAACGAGGGCGGGCGATTTGAGTAATCGTTTGTTTCTTGCTTTGAGTGTGAGAGTTTTTGTGCTACCATGTCGCGAGTGGAATTAACCGCGCTTGGGAGAGAGCTGGGCTACGATGGGGTGGAACTGCGAAACTGGGTGAGAGATGAGATGGATCGAGAGGACGTGCGGCAAGCAAAGGCAAAAGAAATGATAGAGTTGAAGATTCGGCTGAAGGAAGTCGAAAATGCGAGCCCTACGAATGGGTCTGGGGCGAATCACGGCGCCGTGCTAACGAGTCCTCAACGCTGGATGGCGGCCTTTGATGAGAAGAAAGACGACTTAGACGCATATCTCCTTCGGTTCGAGCGTTTAGCCCTGGGACAACTCTGGCCTCGCGACCAATGGGCTACGATGCTGGCATTGTGTTTGAAGGGCGAGGCACTGTCGGTAATTTCCAGACTCACACCGGAAGAGTCCGTTGACTACGAGGGCGTGAAGAAGGCATTGATGAGACGGTTCCGTCTGACTGCAGAGGGATTTCGTGAAAAGTTTCGGAACGCCAAACCGGAAAACGGGGAAACGGGAGCACAGTTTGCAGCGCGCCTGGCGAGCCTATTCGACCGTTGGGTCGAACTTGCCGAGACGATGAAGGAGTACGACACTCTCCGGAACCTAGTACTCACCGAACAATTCATAAAGGGGTGCTCGCCGAAGCTTGCCATCTTCATCAAGGAGAGAGGATCAAAGACTCTGGACGACATGGCCGACTTGGCCGATCGGTTTCTGGAAGCACAAGGGGCCCAGTCTCTTGGGTTCAAGTCGGAAGAGAAGAAACCGAACCCTGATGCTCCACGAGATGGCAACAAGAAACCTGCGGGAGAAGGACGGCCCCCCTTGAGATGCTTTCTCTGCAACCGCATGGGACACCGGGCTGCTGACTGCCGAGAGAAAGGCCCGAAGACTCCCTCCTGCTGGAGATGTGGTCGGACGGGCCACACCGCAAATTCCTGCCAGGGAGGATGCCAAGATGGAACCCGGGGGCGATCTCAAGCTTCCTGCTGCGTGGCTGCTGAGAGCGCCCAGATGAACGACGCGCTCCTTCAGAACGGCTACATGAAGTTGACGAATGGGGAGCGACTCCCGATCGTAAATTCGACCATTGCGGCCGAAACGAAGCACTTGACGGACGGAGTACCAGTACGAACCGGAAAAGTGGGAAAGCGAATCGTCACTATCCTCCGCGACACCGGGTGCAACACCGTTGTTGTTCGGAGAAGCCTTATCGCAGACGAGGACCTCACGGGAACGTCTAAAGCGGTTTCCCTGGTGGATGGCACGGTCAAGGTGCTCCCCGAAGCCAGGCTGTCAATGCGCACTCCTTTCTTCAGCGGCGAAGTAACAGCACTCTGCATGGAGAGTCCATTATATGACATCATTCTGGGCAACATTCCCGGGGCTCTGGCAGCAGGAGAGTCCAATCCCGACTGGGATGTTGAAGCAGCTGATACCGGGATCACCACCGAAGGCGAAGAGGGCAAGGAAGTCGAACCTACCATGAGTGCCGCCGTGGAAACCAGGCTTCAAAAGAAGAGCAGCCAGACGGCTGGATCTAAGCCACTAAAGGTCCCGGAAATCCAGAATGAAACCGTCACTCCCGAAGCTCTGAGGGCAGAACAACGTAAGGACGAGAGCCTCCGGAGCTGTTTCCTGAACGAGGGGAAGAAAATGACTGTTAAGAAGAAGAGACATTCTTGCGAGTTCGTCATGAAGGAGGGGGTTCTATATCGGATTTACAGAACAAACACAGCAAGGGAAGTACACCAACTGGTCGTTCCGAGGAGGTTCCGAGACACGGTCCTAAAGATGGCGCACGACGGGATCCTGGCCGGACACCAAGGCACGCAGAAAACGATGGATCGGGTTCTAGAAGAATTTTTCTGGCCAGGCGTCGGAGCGGACGTGAAGCGTTTCGTCAAATCCTGCGACCGCTGCCAACGAACGACACCAAGAGGGAAAGTCGCGAAGATGCCGCTGGGAAGTATGCCACTCATCGGGACGCCGTTTCAACGCGTAGCCGTTGACATCGTGGGGCCGCTCGCGCCGACCACCAAGAAGGGGAACAAATACATTCTTACGATGGTTGATTACGCTACGCGGTACCCGGACGCCGTGGCTTTACCCGAGATTTCGACTGAACGGGTGGCGGAGGGACTCGTGGAGATGTTCACCAGAACGGGAGTTCCCAGGGAAGTACTGAGCGATCGCGGCTCCAATTTCACTTCGGACGTCATGAGCGAGGTGGCCCGGTTGCTGTCCATGAGGCAGTTATTCACCACCCCCTACCACCCAATGGGAAATGGCCTCGTCGAGAAGTTTAACGGAACGCTGAAAACCATGTTGAAGCGTATGTGCCAAGAAAAACCAGCAGACTGGGATCGGTACCTCGCGCCGTTGCTGTTCGCCTACCGAGAGGTGCCTCAGGCAAGCCTGGGCTTCTCTCCGTTCGAACTTCTTTACGGACGAAATGTGCGGGGACCACTTTCCGTGTTAAAAGAGCTCTGGACCAACGAGTCGCTCGACGGAGAAACCAAGACGACTTACGAGTACGTTTTCGAGCTCCGCAACAAGCTGGAAGAAACCTGCAAGATCGCGCACGAAGAGTTGACACACGCCAGCGAACGCTACCGTCGGGGCTTCAATCGGAAGGCCCGCAGCCGAGTTCTAGTAGTCGGAGACCGCGTACTTATCTTGCTTCCCACGGACCAAAACAAGTTGCTTATGCAATGGAAGGGGCCCTATTCGATCACCGCAAAACGAGGCGAACTGGACTATGAGGTAGACCTAGGGCACTCGACAAAGTTGTTTCACGGCAACCTGTTGAAAAAGTACGAAGAACGACAGACGGAGGGGGCGGCCAAGGCCTGCAACGTGGTAACTTTCGAAGAAGAGGAACGGGAACCGGATTTCCCTTTGCTGCGAATGGAAGCAAGCGAAAGCTCGAAAGACGTTGCGTTTGGGGCGGGCCTTAGCGCTCAACAGAGGACAGACGCCGAGGCGGTAGTGGAGAGATACCACAACATCTTCTCGGACCTTCCGGGAAAGACCGATCTCCTCGGATGTGAACTGAGGACCTCTACTGACCTACCAGTGCGAACGAAACAGTACCCGCTGCCATTTGCGGTGCGAGGCGTAATCGAACAGGAAGTTCAGGACATGTTGAAGATGGGGATCATTGAACGTACAAACTCTCCGTACAATTCACCTGTTCTGGTTGTGAAAAAGACCGACGGGACGCATCGATTATGCATTGACTTCCGTCGGCTGAACGATGTACTTCTAGTGGACTCCGAGCCCATGCCTCGCGCCGACTTACTGTTCGCCGAATTTGGAACTAAGAAGTTTTTCTCGAAGCTCGATCTAACGAAGGGCTACTGGCAGATTCCGTTGGCAGAGGAGTCCAGGGCTAAAACTGCGTTTTCCACGCCGAGCGGGCTGTACCAGTTTCGGTATATGCCGTTCGGCCTCAAAACAGCCCCGGCGGTGTTTACCCGGCTGATGCGACTCCTGTTGGGGGATGTGCCGGGAGTGTCGTTTTACTACGACGACGTGCTCATCGGAAGCAATACTTGGGCTGAGCATCTCAACACCCTCCGGATAGTGATGGAGAGGATCTGTCAGGCGGGACTCACCGTCCGGCCTACAAAATGCGAAATCGGACTGGAAGAGGTTTCGTTCTTGGGACACCTGGTGGGTTCGGGAGGTGTTGCTCCGTTGCCAACAAACGTGGAGAAGATTCAGGCCGCGAAGCGACCTGAGACCAAACGACAAGTGCGGGCATTCCTCGGGCTCACAGGTTACTATAGAGAGTTCATTCCGGCTTATGCCGAGATCGCTGCTCCGCTCACCGATCTCACCAAGAAGGGCGAGAAGAACCACGTGATGTGGGGCACCCCACACGAGGCAGCTTTCCAGAAGCTCAAGAAGGACCTCACCGAGGCCCCCATTCGGAGACTCCCCGATTTTCAAAAGATGTTCGTGCTCCGAACGGACGCCTCCGATCACAGTATCGGGGCTATCCTCCTTCAAAAACACGGAGACGTCCTTCACCCAGTAGCCTATGCCAGTCGGCGGCTCCTGCCTCGAGAGGAGGCTTACGCAACTGTCGAGCGGGAGGGCTTGGCGTTGGTTTGGGGGATTGAGAAGTTCAAGCCGTATCTCTACGGAAGAGCATTTCTGCTCCAAACTGACCACCAACCCCTGCAATATATAAATCAAACGAGACACGCAAACGCAAGGGTCATGCGCTGGAGCCTGAAGCTCCAAGAGTTTGATTTCAGGGTTCAGTACATAAAGGGCAAGGAAAACGTTGGGGCTGATTATTTAAGTCGGCTTTAAGATGTTGCTTCTTATTTCTTTTATTATTATTTTCTCATTGTAGAGTCCTGCTTACAGGGGCGTCGAAGCGCTCTCTCTGGTTCGTTTGTTTGTATGTTCTTTGCCGCCTGAAGACGTGTGTGTTTGTTTCTCCCTTTGCGTTTTGAGGCAGCTGTTTGGCTTCATGGTGTCTGAATTTGTGCTGTGTTTTGAATTTTCACGCGTGAAAAGTTCTTGAAGTGGGGAGTAGTGTCACAAATTCAGGCTTTTCTTGATTTTGTTTTTCATTTTTATTATCTTTTTTTTTTTTTTTTCTCGGACCACTTTAAGTGTCGGTACGGTCCGGGAACGGGGAGTGCCGTGCCGCTTTTAATCTCCAGTTCGTCCCGTCGTATTATCCTTTCTACGTCCCCAACGGGTTTGCTCGTTTTCGGGGTAGGTATTTGTGGACGGGCGACTCAGATTAGGCTTCACCCCGGGGCAAAGTTAATTTGTGGCTTGGGCCTCGCGGACGGAGGGGTGCGTTTGCGGACTCTGGTGCCGATTTGACACGCGAAGGCGACGCCGGGATACAAAGATGTCTAAGCTGGCTGGCGCGCCTTTTGAAGGCGGCGACTTTCTTCAGTCTGGCGCCTGTCGTTGTTGTCGGGTTCTACGTATCTGCGATAATTGATGTTTTGGACTCGTACGGGGGAAATGGATGGCCTGTATGTTTTCCCATTTGGGTCGGCGCCGGATACCTTTGCTTTTCTGGGAAGTGGACTGACCCGAAAGGCGGGAAAACGGGAGGTTGGTCGGTAGTCGAACCTATAAAAAGGGGTTCTGGAACAAAGGAGGTAGTGGAGCCCCGGAGCTGGCCGGGGTGCTGCTCGACGCAGTCACTCCCTGCTCGTGAGTTTTTGAACGTTTAATTTTTCGGCTTCTGCCCTGCCTGTCGGGCAAGTGTTTGAGTTGGTTGTGCTGAAGCGTGCGTGGCTGTGTGGTGCGCGGTGTCGACCTCATCAAGCTTCTAACCGGACCGCCTGACTCCGAGACATCGTTCTTCGGCCGACATCTCCAGACAACGGACTGCTCTGGACTCAGCACCTACCGGAAAGCTAAGCTGTTTTTTGTTTGTTTCGTCTACTTCATCCTCCGGCTCTGAAGTACGAACTGTTGAACTTTGGGACATTTTTATACGTAGCGCTACTTTCTGTCGCGACTGTTTTGGGGGATTGTCCCTTTTGGGTAGCGGTAACGTTCGAGTTCCGTCTCGGTTTGCCCTTGTTTTTGGTTAGTGTTGGGATTTCGTCGCGGTTTTGTCGGCTCGATCCTGTTTTACGAGTGTCGTGACTTTTTTAGTATTAGTTTCTGGCCCGCGGGACCCCATTGCGTTTAACTGGAGCGAGGTTTGTGTAGAGTGCTCTTTTGCCGTCCGCGGCGTAGTATTTCACTTTATTAAATTTTTAATCTTTTGTTTGCTTATCCTCCCTGTGTCATCGTCTCTCTTTCCTGATTTTACACCTGGCGTGGACCTAGCGCTAGTCACCGGTCGAACTTAGCTCTTTTGTTCTTTTTCCGTAATTTCTCGTTTATCCTCAGAGTGGATCATTGCTTTATTTTTATTAATTTAACCACCCACTCCGTGACAGAGGAGCATTGTTCATGCAGGTAAGACGACATGTTACCAATGAAAACGCTACATTTCGTTGAGATCAGAAACGCTATTACAAGATGTGTATGCTTTTGTAGATGATCAAAGCGAGTGTAGTCTAAAAACGTTAATTTTTCGCAGAGAGGGAACATAATACTGCAATAATCGTCTCAAAAACAGTACAGTTTGTTTTTGTTTTGTTTTTTGCGGGAGTGTTGTGTTTGGTCGTCAGCTCTCAAGCACAGTTCACATATGTGCGACCGAGTACGACCGAGAGAGACCAGACCGGATTTTAAGCCTCTTGCGACGTCTTAGGGCCAGCTCCGATGCAGCAGAGCTGGTCCTAGGAAGACGCAAAAGGCTTAAAACCCGGTCTGGTCTCTAGAGTGTGAACGGGCCTTCAAGCGCTCGCTCGCTGGGTTGAACCGTAGACCACGGCTGTAAAGGGGTATTCACACGCGCATCCCACGACGAAAACGTCAGGCTTTGCGATGTGCAAAAGCCTCGCGTTTTTATCTCGTGATGCACGCGTGCCGGGGAGAAATCTCCGGGATTTCTCCCTCGTGTGAATACCCCTGGGGGCAATGAGCCGCGCGCACTCGAGATATCACTCCGCGGTTCCACCGGTCGGAGGCAAGAGGATCCTTCGCTCGCTATTGGCTGACAGTGGTCCTTGTCTGGGAGCACGCTCCTCCCATCACCGGCGATGACCTCGCTGTGTTGCGATCCTTGATTGCTTTTTAAATAGAAAAATCGGCCGCGTAACGTCGTGATTTTAGAGATTTCTAGGATGCTTAGAGCCAGCAGAGTGAGTTATCACCATATTTTGGTGATTTCAGAATCCTCTTGAGGAGACCCTTTTAAGACTAAATTGGAAAGAGATGGGAGGAGCATGGACTTCACTCGTAACCTGTCGCCACTATAGATGAAATCTTTGACTGATTAAAGGAACAATATAATCAATTTTCGGGCTGGGATAAATTATATCAGATTGGAATCTTACTCATCGCATGTCGTTTAGTGGGATAACACAGAACTAGTACGCGAGGGTAGAAAGCCAAAAGCCTGCTTTCCGGTACGAATCATTCGAAAACATAGCGGACTATTTCTTACCTTTTTCGCATCGTAAGCCTTTTCACTGCGATGCATCCGCGGTGCCCGAGCACGTCAGCCGATCCCAGCTCACGCATTGGACACGAACACCACGTCACTCGGGCGTATGCGCTCGTCAGCAATCAATCCGTCGACGAATATTCGGATTCGCGTTCGTGGCCAATAAGTGCCGTGACGTCACTTATCAATTGCGAATGCAAGTTTCGCCATGTACTTAAGAAGCACAGTGAAAGCTTGGAATCAGCGCGTATACGATGAAATAGTCCGTCACAACCACACGCAATTTATCTTTTGGCTTTTCAGTTGATTAAAAAAAAAAGGAGTTGAAAAAAAGTCCTTTCATGGTCCCTTTGCGAAATGGATAAATGGTTGAGTTGGTACCTATTCGTATAGAAACGGGGCAACTGGGCACGGACAAAGGGGAAAATTGGACGAAACGAACGCAGCAAATCGCAAACTTTGACTTGGCATTTCATTGCCAAGCCCGCGTCTCTAAGCCTCCGCTTCATTGTACTTCCGACCGCAAACAATGCTACGATTCGATGCAGACAACCATGCAGCTTCAGAAGGGCACCACCATGGCGCTCGTCGTTTTTAATTGTACGTCTGCTTTCTATCACCATCTAAACTAAAAAGAAAACTAAAAAAAGAGGAGAAAAAACACAGCGCTAGGGTCACGGTTTACTTGCTGTACGTGGTCGGTTGAACCGGTGGTGGTGAAAACTCCCAAAGATGACAAGAGGATTTAACGTAAAGTGGAGTACAGATAAGGTTGTCCTGTTGTTTAAACGCAGACAAACAAGCTCGAGAGATAGTCGAGGCACCCATAATAAAAAATAAAAAAAAGGAGGGACCAACTTGCGTGAGTCAGGCTTCCTTGACATTATTGCGTAGTGAATCGACATGGAAAGATGGACTAATCGCTGGTGAATCGCTTGGCAGAAGAAGCGCCGATTAAACAGGCTCCAAGAAGACGGAGACGAAGCGAACTCGTGACTGAAGGTTTATTGGAAATAACATGCGATTATAGTAGCGCCTATCTGGCTGTTCGCTTAAAAAGGAAATCTCCTTATCTGTCAGGTGTATGGTGGGGGCGCGCTGTACACGTGCAGTCTAATGCCCCTGAATAAGAAAGGTAGCGACATCTTCTCCCTCCTCCTTTGACGCGCACACCTTTTATCTTTATGTTTCGCTTTTTCGCACCCGTGCGTCGACTGTAGCGCCGCCTGGAACGCTCCAAGATAGCAGACGGCCTTCCTATGCTTGAGTCAGAGCGCAGTCAAAGGCCTGAAGACACGGATATACATGGACACAGGCTAAAAGCGCACTGTCACGGTCTGCCAGCCGCGAAGAATGTGCTCAAAGAAAGGCAATGAAAGCCGTGACGTTAGACAGTCGGCGTTATTTGATTGGCGGCATGAGCTCCTAACATGCACTACACTCCGACAGAATAGGCATTCCTTCTCCCTTCTCGTCCCTCACGCACACTTTTATTGTTATCTTTTGCTCTTTCGCGCTCGCGCGTCGACGGTAGCGCCGCCTGGATTGCTCCAAGATAGCAGGCGGCATTCTTCAAAGGATGTCGCTACTTTTTCGTATACAGGGGCTTTAGTGCAGTCCCCTGTCGCTAGCTGTCTGATGCGAAATGCCTCGGTTAATTCCTCGGGAGTGTTTTATACCCGCGTAACTCCCGAGAATTGTTCTTTTTAAATTCCGAGTCGCGTGGGCACCCATCGCAGTGCGCTGCCAGATCGACCGGCGGGGACCGTTTTATTGGCCACGCGTGTTCTCTTGCCCTAAAAAGAACATGCGTGCGCAATAAATACGATTTTAACGCGATGGCGATACGGAGCTGGTTTCGCAGAAATTGCGGCGTAGGTTGAGTTACGAGAAAAGCTGGCGTCGGTGGCGTGCCGCAAAAATCCTGACTGGTCGATAGGATCATGACGTCACAGCCACTAGACCTTGCGCGGAAATTTCAAACAACCCACAACGCTCACGTGAAACGACACGTCACGTGTGGAGTGAAAGTGATGGAAAAAAACAGGACATGTAATGCGAATTAAAGGTCGGCGCATGTCTAAAATGGTTTTACTCTATAAAGTAACACATTTGCATTAAAGGAAAATTTGAAGAATTTTAAGCGAGATTCGAACCCACGACCCTGCGGTTGCGACATGTTTGGACATGTACAAAACAAAAGGTTCACAGTGCTAAATTCATTTAATGGAAATCACCATTGCGCGCTCGTAAAATTTTAAATTCTTTCAAGGTAGCAAGTACGTTGAGAATCGACACCCAATCAGGGGCACATTCTAAAGCGGCGTACAGAGATTTTAGTCTGCAGGCAGATTTTAAGAAATACGCAAGTAACGGTCGGGTGTCCACATCGCCACGCCTCACAGCCATTCTACTTCTCTATATGGCATGCAGGTCCAGGAGCATGACTAGACGGCAGGCACGTAGCCCGGGGGGGGGGGGGGGGGGGGGGGGGTAGCCATAAGGCCCGCCCCCCCCCCCCCCCGAAATTTTCCATCTTGCTGGGACCTCCTCTCCCCCCTCCCCCCTCATACAGGATTTTGCCATGGGCGGAGATCAGACACCTAGACGCCGTTGATACAACCACATCGTTATGGGGGGTTTCATAACGATAGGAACTTTTAGCAAACCGTTCTCCTGTTCTACAATTCCGGAACCTTTGAGGCATATGCTTTTAAGCGCGCGACCCGCGGTCACAGTATCGCTCAGGAGTGCTCTTAAAAGCATGCTTCAAAGGCTCCCTCCGGTAGTGCGCGGTATCAATTGGCGGTATGCGCGGAACAAGGTAACCGTTTGCTAGAAGTCCGTATTGGTTCAGAATTACTTGAGGGAACACAACACGACAAGTCACTGTGGCCCATAACGAAAAGAGCGATAATAAGTATAGCATACAAACAACAAATGTATTTTTCGGCTAGTCTTGGCGCAACACAAGCGCTTGGGAACAGGATGGCACAGTGAAAGTGGATTGGCGCACGATGGCGCCATTGGCGCAACGCTTCCACCCGTGTTGAGGACGTTATGCTTTGCCTTCTCATCATTCCAGCTATACGACAATTATATTTAGTTAATATGAGAAACGTTGCGAGGATAATTCAGCGCCTCATAAAAGGCGCCCGTTATCATGGACGGTTAAAGTTGACATTTCATCGCTCGCGCCATTGTTAGCAGACGACGTAGACTAACCGCATACCACGTTCTTGTTGACCGCAGGAAAGCTAACAAACTTTACCGGCGTCATGGACTCGGTATCACTTGGATATAGCAGACGTGTTGCAAAGGGTTGCACAGAACGCGGATCACTGAAGCATTAAAAAAAAAATAGTGGGTAGACCTCGAGGCACTTAGCATTGAGGTCTACCCACTATCCTTCCAACCAATCAGCGTGGTTCTGACGTCACCGCAACCGCCGCGCTGGAAGCAGACGAAGCTCGCTCTCCGCATAGCGGCCGCTGTGTCAGCGGCCGTGTTTTCGGACCCGGGCGGAAGGCCGCCCACAGTTGCCTGCCTTGGCAACCGGAAGAGAGGTCGCGAGGCGGCGGGCGCCAGACGCTCACTTCCTGGTAGCCCTCCCCGTCCTCCCATGCATGGACGGCTTCGGGCGCGCTTGCTCGCCCTGGCGTGACGACGGCCCGACGCGTCCGGATCGCCCAGGGGCCGAGATCCTCCTGATCGGACAGGATCGCAAACGAGAGCGTATCGTTGCGATGCGACGGAAGCTTGCGCCGAGAAACAAATTCGTCGTTTCGTTGTTTAGGCAGCGAGAGTTTAGTTGCCGAAGTATGGCGACGTTGGTACCCACCGTGTGAGAAATTTAGCCGGTGCTGTACAACCGCTAGCCTGGGGTCTTTTAACGTGCACCACGCAATAGCGATGCGCGACCGCACGCCGGTGCGATGCTCAGCCAGATCAAGCTTGTGCGAGTTGGTGATTGACATTAGCAGCAACAGAGCCAAAAAAAAAAAAAAAGATGACACAGAGAAGGAGAAACAGCGGCCTTGTTCGTCCATCTGTGTGGCCTGCATTTGTGTCTTCGTATTTCTTTTTCTGCGTTGTTTGTGTTGATATGAAAGCGCCTTGCTTTGATGCGAGGAGTACCGTGCAACGAATACATCAATTGTGTACGCTCAAAGTTTTTCTTTATTGTCCTTTTTTGCGCATGGGAGACAAATATTAAAATTAAAAAAATTAATTTCATTTACCATTATGTGTGTATTTCTTTATTTTTTCGGAGTCGCAAGTAATTTCTTTTTTTTTTTTTTTTTGGTTCTTAACAAACCTATGACGTAATTTGCATTTACTGTGCAATACAAAGCAATTATACTTTGGAGTATAACAGTTACAACAATTCGAATGATGTGTTTTTATTTTTATAACCGTGAATTGTTGTAGTCGGGGACATCTTTCACTGTGAATCCACTCACATCGTATTTTTTCTTTCTCGCCCAATTTCATATGTTCAGTCACAGAAATTATAATAATAATAAAAAAATATCGTTGAATGTCATGAGAGAAGATATAATTCCAAGAACACGATTAAAAGTTGAGCTATGTCTCTTCCATTTGTTCAGGGGGTGACTTATCACATGCTTTCCGAATAGACGCCGCGGGGGACGCATTCGTAACAGTCTGGTGATAAACTTGGAGGAAGCGATAGCTTTATACCGGGAGAGGACGCGGAACATAAAGCAGAAGGTTCTAGATCGAAGGAAGCAAATCAGCAGTCCTCGGGGCAAATGTCGTTCAGGCATCCATGACCCAGATTTGAGGTATCGCGAAAAAGCCGAGGAAATCAAGATCTTTCGTTAAACTCTTAGCCGGAATGTTTCCTCAAAGTTTTCTTTCTTTACTTTACCGAGATCGTCTGCCAAGGTGTTGTGAAATGAAATATGTTCAAGTGCCGCAATGATTGGTCCGTGCCTCGCTTCAACATGATAACTTGGCGAAGGGCGAACGCTACGGCACCTGTGAGCCAATCAGACGGGACAAATAAAAGACGTGACATTATCACGTGACCCGCAAGGATGCTCCGATTGGCTCATTAGGGCAGTAGCTTTTGCCGTTTTCCAACTTATGCTGAAACAAAGCATAGCGACATCAAACTGTTAATGCTATACCCAACAATACATAATTTTTTTTTTTTCGTTTTTTTTTCCCCGACAGGAACGCAATCGACAAGTTACAAGCTGCATTATATCCAAAACTTCCTAGCGCTGACTGGAAAGCAAAATACAACAACCACTTAGTGTTCACCCTCGTGTTGGTTTCTTCTTTCCCGATTTGTTTTTGCGTGTTCGCGTTTCCAGCTTGTGTTCTTTTGCGACACAGGTGACTGGCTCCAGATATCTGTGACCTGTTAACTGTCGCGAAATCTAAAATCTGGCCGTCGCTTTTATTTTTTTCTTGGTCTGCACTCACTGTCGTAAAAAACTTCATATATTTTTTTTTTTTCAATGCAGCACAGCAACAAGAAATGCCAACAAACAAACGGAAAACGTGATTGCTGAAATCGCGGTTATAAGGTCAGCCAGCGAATGATGCCTTCGCAGATATCGATGCGGCACGCAGTATATACGACAAAACAAAACAAAAAATACGGCCTTAGCTCTTTCTACCAGAGCAACATAATGTGAGAATTTTTTTTTTCGGCAATATAAGACACGTTTGCAAACCACCAGCTTGCGCGTATACGCTCGAGTTCGGGCGTGAGCCGTGCAACGGAAGGCGGTACGTCGAGTGGCACAGGTGTGAGATGCTGGACATCTCGACAAGGAAGTTATTATAGAAATGTCGGAGAGAGCATGGAAGTGCCCCATTGACAGCCATCGATAAAATTTACGATAACTCCGAAGGCCGATCGCTTCTTTTCTTTTAGTCATTCAATTAATGGTAGTCTGCGAGAGGTGAGTCACTCCCAGACAAGTATGTTGTTTTGCATAGGTAATGTGGATAGAAGATCGTCCACTTCTTGCGTAGGAGTCGCGGTGACGTCACAAAGACGCTGAGCTTTCATTGGCTCCGATTGAAGGATAGTGGGTAGACCTCGAAGCAAGCTGTCTTGAGGTCTACCCACTATCCTTCATTCAGAACCAATCAGAGCTCAGCGTTCTGATGTCACCACAACCCCCGCAATAGAAGCAGACGAACTTGCGCTTCGTAGAGTAATCCCTTTAGCAGACACAGAACATTTATCGACATTTCTTTCGGCAAACGCTACAGTAGCGTGTACCTTACCTATAGGCCGAGTGGCAACGCTTGCTTTCGGCAGATGTTTCATGATCAACCGAATTTTGTCGTTGAATGTTGTTGAAAATACAGAACCGGCAAGATGAACAACGTTCATACACCTGCAGCAGAAACCGAGAGAGGAAATGAAGTGATGGGGTGCACCGTTTTAAGCGGCCATCTCGAAAGGCGCCATTCAGCGTGACGTTCAAGAGCGCATGGGGCTGGAAATTCTTTGGGTCACTTGTCCGACTCCCTTTTTACGTTATCTCCGACCACAACCAACGCTATAGGGTGACCTAAGTCACCAGGCTCGGTCTAAAATACAACGTAAAAATCGACGCCTGCACGTAGCAATCTAAACGTTTCGTCAAAGGTGTATTCCACACATCGGTTTTTTTCTTCTAGAATTAGAAAGCGCAGCTCCCTTTCTGTAAAGAAATAGGGCCAAGAAACTTGCCTGGCTCAACGGCGGGAGGCGACGCAGACGACCAAATCGAGTTGCGGTGCGGGTCTGGCGCGCGTATTGGTTGATGGTGTCGCGAACAGCGTCGGAAGGTTCAACCAACGTTACTAGATTACCTTAGTTGTAAAACTCCCGCAGAAAGGGGGTACCCCCCTCACTCACTCCAGTCCGCCTCCCGTCGTTCGAAGCGCCATCTAGATTTCCGTTTACGAACTATGTGCTCCATAGAGTACGGTGGAACTCCATCTAGACGCCGTGCTTCGAAACGTACGTATCCTATTCGCAACTCCAGCGCGCCGCTCGCCCTCCCGCGGACGAGCGGAGAACTAGAGGAACGGGGACGGCTGCGGCAGCGGCGGCGCGGAAACGGTGGTAGGGGCTGTCACCTTGATGCGTGAAGCCGTTTTAACGAAAAAAGTGAACGCGTTAAAATAGGGATTCTTGTGCTCCGCCTCACAACAGCGTTGCACGAAGGACCGGGATGTCTAATTTCACAAGGGACTTTTCGTATATCGCATACGCTGCGGATTTCTAGTCTTGGCCATGACCGCCAGCTCGATCTGTGCTCAACGTGACGGCAACTGCTCCCGCTAATAATAAAGGACTCTGTAGTACGGTCTACGAAAAGTCTATTCTTTTCCCTAAGTAGGAGAAAACTGGTCGCGCAACGATATGTCGGGCAATACATGTCGGGAATGGGTTTGAGTTTTAAGGCCGTAGGAACATGACCATTCATTCCAATCATTTTTAAAAGATAGAATACGCGTACTTAATTTCAGGTAATTACAAAGCAAATAAAGAAATGCTCGAAGCATTTTAAGAGCGTCTCTTAGCCAGCCGTTCGAGACGAGAGCTTAGACCGGGTAGTTTTGGCGAGAGGGGCTGCAACGTTGCAAATAACACGGTAAAAAAACTAGTAAAAAAATATACGGTATAATAATATATGCATTTTTGGTAGAGCAATAAATAAAACCCCTAAACAAGCCGATTATGGCAACAGGCAGTTTTAGCATAGCGTAACCGCAGGCTACCGTTAGCACGGCAACGCTTCTGGCACGCGCTGAAAACTGTACTTCAAAGGAGCAGCGCGAGCCTTTGGTTGTAATGCTACACTGCACGGTAGCCTGCTGTGACAAACTTCCTATCAATAACCAGAGAGCAGTTTGATCACGTGTTGCAATGCACTAAAACCGAGACGGTGAGCAGCCAGTTGCGAGCCTGTGATACGAAGGCATCAATACTGTGAACGCAGCTCTACCAAAGCTTGACGATCACCGTGCGCGGCTCACATTTTAGAGCACTAATGGCCAAGCCAAAGGCAAACACGATATCTTCATCACCCTCAAAAATATTCTGCCACAAACAGTGACGTGGCCGGTGCGTAAAACGCGCTCGCCTACCACAAAGCTTCGAAGTCGAAGTTTTTGCAACTCTTAAATATCTGCATGATCATTTTGCTAACGCGCATCAACATCTCCGTCACCTGTAATATGATCCTGCTCTAACCAATTCGCGTTTGCAGGCAAATAAATATATTTTTAGTGCACTGACCGGCGTCAGTGAGCAGGCGCACGCGAAACCCTGGAGAATCTATCCCCGTCTCTTCCGCTATCTTGGAACTACCGCCCCGCCACCTATAGGGCGTTGGAGTTGCGAATAGAATCCACTACAGTTACCAAAGCATCCGTCCGGCGCCTCAATGCATGCAGCGTCTATGAGCAGTTCCGTAACTGAGCTAATCTAATAACGTTGGCTGCAACCGACCGGCGAAAGAAAGCAGACTACACGCAGACAAATCCCCTTGGCAGCAAAAGCGCCGTGGTTATCCAGATGCGTAACCAAAGGTACATTACAAAAAGATTGTGTTCATTTTAATAAAGCACGGTGGATGCGAGCTGTCTCGATTAGTCTCAATAAGGAGGTAGCACCATCTATCAATACGCGCATTAAACGCGCCCCGCAACTCGACCTGGTCGTCTGCGTTGCCGCCCGCCGTTGGCCCAGGCAAGTTTGTTGGCCCTATTTTTTTACAGAAAGATAGCTACGCTTTGTAATTTAATAAGAAAAAAACGACTTGTGACATACACCTTTGACGAAAAGTGCAGATTGCTGAGTGCAGGCGTCGATTTTTACAGTCCCTTTAAGATAGAGCCTGGTCACTTGGGTCACCTTATATATGATCAGATAACGCCCATCAAGCAGTGCCAAAGGTATACATCATCAGGGCGCTTGTCATCATTCTGGGATCGCTATCATCAACGAAACCAATCACCTGCAGAAAAAAAAAAAAGAACGGCATGCATGTTTACTGTGCGTGAATGCTTTAGGTAGTCATAAAAAACGCGCAAAGAGGGCGCCATGACGAGGCACTTTGGACGCATCTGAATTTGTTTAATTGGAGTTTAGCGTTGGCTGCGCTCCGATTCAATGTGAAACCGACTATAGTGGTCGGTTTCACATTATATATTATCACAATTATATATTATAACAATATATTATTCAAGCTTCGAAATATAATCTTTTTTTTTTTTTTTCCTGGGCGCATATATACTAAATTTACTCCTTCAGCTATTTCCAGAACTTGAGGATGCATGCTTACAAGTCGGGGAATTTGCTGTGTTATTGTTTCCGTGAGTTCGGTTATCGCACTAGGGCAGAAGCAAACATAAAGCGCGTTTATTTTGGGCAAAAATACGGGCAGCGATTGCCGCCGGCCACGAGGCGATCCTCTCTGTCGCCTGTCATCTGTCCGTTCAGAGCATCATGACGTCATCGACGGCATCCACGAACCAGCTTAGAGGAGAGCGAACGTCATCTGACCCCACTGATGACGTCACTTCCGATAGTTTTCCCCTCCGCTCTCGCGCTTTCCTGCCCTCGGCTCGCCGAAACGGGCGTGTCTACGTCGAACTTTTAATCGGCTTTTACGACGCTCCTACTAAGGTGATCGAAAAAAACTTGAGACATAATTTCTAAGGTATCTGTATTACCAGCTTTACTGTTTGTTCGAACCCAAGCACCTCTTCAGCTTTCCTTTAATTCTCACACATCTGAAGAAAAAAATAATAATTATAGATATAAATAAAAAAAATAAGAATCTGGAACTTTTTTTACTTTGTTCCCAATGAAAAGCGCTTTTTCCATCGAGAAATACAGTTGCAGGAGTTTGGTGTCCTAGTTTCTGGAGTTGAACACTCTTGGCAATGTTCATGAACTATGCGATTGCAAATGAGACTGTCAGAAATCAGTCATCCTGCTGGGACAGATCATGCTTCTCTCCAGGCATCACTCACACCTTGCATGGTTCACAAGCTCCAGTATACCGTTCCAACGCAGCTGGCACAAGCTGTGAGGTGATAATACTCAATCTGTGTGGGTCAGCTACCTCGCTTCGCGATCGAAGTGATTTCGAAATCTCATGAATGCCGCAGGACGTCCACGAAAGGGCAAGTGCCGCAACGTCTAGCGCCGTATCGCCCGCTTTTGGTTCATGGAGTGGATTCAGAATTACATGTCCCAAGAGCCTTCTCGAGCTCACGAAGTCAGAGATTAACAGGCGGTGTTGATGTTTGTTCTTGGTTCGCCTTTAGTGTAAGTGGAAATATTAGGATGCAATTAGTTTTACTCGGTATTCTTGCGCCGACCAAATAAATAATTATTACACGGAAGAAGCTATTGCTCGGACAACATATTTAGGCTTTGGAGTTGTACGAAAATTGTTATAGTATAGCCATAAGATTTCTATTTTTATTTATTTTTTTCACGGGGGGGAGGGGCGAAGCCTTGCGCAATAAAAAAAAATTACTTTTGTAAAAAAAAATGTCTGACGCAAACAAACGTTTTCTTAAAATAAAAAAATAAAAAAAACTGCGATAGTTTAGTGTTTTGTTGGAAATAACTATAGAATCGTTTTCACCTCAAGAAAAAAGAATGTTTTACGCATTGCTCCTACGCGGTGCGAAGTAGTTCTTACAAGACTTGGTTGTCTGAGTAAGAAGCGATGCCTATGGTGTTTGAAGTGTGTACATGTTGATAAGATAATTAGTGTCTAATCTAAAATGTGCCCACATATATCTTAATTCTCTACATAAAGTGGGGAATTGTAAGGCTCCGCGAGGGGCCGGGCTTTTTTTTTTTTTTTTTTCTGCGGTTTTTGTGTAAAACGAGTATAGCTTCTTTTATGCCAGGAAGCGGTTTGACGCGCCTCGCCAATACTGAAACACCATATCGCAAATCCCAGAGACAAGCAAACTTAGCATCGAGAGCAAGTCTGCATACGATTATGAATGTGGCGGAATGGCGGCCACTCCCGAGGGTTAGCGATGTCAGAAAATCATTCCGCCTATAATCACCTAAACGTGAAGATAAAGAAAAAGAAGAAAAAAATATTCGAGGCTGGATGAATGATATTGGCTAAACTCTTTGTATCGGACGGTAACTTCCGCCACCTAGTTTAGAAAAAAACGCACTTGCCAAAAAAACTTTTTTTTTTTTTTTTTTTTTTTTTTTTTGCGGGGCATGAAGCGTTTGATTGGATCCGAGCCTACGGCTAACGCTGACGCAGCGCTCATTTTCGATAACGAGCTGAGCAGAGTTTGCCTCGAACGCGGAACGTAGCCCCCGCGTCCAACACGTAATCAGGGCTCGTGCCCAAACAATGGCGGACCCGGCTAATTGGCTAAGCAGCTTCCAGATGGCGCCCGCGTTTGAAAATGGTCAGAGCCGTTTATACTGAGAGAGTTTGGTTAGTGGACGGAGCTTGTTGCCGTCTAGAACCAGCGGATTTCGCGATAACGCAAAATGGCGTTACTTCTTTGTCTCGTTTCTTCCTGAGAAATTGCATATAGTAACTTCCTACGAGTCAGAGCCACAAAAATGGCGGACGGAAGTAGTCATCTTCCGGTTGTCAGACTACGCTGCTGTGGTTTCCGGACTGTCAATATCACCTCAGGAAGGTCAAACTCTCTCAGTATAAACGACTCTGAAAAGGGTTAGGGTGCCTACGGTGTTTGTCCGCCTCAGGGTGTGAAGACATCCTTTGCTGCACTAAGCGGGCCAGCGCGTGACGCGCTGGTGCACTAAGCGCGCGTGATTTGTGCGTTAAAGGGGTACTCCGCCGATTTCTTCATGGTCCCCGATTTGCTTGAAATTTTGCTACACTCGCCAAACAACATCGCCAAAATAGTATCCCAAATATTAGGTCAAAATAATTTTTTTTCACGAAGTTATTGAATTTACAATGTTGGTCCTCACCGTGTTTTTCAAACTGAAAGTCTCTACTGGCAACAATGAAAAAGTGACGTCATTGGAAGTGCAGGGGTTCACTCTTTGGACTGTAGAATTTGTTCCCAACTGATTTGAAGCAGTTTCATGGTGTCAAATGAATGCCTTGGAAGCTCGCTCCAGTCCCCGCGCTCCAGCACGGAACAAATAATTGGCATATTCTATTTTTTAGACTGCTCGCCCGACTGGCAAGCTGAACTTCCACTGACGTCACGGCCCTGAAAAGGGCGGGTATATTTGAATGTCTGTTTTTGCATCATTTTCATTTGCCGATTTCGCAATAACTATTATGAATTTCACGATATTAAATAGCATTCCAGAAAGGGTAAAGGCCTGGGAGTCAGAAAATATAGTTAGTTGAGGTAGCTCAAAAATCGGCGGAGTACCCCTTTAAAACGCTGCCTAAAGCACTAGCCAGGGTTATACGCGCGCTCGAGACGAGTCGCACCGATTTGCGCGCACTTTGAAATACGTAAAAAAAAAAAAAAAAAAGAAAGAAAGCCGATGGGGCGGAAAATGGCCGAGATGTTACCACTCGAGCAAAAGCTTGCGTTTGTACGAAGGCCTTCGTACAAACGCGCGCTTTTGCTCGAGTTCATAATCGCTGACAGGTTAAGGGGGAAGCCCCTCCTAACCCTTTCTCTTTAGATTTGGGTTTAGCAGAGCAGACGCCTCCTTTCCAACGTTCGCTTTGGTAAAGTGGGAAAGGGTGGGAGGAGCTTCCCCTGAACTATTATCCTGTCACCATGGAGGTGCGAAGCTTCTTGAGTCGACGAGGGGTGAAGCCAGAAGTGAGGAGGAACCTGTGCCCAACGATGATCTAAACCGATAGACCCCCGAAAGTGACCGAATCAGATATTGGCGCCAAGTCAGATCTCCTTTTCGTCCAATAGCGTCTCTCGGTTTCGGTCATTCGATTGGGGACGTGTCCCTCGACACTTCTGGCTTCATCTCTGGTGGCCTCGTGTCGCCTCCAGAAGCTTTCCTACCTCCATGCCAGGAACAAGACAGGCGGACAGGACGGAGGGTCAAGATTTCTGCGTTGTTCGCACCTTCTTGTGTATTGCTTCGTAATTATCCGGCCTCCAACACGGGTCCACGAGGGGTTCGCCTGAAAAGTAATTCTGTTGCAAGTACGTTTAGACGGCAGGAGGTTAGTGTGAGCCCCAGAGAACGTCTGGTGTCTCTGCCGTCGATGAGAAACTTAGCCAGCGCAGTGTACGGCCACTTGCCCTGATGTCTTCAACATGCATCAATTAGTCGCGTTTACACGACAACACGCCGGTATTATGCCCCACCAGATCGAAATGGGAAAGGGTAGGGACTGCAGGCCAGGATCCCTGTGTTCCGCAGCGCAAGCTTTTGCTCCATGTGCTCCGAGCACACTCAATAACCGATTTGGCTGGCCTGCCTTATCGCGGTAGGGTCGTAGTGGAGGGGATAATTCACCAGTGCTTAAATTCTGGGGGGTTTAGGGGGTCCGGGACCCCCCTCGAATTTTGGCGGGGGGTCTAAGACCCCCCGTTTTACCTGTTCCCTCTGTCTTAGTTTTGTGCTTGGGGAACAGAGATGAAAAATTATCGATAAATTGAAAGGATACATAGCTGTAGAAAAAAGCTGTAGAAGTTTCGGTTTAACGTCATCGAAGAAGCGTACGAATAAAGCCCCCTCCCCGCTTTTTCCGAGGGCCTCTACCTGTGTTCGAGCTAGGAGAGACCCCCCCCCCCCCCGACTGGAGGCGGCAGACTTTAAGCCCTTCACGGCTATATATATCGGGGAATTCTTTCACCACGGATCGGAGTACAGCGGAAACTAGATGCACGGGGGCAGACAATAGGCCAAGGACTCAGAATGTGCTCATCCCAGCCAGTTTTCGATCCGTTTATGGCACGTCAGCAGCAACACATTTGGTATTTTTTATTTTTAGTAAGAGCACGAGAGTATCGTACCGGAAGGCCATAAATGAACTAGACGATACATTCATGCAGGCAATGTTTACGCAGTAATTGTATAAAATTATATTTTTTAGCCCTTCGGTAAAGTTGCAAGGACAAATGGCGAAAAAAAAATCTTCACGTGGAAACGTGGGACAAAGAGTAAGGAGTTTTCTTAGATCGTTGGAATAGCTTCAATAACCACACTCGAAACGTCGGATGCATCTGTGTGCGTGTATCTTATCGGGTGTCTGTATCAGGGCACAAAAACGATATACTGAAACTTTCCAATCTCGCCACACAGAAACACCAGGCAATGTCGTCGTCCCCCTTTCCCAACGACAATGATGATAATATCCGACGTGAAACTCCGTTTAGTAACAAAAGAAGGTGGTGCCATCTGGTCGCCCGCTACAGAAGCTATGGCCGAAAAGCTCTGGAATAAATGAAAGCGCGAATTCATGTCGAAGCTCCAGGTTTGACTGGATTGTTGAATCTTCAAACGTTTAGCGAAGTACGACTAAGTTTAAATTTTTGTACCGTCTTCTACAAAAAAAAAAAAAAAAACTTAATTATTTAAAAGTATAGGGTTTTAAAAATGTCCTTTTATAGGTTTTATGTATTAATTATCGATGTTTACATAATATAACCGCAAACAGAGGGGCTTGTTAAACTGCTGACTCACTCCCCCGCCAGGCGACGCCCAGGTCGCTTTTAACTTACACAAATGCGCATGATAGTCACTAACTCCGCTTGTCGAACTTGGGTTTAGAGTTCAAAAAAGCCAATCCCGGTCGAACTCGAACCTCGCCAGTTCAACGACATCAGTAGATACCATAACGAACCACTCTGTTTCTCTTTCTCCCCATCTTCATACCATCCAGTCAGGTAGCTACTTGCCACTGTGGAGGAAGTTGCAAGACGATCCAAGTCGATCCAACGTACCACGGTGCTTCACTGAACCCTTGGGATAAAAACAGGCGAAACCGAAGAGACGTTGACATATCACGTGAGAGCGGTTTTTACGCAATTCTTACGTGAAGATCCCCCATACCAATTTAGAATGGATATTTTTACCGACGACTTGAGTACACTAACGTGGGATTCCTTTAGACGAGGGGCGATTGCAAACTGCCAACGTGCGCTCGTACAACCATTAGAATTTGAAACATTAGAAAGTTTTAGCAAATCGTGTTTTCAGTCCGCTGCTACTTCGACGCATGCTCTGAAGCGCGCGCCCGTAGCGGGCCTTTAAAAACGATTACTGAAACTTCCTAATAGGAACTTTTAGAAAACCGTTACTGTGTTTCGCGTACCGTACTACTGGAGCCTTTGAAGGATGCTCTTAAGCACGCGCCCCGCGGTCAGGGTATCACTCCGGGTTCGCGTTTAAAAGCATGCTTCAAAGGTTCCGGTTGCGCGGTACACGGAACACGGCGACTGTTCGCTAAAAGTTGCTATTAGCTAAATCGGCACGTGTCCGATCGATATTGGCGGCACTTACATTAATAAGGCAATTTAATAGTGATGGAAATAAAGCTGTCTAGGAAAGAGAGAGCCTGATCGGAGACGTTTTTCTCACTTTCAGAAAACAAAACAAAACGGGAGTCTATAAACTACCAATTTAATCAGTGATGACGTTTCCTATTCATCACACAACCCGTAATTTAAGGACCAAAAAAAAAAAAAAACACAGTTTATGTGATAAATGGAAACTTGTAAAACTCAAGATGACGAGTATAATGTGTGACGGCCATATTTCATTTGCAGGAATGCAGAGAGCATCTATTTCTGTAGATTTATGACGTGCTGGTTATACTGTACAGTTAGTATAGCCAGCGCTGTTTACTACCATAGCGCTCAAGGCACTCGTAAATATAACGACACCATTCAACGACCGGGACGTTTGGCCCACTCGTAAACCGACCATTACCCTCGAGTAAAAAAAAAAGGTAAAAGAAAAAAAAGGACGTGATGACCTGTCTGCAGACTTGCACTAGGAGTCGGCAAGCAAGAGCTTATTTTCTCAGACGGAATTCTTATCTTCACATATCTGCTATGGCCTTCCAGCATTAAAGATTCATGATGCAGGCCTTTGCGGCCTGATGCTTTCATGATATGGTAACGCCTTCGCGCGGCAAATTCGTTAGCCCCAAGAGCGCAAAAACAAGACGGGGGACGATGCTCTCGTGCGAAGCGTGGCAGCACCATCTGGTTAATGCTTGACGTCTACTGAATCTTCGGTAAGAAAAACTGAATAGATCTGAAATGTTAAAGGATAACTGCGGTCGCAAACGAAGCCAAAATAAATGGCTGCTATCGCATTAGTGCTCAAAATATGATCACAGCCGAAATATTACGTCGAACTGAACCCGCATATTCCACTAAAACCGATTTTTCAAGATGCGACAAGCTGCTTTTTAGCGGGCAGCAAGCGGGTTAGTTTTTAGTCAAGCAACAGTGCCGCAGCACCCTCGTGACGTCACGGCTGATGATCAGTATGGCTAACCCTCTATCCGATAGTTTCGGTTTTGCCGTAGACGCCCGAAACCGAATTTTGAGCCCCGTGATATTTATAAAACTACACACAATTTCGAAAAAAAAAAAATTATACCTTGTAATTCACGGGCATTGCTTTAGCTGAAAACAGTTGTAATCCCAAATTCAAAAACACGGACCGGAGTTGCCATTTAAAGCTCCTTCCAAGTTATTAAAAGCAAGTTCCGTTCTGTACAGATTTCAGCTCGTAAATTAAAAATTGAAGTAAATAAGTTGCAATTACAGTTACAAACGTGTAGTTTTTACTACAGTAAAAAAAAAAAAAAAAAATTAAGTTACCGAGGTTTCTAGCTGTACCAACGAAGGACCTACCAGGTTCCGAAACATATCGTTTCTGATTCTACGATCTTCACAAAGGACCCGACACATCCAAGGGCAATACTGCTTCGGTATTGTTACTCTCAAGTGCTTGTTAATTTCCTCCCAGGTTAGTTCATAGAAGTCACACTTAGGCAAAAAGCTCTGATTGGACTCTCGCCCCCTCGGCCCCAACTTTGTGTTTGGCGAGTCTTGTGACCCTGGACTGGGAGTGAAACGAAGTAGAAGGTATTTTATCGGCACTTTTAACGGAAATTCCGTTTCATACCGGGTTGGGAGGAGGGGGGCTGGGGGGGGGGGGGGGGGGGGGAAGGTTGTGGAAAAAGGAAAATTCCAAACTGTGCGTTCGTGTCTTTTTTTTATTTTTTTTTTTTTTTACTTTTAGCGGCAATGTTTCAGTTTGATTTTCACTTGATACCCAAATCTCAACGGAAACTGCAAGAAGTTGGACTGGTACCGCTACACTACGCTCTCGTAGACGGGATGTTTAGTGCCGGAGAAGGTCGATGCGTCGTGAAGGTTGCCATGCCAATCTTTCGGAATATTACGGTGGTCTGACGCAAAGGGCCTGCCTCTCTGCGCTGCGGAACCGATTGTTGTCATCACCGACAACAGCGACAGCTCCTCCGAGAATAGCAGGGGCAGGCCTCGGAAACCGGACTTCCTGGACTTGCGCACATCCCGTTCCTCGACGTCTTCGGCAGCACACCCGGCGGCAATCGCCGGATTCGCTGGCGGCCATTCAAGGCGGCCGGAACAGTCGCCCGCAAGGACGCGTCGCCTCCTCCGCCTTCAGGACGTCTCGCCGAGACATTGGCTAGAGAGCGAAGCGTGCGGTGCTATGTTGCGCTTTTTGCACTCCCAGGAGACTAGGGAGAAGGAAGTGACGTCAACGACACAGCAAACGCAGATTGGATGTTGACAGAAGAAAACGAAATCAACACCCAATCTGCGTTTGCTGTGTCGTTGACGTCACTTCCTTCTCCCTAGTCTCCTGGGAGAGCAAAAAGCGCAACATAGCCCCCCTGGTCCCATGCATCTACGAACACGCGTTCAGATTCCGGGGAAAATGCGTCGTGTAGGGCAACTGTCGCAGGATATGGATTTACTTGGAATGTGTATGGGTGTGCGAATGGTGGTTCAGAATGAATAGCGCTGCGTCATTTGTAGTCTTCCCAGTGCTAGTGAAATTCATGACCTACGTCTCTCTTTGAAAGGAAGAAGAAATAATTATTTGTACAATTCTGGCATATGAATGGCGAAAGCAGAGCTTGGCTGAGCCTCTTCTCTCCTGAAGTCTCATAACACATTTAACATAAAAATCTGACGTAGCAGCAGCATGGGAAAAGAATATAGCGCAAAATAGTAAATAAACTGCCTTTCTACTAATTCATTCATTTATTTCTATTCAGCTTATTTATGCAAATATTTCATTGTGAGTCAGATCGGTGCGATTGTTTAGGAGAGCATTCACCGTAATACGAAGCGTTGAAGTTGTGAATGAAGCACCGCTCTTCGATTCGAATCACCTAATGGGTACACCCCTGCTAAAGATGCGCTTTATGATGTCGAACCTCAGGGGAAAACAGCTTACTTCCTTTAAAACTTTGCATAAAAGAAGAAACAATCTCCACACGGTTCGCCACCCGCACCTTCCTTTTATGTATATCAAACTTTTAGCTATAACTATATCAAGTTTCTTTAAAAGTGAAAATTAAATATCGGCTCACGTTGATCCAATATAGAAGATTTCTAAACCCCTCTTATTCTTCCAATACGTATAAAAAAAAAAAAGAAAACGAGGAAGCCACTTATTATTGATTATTCGCCTTATAAAAATCCCAAAGCTGCATTTCTTTTTCTTGTCTCTTGACTTCTAGGCTTTTAAATTCCATACATATATACATTATATATATATATATATAAGAAAATACAGTTAACTTTATATTTTTCTTTATTTTTACTACGTCAAATATATATATATATATATATATATATATATATATGTATATATATATATATAATTGAATTTAAGAAGAAAAAAGTGAGGAGAAATAATTTTCACATTTACTGTATTTTCTTTATTCCGGCACCACTCTGTCATGACGCGAAACTTGTTTTTATCAGTGATGAGCCCCAAAGCAAAAAAAAAAAAAAAATAGTAATAATAATGCAGTACCGCCCTTGAACCACGGCCGATGCACCGCGCGCGTCAGGAAACCCACGAGCAAGTTTCAGAGCACGTAATATTTACATCCTACCACAGACAGGTTCAGGAGCACGTATTCCCGGACGAATGCTTGGGTCACCGCTTCGAGAGCTCGGCAGAAAAAAAAAAATGTATTCGCGTCCGCATCCTTTTTTCTTGCGCTGGTGCCAGAAATTGCTGGGAACTTCAGCATATTCCGACGTCTTTGATTTATCGGAGTATTTTCGAAAGCAGGGGATCGAACGTCGCTTCAGCAATGCGATAGGATGACGTCAGCCCGGGCGGTTCGGGTGTGTGACTATAGAAGGACGTGACGTCACATGCAAATCGACAAAACACGGCGATTTGATTGGACGCGAGCGCTGAGTCGTCATTGGATGTGGTCTGGTTGGCCCGGGCTGAAGCGGTTCACTTATGAAGGTTTCGGTGGACAACGGTAGGTCCCTTAATTCTACCCAATGTCCTAATGACGAAGGAGTACGCCATGTCAGAGCCTTAACAAATAAAACAAATAAGGACGAATGACGGATATAACAACAAGTAAAAGTAAAGTGCAAGCGGAATGGGGCAATTTCAAACAAATTTATAATTCTGCCCCCCCCCCCCCCCCCCCCCCCCCCTTGCTCGCGACTCATGAAGTCAAACTAAAAATTATGCATTAAAGAAAACCTGTTTTATTCTTCACGCGTGGTGTTTTTGTTTATATAAGTACACTCGTCGTTAACATAGAAGCAATATTTTCTAAGCTTCATATGGAGCCGGCGAAATGTCGCTGGCTGCACCTAGGTTATCGCATTTTATAGAAGAAGCAAAGTGACGACGTTGCTTTGCATTCAGCAGTGCCGAAAGCTGTTAGGAACATGCGGACTCACCGCCACGTGGCGCGTGCGACGTATGTACACATAAAATGAAGTCTGAAATCAATTAGCTCAAAACCAGGCTTGTCACATCTACAGTAATTTGTCATTAATATCCTAGGCTAGCAAAGCTAACAACACCTTTCACCCGCAAAATGTATTACAAGTATGTCCGTTCATATGCAAAAAAACTTTACAGCACTTTGTTTTTTAGCTTGGAAGTTTTGCAAAAGATTCGGAGTTAAAACGCTTTATATTACAACAAATTGGGAGCACTCCCCTCGAGCTATGAATTAAAGCAAACCAACTAAAAAAATTAGTCAAATATGTACTAGTTTTTGCGATTAGAATCACGGTCGCGGTAATGTGGACCCGGTTAATTCGAATACCCCGATAAATCGACAGTTTCTTTTTCTCTTTCTTTTTCTGGTGGGGAAGGGAGGGGGGGCGAACTTTGTAAATACATAAATTAATTGTTCTGTCATATACTATATATATAGTTCAACATATTGTCCTCTTGAACATCTTGTTTGGACATCTAGACTGCAAAACCGGTGTTTCTTTCAGTAGACCGTTAAGCAGAGCCTGTCGTCGATAAAAGCAAGTTTGCAAAGAGCCCAGCTGTCCCATAAAAGAGATACCAAGGGCGCCCACGATTTGGGCCACCGCGCCATCGGTTGCTCAAACCTTCGCGACCCTCCTTCCCTGGAAAGGAAACGCGGCCACACTTAATACGTCATACAAAAACAAAACTAAAAACAGTCTGCAGACACTGTCTGAGGTGTTTTCTTTTCCTCTACGACGGCCCCGCCGCACTGGCCCCGTAAAAGCTGTCTGTAGCACACAGATGTTCGAAGCGTACAGACGTAGCCAAGCAAGCACGCTTCGAAAATACCTGAGGAGTGTCCGAAGATACGTCTGTCGTCGTCTCTTCAGTGAACATCGTGCCCTTTGTACGAAGTACGAACAGTGTCACTGAGGCTTTCGTGCGCTGAGCCCCACTAGAACGACAACCCCGTCGACAAACACCGTAACGCCGACATCTGTAACGCACCCCGTTATCAAATTCGTTTTCCTTTTGCCACACGTGTCAGGAACGCGGCTTCAAACGACACACTTATCGTAACCGAAAGACAGATCGGGCCGTAAAATGATCAATTTTCGTATCGTCGGCGCCCCCCCCCCCCCCCCCCCCCCCCCAAAAAAAAAAAAAAAAGTAGGTGTTTTGTTGCTTCGGTGACAGAATTATATGAAGACACTCTTCAGACATCGTCGAATCATGTTTGTTTCGTACTTACACATGTTTACAGACAGTTTGTGCATGACCAACAACATCAGACACCGTCTGCACAGACCGTGTTTCGTACGATGTATCAACGGCGTAACCGCGGGCTTTGAACGAGAGCAGACAAAAAAACAAAACGAACAATACCAGCGAATCCCACACGCTGCTGAGAGCGGCAGCAAGCACCTCTCCAAGGGCACGAGCGGCTGGGATCGTGACTCAGCCGGTCGTAGACTCAACGCGGTCCCACACACACACACACACACGCACACACAACATCTTCGAGGACGCGAAGAAAAAAAAACCCGCGCGCCGAGCAAAGCAGCGACAACCCGAGATCCATCGCGCGTGGAGGAGACCTCACCTGTTGTTATATATATATATAACACGCCGAGACGACGAACTTGTCGTGCAGTGGTGTGGCAAAGATCCCGAAGACGTCGCCGCGGAAGAAGGTGGCCCCTGGGTGCCGGCCGGTCTGTTCAAAGCACGCGCACCACCACACCGCACCGAGTACCTCGGCTCACAAGAACAACGTCCCGCGACCGGACGGTGTATCCTCAGGACCGTGCGCGGCTGCAGTGACTGGTTGGGGTCCGCGCGTCGGCATGGGCGCCCGGATTTCTCGGGACGGGACGGAGGACTGCGGAATGTGACCCGGCAACTATAATGCCGGTCGGCACGGGCAGGTTTTTGCTTCTCGCTCGCTCGGAGCCCGCGCATGCGCAGTCTTGGTGCGAGCGCGCGCGTGCGTGTGTGCGTGTGCGTGGGGCGGACCGTAGCGGCGGCGTGGCTGTCGGCGGCGAGCGGTGGGTGTTTGAAACGTCTTTACGGGACCTTAGCGCCACCTGTTGATGGCTTACTATCGGGTGCGGGGGGTAGTTGTTCGCTAGGCCGCAATACTTTTTTTTTTTTTTTTTTTTTTGAATGGGGGGGTATTGAGGCGAGGAGAATGATGCCGTCGAAATACTCGGAAATGATAAAATTGGAAACGTCATTCTGAGCTCGCCGGGCCGTGCACGGAGGAGGCTGCAAACTTTTTCGTCAATTGGGGTGGTGGGACGGCTGTGACCTAAATTCTATTAACTGAAAAAAAAAAAAATAGTATGCTTCAATACATTGAACTAGAGTTAAGCATTATCAGAATAAAGAAAAAAAATCATTTGAGGTTCCGGAAAACATGTTTTAAGTAAACAGGAAAAGTATAACAAAAAATAATTTCTCGTAGTTTTTTTTTTTATGTTTACGCTTTAAAAAACCTTGCATCTACACCAAGAAAGCTGCTAAGGTTTGAACAAGCATACGTACGATTAGAGGAATAAACATGCTACCGGGAATTTGTGCTAAATTTATCTTGATTTACTCCTTAGTGAGCAGTCTATAACGAAGCTCGAACTCTGAGGATACTCATTTGTACCAGAGTAATCACATTAATGACATTAATGTAATGAAATTACACTAATTAAATTACTTTTCGTGGTAAGGAGTAATATAATGCATCACTTCTCTTGGCTGGTAATTTAGTAACGTAATGAATTACTTTCACGTAGTAATTTCGATAAAATTACTCATTACTTTCGAAATTACTTTTGTACCAAATGAGAAAGTTTGTTTGCCAGCTTTAAGAAAAAGAGACAAATATTTTGCATGGAGAAATGTCATGAAGGGAACATCAGAGAAAATAAACGACGACCATTTGAGCGCGAAGCTTCGTACGAAGAACTCGACAGATGCACAAAAGTGGACTGGAAAGGCGAAGGAGAGAAAACCTTACGTGTAGACGTCGCCGGAAGGCCACGGCTCACGAACCCCAGGCAAGACATATTCACGTCGTCACGTCATCCCGACGATACTATACTTCGCTCACCCCTGAGATGACAGTGCGGTGGGAGCTACGAGCTCGCCAGAACCAATCATCCACCTTCCTTTGATCACCTGACCCGTAACTTTCTCTGCGCGTAGGAAGGAACGAGAGCTTGGTTACGCGACAGAATACAGACGTGTGATTCTCCCAAAGAGCACGTAGCTTCCACCGCAATGTCAGCTTAGTGATGAACGGCTTATAGGCCACAAGACGAAGATCAGATCACCAGTGACGTCAACATATCTTTAAAACTAAGAGGACAGGACAAACGGATTCTTCTTGCTATTTCGTCAAGTAAAATCAAACCGTAAGCTTCGACCGTCGTGAACAACAAACGACCGGAATGAATTGTCGATCCCGAATGCCTTGTCAAGGACCCTAGTGCGTATCCCTGGCAGTAAAAGTGCTTTTTGTTGTGGGAAAAGACGAGAATTGAGCAAAGCGGATGCCACTCGCGGTATGCTTCGCTGCCTTTCCTTGGAAAGTCTATTCAGTAATAAGTCTACAATCGGATATCGCCACCGGTTTGTTTGGAAAGTACGCATTCAAGGAAAACTCGGCCCATCCCTTTCTTCAACTGGCGACGCTTCTGCCTAGAGTACACCCATGAGCGATATGAAGGTGAACAGCCCTCTTCTTGTTTTTGACGCTCCTGTAAGTTTTGGAACAAGGTCTGTTCCAGAAGAGAGCTAGAACGCAGAGTTTAGACCCCAAGCCACGTACCGTTTGAGACGTTGGGAGTTAATATAGCTTTAGGGAGCCGTAAAACTGGCAAGAAACCAGGTAAGGTGTTCACCTTCATATTGCCGGCGGGTGTACTTGTGTGACAACGCCCACTTGTGTGACAAGGCGCAAATAACTTGGGCTCTTCGGGTGTTTTGGGAGTTACACTCCTTGAGAGGGATAACCGGGAATACGTCAACTAGTGCTCTTCGGAGAATAAAATTAGACTGCGCCAGCACTCCATATAACGCCGTACAAAAAAAAAAAACTAATTTTTTTTTTTTTAGTTAAGGACTTTTACCGTTCAATGAACATCGAAACCGGTGCGTCGACTGTCTGAGTCACATCTAAACAAGAACCTGTTAATCATGTTTAACATCTATGCCGTGCGCGCCAGCAAAACAACTGTTAAGTATGCTTCACTCTGAGGCCCATAAGGATGCTGCGGTGCAAGCAGGAAGATCTGAGTTTTTTGTACATATACTGTAAATATTATTAGCAGAAATTACTGCCTCAAAGTATTGAAAAGTAATGTCAAACAATTTCACTACTTTTGGAAAGTAATTGTAATGTAGTTGCAATGTAATCATTATTTTTAGTGTGAGGTAATTTGCAATGTAATTTAAGTACAATTTTTCAGTTTTCTGAAAAGTAATTAGTCATGTAATTTGATTACTTTTTTAAAGTAATTTTGCCATCTCTGCCAGACACTTATTGAGGCTCACTAAATTCCGGCTGTATAACCAAACGTACGCACATTCTACTTTTTCTTCTTCTCATTATTATTAATATTAGTATTATTAGTAGTAGTAGCAGTTGTAGTAGTAGCATTGCGTAGCTTTCACAAATTTAGACACCCCGAGTTTCGTGAATTTTCTCTCTAATAACTATTCTCCGACGTAGTACGTGATGAAAAATCCATTCAGCAGAACTTCCAGGCCTCTCGTACCAAAGCAGGAGTGACCGGCCAGCGTCCCCACCAACACAAAGGCTGCCGTGGCAACGCACGGCAAAGGCCATGACTCTTTTGCCGCACCTGTGTCACTCCGGTTGGCCTTCCCTTTCTCATAATTAACCCCCTATAAAAAAGATATTAAATATTTTACACCCCCTGTTCTTCTTCTTCTGTGTCCTTTAGTTAATGTTGTGTATTGTGTCACGACGTCATAATTGAAGTGCAATTTCGAGCGAGATCAAAGTGCCGTTCCCAACTCGATCGATTGAGTCTGAACTGTTGGCGACTGGGCGTTCAATCAACGCACGCGATACCGGCGGAAAATCGACAGAACCGCTCGATTTTGGAGGGCACGCTTCTTGGAGCGTAGACCCGGACAAGGAGCCAAATGGGACAGGAGCAAACAAAGGACGGTAATGTCGGCATTCACGGCTGTCTGTTGACGCGAGCATCTGATGCAGGTGTGACACATTAGAGGACCGACACGCAACACCCAGTGAGCCAGAGGCTCCCTTGACACGTCGGAATTGCGAGGAAATAAGCGGACTATTCACAACCTTATAGCTCGTTTTAAATTCGTAGCATTTACATGGCAAGGTCTTAGCGATCTTATGTTCACGCATGGAATGTACCTCGATGGTGACGGTCAGGCTGATGACGTCATGATGTTGACCACAGTCATTGTCGGACTGTGATGCTGGAACGGCAAGGAGTCCTAAGAGTGAAAACTTTTGGGTTATCTTTTTACGTGACACTGCCGCTGAGGCGCGTAAAGTGAAATTGTGACGTCATTTAACACTTTTATGTCACGCTACGTGCCCACGTGATGTAATCTAACGTAACTACTTGGTTTCTTGATTGTCACGTGATGACATGTGATACCATGACGTAACAGATGACCTATAATTTCGATGCATTTTGATCGCCTTTAGAATATGTTAAAAAAAACAGGTAGATTTTTTTTCAAGTACCATAAAAGTAGTTGTTTTGTTAGTTTGGCTTTTGCAAAGATAATTAATTTAATTTGTTCAATTGCACCTTCGACGTTGCCGCGAAAATGGGGAGAATGGATGAATGGATGAATACGCTGAACCCTTTTAATCACGTGGTAGCTTGCGCCACCTAGCCAAAGCTTCTAAATCCAGCAACTATCCAATCTACGATGAAATTCTGATTTCATAGAGAAGGGCAAACAATTTCATGTCGCCACTAAACACAATCGTTCAAGTTACTGTTCTCCGCAACCGGATGTTTCAATCCGTGTGACGGCGTTGCCTTTTCGTAACCCGGTGCACCCACTTTTCGCCCTACAAGTCAGAAGAGAAAGAATACGAAAATCTTTATTTTTCCCTCGACTTAGGACACCAGTCCGACAAACTGCGCTTTGGAATCTCCGTTTCTTTTCTTTTCTTTTCTTTTTTTTTTAAGCGTACGTTTCCGTTGCTGCTTTCAAAGCCCACAACCTGTTGTTATTCGGTATCAGCTTGACCAACATCAGAGTGAAGTCCTTTACAGTAAACTTATAAAGTGTTCAGCCACCTCCTTAATTTTCACACCCACATGCTCCACACACCGTATCGATACATGTCCCGATATTTCGCTGTTTACTCCCTCGTTCGCAACTTCCCTGTACTGGCCTCGAAAAACATGTTGTTATGTTTACTAAGAATAAGTAACCACAAACCTAACCGAGCACTTTGTTCCTACAGGTTTACTTCCCAGGAATCATCGAACCAAACAGGAGTATGGTTTACCAAAATTGGTGGATCAGGAAGGTAAAGACGTCAGAAATAGGGGATTTTAGTCCAGTCATCGACAATACGAAATACCCGCTTTCAAACCGGCAGAAAACTGTCATTTGGCAAATCGGAAGATCGGTGCAGTATCGGTTTTCAAGTAACGTCCAAATACCTTTTCGTCTTACGTAATCGAGTAATCTAATCAAAGAGCTTTTAAGAAAGAGTAATTATACTTGTAATCGATTACTTTTTCGAGTAACGTGTATAAACATGACCGCTCCCAGAAGAACGCTGTAATCAGCGCCAGGTTGCTAGAACAGCGTCTCAGCTGTGTCTGGGCATAGCCTCCTCTATACTCACAAAGCCTGGCAGTTCGACGCCGAAGCCATACAGTGCCCTGTCGCAGATTTGGAGCTCGAGGATCTGGTATAGCACAGACTACAGAGCATCAAAGAGCCATTTCTCGGGGAATCTGGACGTCAGCGCATTGGTTTTGCAGCGGCGAAGACCCAAAACACACTTTCAGGTCCTCGCGTCTCGCCGCAGCGGGGCGCCAGACACGTGTCTCTCCTCTCATCCGTTGTCTACCGCTCCACCTTTTCCATCTCGGCGGTCGCTTGTTGTGGCGATCTGCCAGGCTTTGTCAATATATAGGACACTATGGTCTGGGTAAAGGAAAGCACTTCAAAGGTTAAGGCGCGCGAGCGTCTTGAGACGCTGTTTGAGTCCAGCTCAGCTGGTGCGCTGGCTTCGGCAGTGCTTTTTTTCGCTCAGTCTCAGCTGAAACGCTTTTTCTGAGCAAGCCGGCCCAGCTCTCATGTCCCACCCATCTCGACCCCGCTTTCGGTCGAGGAAAGTGACATAGAGTCCGGTCCACACGCTTCGTAAACGCCGAGCTCTTTAGAAAGCGAGCTGGACAATGGAAGGGTCGCCGAAAGTCACCCTTAAGGGCTGTTTATACTCCGACGTCGACGAACGTGACGTGCGCCGGCGTTCGTCGTCAACAACGACACGACGCGCTGCGCTGAAAAGGTTGCGGTCAATGGCATTTATACTCCATCGCGGTCCAGCGCACTCCGACGCGCACTTCGCGTTGCGCCTGCGCGTCGCCATGACAACTGCAACATAAGCTGATGGTTTATTTCCGTTTCCGTTTGCATTCTGTCCTGACTTGTTCAGACGGGAGGAACCATGGAGAGCCGATTCGCGATGTATTTAGATCAGCAAAAAAAGAAAAAAATTGCAGCGGTGCTTTTATGGCGCCGAATACGGCGCCAGAGAACACGCACGATGTACGTACGAGACATATTTGATAAGCGCACAGTGTTTGGAGAATTTTACCATCTAGTACAGGAGCTGCGCGAGTCCGACCCATAATACCACTTCCAATATTTCAGGTAAGGCGACGGTCGATAGTCATGTCGCTTATCATAGTGAATCAATTCTGTCATTTCCTTTTCTGCAGGATGACGAAGGCTTCATTCGACGAGCTGCTCGGACTCGTCCACGACCGTCTTGTACACTCGCCCACACATCGCTCTCCCATCTCGCCCGCTGAGCGGCTGGCCATCACACTGAGGTATGTACTACTAGGGTGCCTTCATGTGCACTTTGCTTGGGGTGATGACATTTTACCATTTTGTTTCGAACGCTTATTTTTTATTTTTTGTTCTGAAAGCGTGAAAGAGCGTGTCCCTGCACGCGCTCCTGGCGTGACTATGCTAAGGCAACATTTTGTTTCTTGCGATTTCTTTGTATTTTCCCTGTGAGCGCGTGCTGTCGGCATCGGGCACTACAAACGGTGGCAGCCCCCAAAACAGAAGTACATTGAGGCACTGTATGTACTACATATTTGATATACACTTCATTCTCGCGGATGCTTGACTGATTAGGTTATGCTTCTAGACGGTGTACTACCGCCGTACACACGCCCAACTAGTATTAAAATATCTCAAACCGGGAACTTATGCGCTCTCATCTACTCCGATATTTTAATTGAGAGGCCCAATCTCGACAGTGCGTTTCAAAATAAAGTTTGGGCTCTTAAATCGCCAGCAAAAATCAGGGACGCGACGTTTCAAGTAGAAACTTACCTCAAATGCTCCCTTTACTGGTTGGATGTACCGCACGCATTCAAATTTTAAGTCTGAACTCCTAGAACAAAAAAAAAAGCCCTAAAATGGGAAAGTTTTCTTTTTAATTTTTTCGTACTTTAAATAAAGGCTTGAATTTGTAATATGTAAAGGGGACTAGTGAGGTATGTATTCGAGGTAAGTTTCAACTTGATAGGTTCAGTTTCTGATGTTTGACGGGCCATTAGTACTACCTTGTAACTTTATTTTGAGACACTCATAAATAAGCGGATCAACGTATAAATGTAACCCTTCCTACATCAAACACATATTTTACTAAATAGAAAGGCTGACCCATTTGACGACATCGTCATTCATTTCTTTTTCACTTTAAATTGAGACTGAAATTTTTAATGAGTAAATCAGCACAGTAAAACTCATATTCGAGATCAATTTCTACTTCATGCGCCAATTCCTTGATTTTTGCGGGCGGTTTTAGAGTAGAAACTATTTTAAAACACCGTAGAGCGTCAGTCAAACACATTTAGTACATATTTACATTTTGCGTGTATAGCAATATAAGTCTGACGGAGCACTCTCGTAGGTCGTTCTTAGTCACAAACAGTGGAAATGACTGACTAAACAGTTGCTCTGAGTTAGGTACTAAGTCTCACAATTTTGTTTTTCCCATTTCTAGGTTCCTTGCATCACCAGGATCTCTGGGCCATGTGGCCATAAGTTACCGGATGCATAAAGCAACATTATCGGGGATCCTCCAGGAAACGCTGCCAGCCATCTGGGACTGCCTCTCCCCGTTAGTGCTGCAGCCACCCACATGACAACAGTGGGAAGAGATCCGGAGGGAGTTCTGCGTCAAGTGGAACTTTCCTAACGCCATTGGATCGAAAGATGGCAAGCGCTTTTCGATCAGGTGCCCACCAAACTCTGGCTCAATAGAGAGTTTTAGTAGATCGTGTTTTCGGGCCACGCTAATCGTAGCGGGAGCTCGCGCTCCCACTTCGATGCATGCTCTGAAGCGCGCGCTCGTAGCGGTAGCGGGCCTTTGAAAACGATCTACTAAAACTCTCTATTATTTCACAACTACAAGAAATTCTACTCGATGGTGCTCCTCGCTGTTGTTGACGCCCACTACAGGTTTCGACTGGTGGACATTGGGGCTGCCGGACACCAGTCCGATGGCGGTGTGTTGAGAGAGCCTAGCCTCGGAAAGGCGTTAGCTGCCGACACCCTCCAGATCCCTGTAATCGCACAGCCTGCACCACCTCTGTGCCTCCTGGGGGATGAAGCCTTCCCGTTAAAAACGTAGCTCATGCGCCCTTTCCCCGGAAGAGGCGTGGACTACCGAAAAAAGGTCTTCAACTACAGGCTCTCCCGGGGCAGGCGTACAGTAGAAAACGCCTTCGGAATACTTGTGTCTCGCTGGGGGGTGTTTCTGGCTCCCATGCATGGCACTGTTGAGCACTGTGAAAACATGATAAAAGCGGAAGTCTGTTTCCACAACTTCCTGACACAGGATGAATATGAAGCCTACTACCCTCCTGAATATGCTGACAGTGAAAGGAGGGGTGCCCGTGTGGATGGTCAGTGGCGAGCTGACATTTTGAATGTTGGTGTCAACAGGAGCCTACACTCTCAGAAAAAAAAGGTGTATTATTACACCCCTTGTCCCATATAATACACCCCAAAACTTCAATTCGACGTACAGCGCCCCCCAATCGAACAGGCGGCTCCAAAGTTTACGAGAAGCTTGATAGCCGTGTGGTACAACTTATTAGAATAGCTAATGTACGTTTTACTGAACACAACAAGAATAATCGGGGTTTCCTTGGCCCTACTGTAAAAACTCAGTGTTTTCTTTCTTTGGTCTTTGATACGTACTTTAGCAATTTAATAAGTTATATCGCACCGTTATCAAGCCCTTGTAAAATTTGTGCCGTCTGTTCGACTATAGTGCGCTGTACGTCGAAATGAAGTTTTGGGGTGTATTATATGTGACAAGGGGTGTAATAATACACCTTTTTTTCTGAGAGTGTAGGTGGCAACAGCAGCCCAGCAGCAATCAGCATCAGGGACCAGCTGGCAGACCACTTCATCTCCCCTAGGGGAGCCATCCCGTGGCAACACGACATAGTGACGAGGGAGTAGACGACGACACGAGGTTGTTATCAATGCTGTTCAAATTTTTCTTTCCTTGCAAATAAATTGTATATATTTTCTCTGCTCTGCTTGCTTAACAGGATTGACCGGCAAAATATATTTCGCAATCCCTCGTTGTTTTCACCTTCAAAGAGCTTACCTGCCTACCTTGGTGAATTTTGTTGTACAGGGGAGAGCGAGGTAATTGCACAAGCGAGGAATATTGGCCATCCATGTTTTTCGCCTGCTACTGAGATACAGGCACGCATACCAAATGATTGGCTTCTTATTAAGTGAACCCGCAGGAATGTAGTAGTGACTCACTTGGAAAATAGGACAGCTTGCGTATTAATTACAAAAGTCGGGTTTAATCTTTTCATTTACACCACAAAGAAGTAAAATAACATTCTAGATGTACTTTCGATAAGCCTGCTTTTCTACTTGGATTTCTCTCGGAAATATAAACAGGTTTCGAGCAATGCGTGCCACCCACGAAGCGAATGTAATGGGTAGAAAGCATGTTTGATTAACGGTATTAGCGCAGGCTGTGTGTCTGAGTAGCGGATGATGCTATTATGTGCACTAGACATTTTTTCTAATTTACACAAGCACCAAAGATCATGCCGGGTTTGCAGGTACACTCGCTGCGCAAGCTATCGTCCACACTCGTGTGTACCTACATTCCAAGCCACTTCCTTGACGCTTGGGGTAAATTTGCAAAATGTGTGTAGGTGTTCTTTCAAGCTATTTTATGTGATAGGCATCCCTGCAGCTTGCCTCCAAGAACTAATTCTGAAGTATTGCACTACAGAGTTAATAATATTCAGATTAACATAGACTGCTTCACAGATTATGTTTTTTGTTTTGTTTTCTAACGATGTAGTAGCATTGCATGAGAAGAGATTGCTCTTCGAAAATGTAGTTCATATTAACAGAATGTGTATATTATCAAAACATGAGTGGACACGTGTGCCTTCAGATGCACAAAGGTCGGGGGCGTTTTATTTCTGCTGAAATTTACATTCATACTCATACACAATCTGCATTACACAAGCCCTGAATTGGGCACTGGTGACCTCGTCCCAACGATCTAGAGATTGTGCTACAGAGTAGGCAAACGCCTCGTTCTGTGTCATTTTAGTCCTTAAATGATTTAAAAGTTCTCTCTCCATTGTGTCAGCCTCCCTTCTGCGTGCAGAATGGGGGGGGGGGGGGGGGGGGGGGGGGGGGGGGTCCTGGGCACTTTTGTGACTGGCCTGATGACCTCCTCGAGGTGCTTGATGTTGATTCACCCGAGGTGGACGGCGTGGCTGGGACAGGAGCCTCGGGGCTGCACTGCAGCTCTTCTTGGGCAGGCTCGAAGTCAGTGGGCATGGTCGAGTCGTCAGGAGAAGATTCCACCATTTCCATTAATAGACACTGTGCTGTGTCGCCCACAGGTGGTGCCTTTACGTTGGTGGTTGCCCTGCAAGTGGGATTAACATATGGGAGAGAAATTTAGTTAGACAGCAAATGAGGACTCGTGTTTTGTTTACATACTTCCTGGGTCGGATATGTTTCTCGTAAAACGACATCATTTCCAGGAAGGCCCATTGTTTTTTTCCGGACGAAGCCACTGCCACTCCTTGTGGCAGCTTCAATGGCGCGGACCTCCCGAACATACCTGTCGCGTACACGCTTCCACGCTTTTTGTGCGTCCTCACCTGAAATAAATATGTCGAATTCAGTTCTCCTAAATGCAGACGTGATACAAAAATAAAATGCTGAATAAGTTGCCATGTCAGTTAAGCCGCTTGCACTGCTTTTCTGTTTGAAGTCCTAAATAACTAGAGCGCCTCAATGTCTTTCTGTTTGGATGATGCCATCATTTGTAGCACCCGATGGCAACAGCACGCGCTCACAGGGAAAGTACAAAGAAATCGCAGGAAGCAAAATGCCGCCGTAGCTACACCGTGGCCGTAGCACAGTCAGCGCCACGCGCGCGTGCAGGGACACGCTCTTTCACGCGCTTCAACAAACACACACACACACACAAAAAAAGCGTTCGAAACAAAATGGCCAGATGTCGTTACGCCAAGCAAAGCGCACATGAAATCACCCTAGTCAACTTACCGGACTTCATGCCGCAGGCAATGCGCACGGACTCCCAGGCATTCTTTTTTCGCTTGGAATCCCTGTACTCTAGAGAACCGACGTCATAAAGACACTGGCGCTCTCTCACCGCTTCAATGAGCCGCTCAACCTCGTCCGTCGTCAGATCGCTTGGGTCGCACTCCGCGGCACCTCCGTTCGCCATTTTTCTTTCCAACTGACGCTCGCGCGAGGAATTCTGGGTGCCGACCGTCGTCGGCCGACGCCGAGATTCGAGCAGCGCCTACCTCGACGTGAGCTTCGCCGGCGCGCGCCGAGGCGCGTTACGTTGCGAGGCGGTCCACTTGTGTTCGGAGTATAAACTCTCCTTTCGCAGCTACGTCACGCAACGCGCTCGGGAGCGCGCGCCCGTCGACGTTACGTTGGAGTATAAACAGCCCACCTCGACGTGAGCTTCGCTGGCGCGCGCCGGGGCACGTTACGTTGCGAGGCGTTCCACCTGTCGTCAGAGTATAAACTGTCCTTTCGTAGCAACGTCAGGCAACGCGGTTGGGCGCGCGCGCTCGTCGACGTTACGTTGGAGTATAAACAGCCCTTTAATCGGCTGTAATCGGCGCGTGACGCTCGCTTCGGGAAAAGCCAAGGAGACATCGCGAGCATACACCGCGCGGGGCGAAGAATTTCGGTGCTGTTCCGATGCATATTCGGGCGCTTCGCATACATTTAAAGCACCTTGGGAGTTCGGAACACAAGAAGCGAGAACGACAGGTATTCTGTTTTTAATGCACACTTTGACGAGGTCAACGAGATTTCTATTTTAACCGAACGGCACGGCGAATTTGACGCTCTAGCGTCGCCAGAGTGAGTGTACCTTTCCTGACCAAAACCCTCTGCTCGTACCTGGTCATAACCGCGCGAGCTTTAAACTGGCTGGAAGTTGGCGCTCCTTCCCAGATGGATAGGTAAGAGCTTCGGAGTAGAGGAACTCAGGACGTTCGGCGGTTCGTTTCCAGCGGGTACAGTTGCAGCGCTGCTAGCCTTTGCTGCGGTCGACTTTAGAGAAGTACGAAGTTTTGCCGACTCTTTTTACGACTCTCCCTTCTAGACTTATGACTCCGTCTAGACACTTAATTACAGTTGGTTTCACATCCCGTCCGACCGTAGTCGACGCTACATCCGATGAGTTAATCGAGCGCGTTTAGCCGGTAATATAGCAAAGACACAACGACGACGACCACCGGGACGGAGTTCTTTTGCTGCTGTGGTTAAATTTAATGGGAGACGAAAAGCTCACAAGAATAGAGTGAAAGAGAAGAGTTTCATCTTAGGAGCAACAAAAATAAGGGGGAAAAAAAAGAAGCCCCAAATCAAGATCGCAGTTTCTGAAAGAAAAAAAAAAGAAAAAAACTCATCACCCCAAAGGGACCATGAAATTAATCTTCGGCTGGGATAAATAATTTTAGATTTCGAATCTTGCGAATCGCCTACCGCTTGGTAAGCCAAGGGAAAGAAGGTAGAAAGTCAAAAGCCTGTTTTCTGGGTAGGAAAGTTCGACAATATGGCTGACTATTTCGTAGCTCCTTCCGTTCGAAAGCTTTTCGCCATTTCAGTAAGATACATTGGCGGTACCCGAAGCACGTCAGCCGAACCCAGCTCACGCATCAATCTATCGACGAATATTTAGATTAGCGTTCGTGGGAAACAAGTACCCCGACGGAACTTATTATCGGTCGCGAATGGCGAGTTCCATGGTGTGCTTCGAAAGGACGGTGGAAGCTTTGAGCACGTGCTTTGAGTCATCGTACCGGTGCCGAAGCACGCGAGGACCGCGTGATTTCTCATTTCGCTTTCGAGCTGAGGTGAGAAGCTAAGAAGGAAAAAGTTGAAAAATCATTTCATGGCCCCTTTAAAGGGGTCCCATGAAACAATTTTTCTACTTCTTCCTTCTTAGCTTTAATCCTCAACTGAAATGCGAATTGTGAAATCACGTGGTCGTGACATTCCTTCGGCACCGGTGCGATGACTCCTAGCTTCCACCGTGCTTTTTATGCACACCATAGAACTTATCATTCCCCAGTGACAATAAGTTCCGTCAGGGCACTCATTGGCCACGAACGCGTATCCAAATATTCGTCGACGGATTGAATGTTGACGAGCGCATACGTCCGAGTGACGCAGTTCTCGTGTCCTATGCGTGAGCTGGGCTCTGCTGACGTCAGTTTGTCGCTGGTGACGCGCTTTTGGAACCGCGGATGTATCGAAAAGTCGAAGAGGTTTCGAAGGCAAGAAGGTACAAAATAGTCCGCTATATTTTGAAATGTTCGTACCGAAAAGCTGGCTTTTGACTTTCTAGCCTCTTTCTTTTGGCCAACCCAACGATATGCGATTAGTAAAGTCCCAATTTAAAATCATTCATCCCAACCCAAAATTCCTTTCATGGCCCCTTTAATGCCAACCTCTGTCTTCATCCACATTCTGTCTTAAAAATAATGGAGATGGATTGGAACATCACTGCCTAATAAGGGTGACCCATTCCTCCTCCACACGTCTCAGACCGACGTCCTGCACTAAAAGAGCTAAATAAAAATGTTTAGTCTCTCTCTCTCTGTTTCATGTGTTTTGTCGTCCGCAGATGCTCATAGAAAGAAACAGAATGTGTGATTGAGAAATAGAGACCAACGTGATCCGGCGGCATTCACACCGACTTACGTTCCTTTGGGGTCAATTACATGCCGAACCAAGGGTTATGGGCTCGAGCCCCACCCCTGCCCGTTTCGATCTAGATGAGCATCGTACCGGCGTGCGGTCGTGTATCCTTATAGGAGGCATTCACTGGACGCCATATTTGAGGGCGATATTTAGAGCGCATGCTCAGAACGAGCTCACATTAATAGCCTGCTACGACCGGCAACCTTGATGGTGCTAAATGCGCGCTCCAAAAGGACTGAGGAAGCTCGCCGTCAGCACGCGCTCAGCAGCAGCGCACACGGATATGGCCGCCAGTGAATACTCCCTATTGCGTGACGCACGTTAAAGATAGCCGTTGTACTGCACTGGCTAAATTGCCCATCTACAGCTGAGACACCTGACGCCCACTGAGACAGACTAACCGCCGAATTCCCAGGAACCTGACTCAAACTACACTCAAACTGAAGGGCCCCTCCACCTCCTCGAGGAAGGCGTGAGGGCCGGCGCTGGCCAATCGCGAGGACGGATCCGCCGTCGCGATTGGCCAGCGCCGGCCCTCGCGCCTTCCTCGAGGAAGTGGAGGGGCCCTTCAGTTTGAGTGTAGTTTGAGTGTATTTTGAGTGAGAGAGAGAGAGAGAAAACCTTTATTTTCGCTCCAAGTCCGGAGCTCCCCTTTTTTTTTTTTTTTTTTTCACCATTCATTACCAAGCATGGTTTTGACATGTCGGACGAGGAGGGGCCATAGTGTAGCCTCGAGTATCTTGGGTGGGTTGGCCCACTCTGTCCAGGTCTGAGGGAGGTGGTGGGAAGGGAGGGGTGAGAGAAGTAGGTTACGCGATGTGTGGGCATTAGGGCAGTCCCACAAGTAGTGTATGTTACTAAAGTTGAGACTTGGGCGAGTTGGTACATACTTCGGAAATTAAAAACAGCGCGGAAAGACGAGGACCAGACAAAGAAGTGATACGGACGTCCGTGTCACTTCTTTGTCTGGTCCTCGTCTTTCCGCGCTGTTTTTAATTTCCGTAGTGTATGTTAGATGGATAGCCGGTACAATGTGGGCAGACTGGTCGGCCAGGACGTCCTTGGATGAAGTGAGTGTAGTGTAACGTCATGAGAGTCTGTGTTTGTGCACGTCTAATAAGGGTAGAGTCAGACCGGCTAAATATGAATGAGGGAGTGTGTAAAGTGGTGGTGTGTTGTCTGAGTTTGAGCAGCAAGGCTGTACGTTCCTTGTGCATTTGTTTCCGGTGTTCTTTGGGGTCATAGGGTTCGGGCCAGAGGGTGGGAGGTCCCGGATTAGAATTCTCTCGGGAGAGTGTGTGCGCTCGTAGATTTCCTCCCAGTCCCTGATGACGCGGTACCCATTCTATATTGATGTGTAGGTGCGGGTGGGCGTGAAGGTGTCGTTGTAGTATGGGGTGTATGTGGAAAGGTAAGTCATTGTCTCGAAAGCAGCGGCACGCTCCCTGGTTGTCTGTGGGGATAAGAATTGTATCGGTTGAGTGGGTATGTTCTGTGATGGCTTCGGCGATGGCGAGTATTTCTGCGGCCGTCGAGGAAGGGACTCCTTCGTGTTCACGGGATGAACATGATCGGGGTCCAATCACTGCCGTTCTGCTCCTGGTACGTGTGTGGCTCGCGTCTGTGTAGTAAACGTCTGTGTCTGAAGGGGTGCGTGAGAGTACCCGGCGGGCATGAGCTTCGCGGCGGGGTTGGTGGTTGTCAGGAGACATGTTCTGTGGAATGGGGAGAACAGTTATGCGTGGGAGCGAGTCCCAGGGTGGGGTCGGGGGTGGGAGGGGCGGAAGTTTGGATGTGTCGTATTGTTGATGGGCGAGGATCTGGCGCCCCTGTTGTGATGTTATCAATCGCTGGTGCTGTGCATGTTCGTGTATAGTGATGCGATCATCTAGCGAGTTAAAAAGGCCAGTGTCTGTGATCAGATGCACAGGCGCAAATCGGGGGACTCCTAGAGCCAGTCGCGTGCATTTCCGGAGTGCGGTTTCTAGCTTTTTTGTTTGGGTTCGAGTTAGTGTAGCATATGGGAGGTGATACATGACTCGTGTGTAGACGAGCGCCTCGATGGTCTTGCGGAGCTCATGCTCCTTGAGGCCTCGACTGCGTCTCGTAGCGCGTCTAAGCATGTTGTGTATCTGGTTAATTTGGCGTATGATGTGTCCTATCCACACATCGGCTTTCCCATTCTGTTGGAGATGGAAGCCGAGAACTTTAATAGTGTGCTTTCGTGGAATGGGTTTGCCATCTATGTGGAGGTGTATGAGGTCTCTATATGTTTCAGCTTTCTCGCCTGTGCCATTGGTAACGACGACATATTCGGATTTGTCGGGTGAGCAGGTGAGGCCTATAGTCTGAACGTATTGGTGTATGATATTGAGGCCTGCCTGTATGGTTTGTTCCTGTTCCGCCGGTGAGCCTGTGTTGCTCCAAATGGTTATGTCGTCCGCGTATAGATTATGGTGTAGGTCGGGGATAGTTGCGAGAGCCTGTGGCAGGTTTTTTAAGGTCAAATTAAAAAGAATGGGAGAGAGGATGGCTCCTTGAGGCACACCTTCGGTGAGTGTGTATTTTGGTGAAGTATAGTGATCGACTTGTATCTGTATTGTGCGGTTCGTCAGGAAGGCTGCGATGTAGTTGTACATCTTTGACCCAGGCCTCGTGTCAATGAGGTTATCCAGAATGGCGCGGTGTGTGACGTTATCAAATGCTTTGTGTAAGTCTATCCCTGCAATCGTGCGTAGTTGCGATGAGCTGGGGCATTTGTAGATATCTTCGTGTATGCGCATCATTGTGTCCTGTGTGCACACGTGCTTGCGGAAGCCAGTCATAGTGTAGCGTAGTGCGTCGGTGTTGTCCAGATGTCATTCTAGTCGATGTAGGGCCATCTTCTCCATCAGCTTACCTGTGCACGATGTAAGGGAGATTGGTCGGAGATTAGTAATGCTATCAGGTGTTTTTCCTGGTTTGGGTATGAGGATCACGAGCGTCTCCTTCCATTCCTGTGGAAGAATGCCCGTATCCCATGCCTCGTTGATATACTGAAGGAGTGAGTCCAAGTAAGTCTCCGGAAGGTTTCGGAGCATCGCGTAAGTGATCTTGTCCATGCCGGGGGTGGTGTTCCTTTTTAGGCTATGGAGAGCCGATACTAGTTCGCTCATGGTAAAAGGCGAGTTGATCCCTCTGGATTGGTCCTCGAGTGTTTCGGAGGGGTAAGAGGGAAGTGGGAGGGGGTGGGTTTTCTGTGGGTAGAATAGTTGCTGAATGTCGTTGGCGAGATCGTTCTTTGTCTTGTTGGTGTGCACTTGTATTTTCGTAATAGTGTGTCTCGGTTTGGATTGACCTAGTAGCGTACGCAGGATTTGCCATACTCGCGGCGTGTGGAGCTGGCCGTTCAGTTGATCGCATAGTTGTAGCCAGTTCTCCGTGGCAAGTGAGTAAGCGTAATCCTGTGCCTCCTCGGTTATGGTTTGAATGACTCTTTTGAGACGTCGATTGGTCTTGTTTTTCTGCCATTTCTGAACTATCCTGTGACGTTTGTCCCAGAGGTTGACTAAATGGGAGTCCACGAATGGATGGTCTATGTCGCGGGCTATCGTTTTTGTGTGCTTGCTGTACGCGTTGTGCACTGCTTTTGTCCAGGCGGAGAGTGTGGCAGGAGTCAAGGAAGCGGACTCTAGTTCCTCTCGAACCCGGGTCCATTTCGTGATCTTGGTGCGGGGCCCCCGGTTTGGCGTGTTGCGGTCCCTGGCAAATGTTAAGGTGGTTACTAGTATGCAGAGGTCACTGCCCAACGTCTCCAATGTGTTCTCCCACGAGGCTGTTGGATTACCTCTGTACCAAGTCAGGTCTGGGTTGGTGTCGTGCTCGACACTGTTTCCCACCCTTGTAGGTATTGTGGTGTCGTTTAGAAGAGAAAGCCGGCTGTCAGACATAAAGGCCTCCAGTTTTCGCCCGTTGGGTGTTGTGTGTGTGTAGTCCCATGCGGTGTTGTGGCTGTTGAAGTCACCGGCTACGAGCAAGGGGTGGCCCCTGTATGCGGCGGAGTGCTTCGACAGCCAACTGAGAGATATGTTGTGGTGATTAAGTAGCCAATAAGTGTTGGTAATTATTGTGTCCTTGGAGTTTGAACCCAGGCGGCATTGAACAGTGACATGTTCCTGTGTCGTTGTGTTAATGTGGAACGTGTCGATCTGCACAGCAGCTACATGATTAGCGACGTACGTGGCCACAAGTGTGGGTGTAGTGGTGCCGGTGTGTGAGGCTTTGTCTCGTTGAGTAATACTGGGTTGCTTGAAGAGCTGATAGCCTGGGAGAGCTATCGACCCGATGGTTTCTTGTAGGAGTATGATGCCTGGTTTGACTGCGGCATTCTGAATGTGGTATGTGAGGATTCCTTTTTTTCGTTTTAGTCCGCGACAGTTCCATTGCCAGATAGTGCTGTGTTTTGTGTGAGATGAAGATGATAGGGGCTGTGTTGCATTGGGTGTAGGTTGCTTAGCCATCGTGTGAGAGTGGGGAGCTGGCCGCTGCCTCGGAGACGACGATCTTGTTTGGGCTATCCGGAGTGTCAGGGGGTGTCGTGTGTGGGCGTTTTCGTAGAAGCATTTCGTTCCTAGCGAGAGTTGCCTGGACGTTGGCTAGAATTGAATCGGACTGTTCGATTCGTTGGGTGAGGTGGGCGACTTGTTCCGCGAGACTTTGCATAAGTGCGTCGCGTTTCTCCATGGTTTCCTGTAGCTGAGTTATATTGTTTTGCATGTGGATCATGGTGGCTTTGATTTGTTGCAATTCAGTGAGGATTGATTCAGTGTTTGGAGTTGTGCTGGGGGGTGTGGGGAGCGTGAGGAGCGGGGTTTGTGGTCTGGTTGTGTGTGGCTGAAGACCTGCCTGCATAGCCTTGACAATATTGTCCGTGTTTGGGGCGGCGCGCGCCTGTTCCAATGCCTGGCGGTACGTGAGATGGGGTTGTGTTGTGCTGCTATTTTCTCTTAGTCGCTGTTCTGGTCCCTTGAACGAATTTTCTTTCGAGATATTTCTGGTTTGGTTTTTGTCGATAGTGGTCTTGTGGCGTCGGCGAGGATTATGATTCAGTCCTCTGCTTGGCGCTGATGCGACCGCTTCGGTCGCTGGCTTTTTGGTGGTGGTCTGTGCTGTTTCAGGTTGATGCCCCGGGCTGCGACTGCGGTTGCGGCTGGAGTTATCGAGTGCCGCAAACCGGTTCGATGTAGGCAGGGCAGGCCAGTGCACTGTGCTGTGAAAGGTTGGTGGGTCCTTGCGGGGCAAATGAGTTGTCAGGAATCGCTCGCGGCGGTATTGTAGGCCTGCTTGCATATGTTCGTCGGCTTGCGCACGCGCTGGGCATGTCGGTGTTCGGGTGGGTGCTCGCCCTGACAGTTCAGACAAAATGTTTCGCACGTGTGCGGTGTTGCGATGCCTGTCTCGATGGGTAAGGTCGTGCTACATGTGGGACACGTTATTGATATTGTCTTTTTGGGGCAGACATCGGCTTGGTGGCCTATCGCGTAGCAGTGGTGGCATTGGAGGCTGCGCGGGCGATAGGGGTAAAGTCGCATCACGACGCGGTTGTACAGCGCGTAGCGTGGAAGTTGGGTGCCCTCGACTGTAATGAGGATGGAGTTGGATGCGCCAATCCGTCTGGTGTGGAGGATTTTAGGTCCTTGTACTTGTAGTTTTTGTCGAATGACTTCTTCAGGTATGTGTGGTTGGATGCCGTGGATCACACCCCGCGCGTTGGCAGCACTGACCGCTAGGTAGGTTCGGACCGGGTGTGCGACGTCGGCGAAGCTCACTTGTTGTAGTTGCAGCAATTTTCTTTCTACGGTAGGGCGATATGTGTCAATAGCGACAAGATTTTGAATGTCTCGCACTTTGATATATGTGTCTGAATGTTCGTTGGAAGTTAGGGATGCGGCTTCGATGATTCGATCGCCAATTTCGGGGGGGGGGGGGGGGGGGGGGGGGGGGTAAGGCGGATAGGTTGAGGCCGTCGGTGAACTTCACGATAATGGTTACGTAGTTTGTGTAGCGGGTGGCTTGGCCGTTGGCCGGTCGCCACTCCGTGTCCATGGCTTGGGGAGATGATTGCATCCTAGTGGGGTCACGAGGGAGGCCGGCCTGAGTGAGGCCTCGCGGCGCAAACTCGGCCTCCGAACGGTTTTAGGCGTAGCAGGCCTAGTATGGAGTTGGCTGCTGTGACGAAAAGTATGACGACGTTGGTCAAATTGTCACGCTCACCGAATGGCAGGAGGGTTCCTGGATCCCTGTGTTGACGTTCTGTGAAATCGGTGCGAAAATCTTGGGTTTGCAGCGATATTTGGGGAAGCCCGAAGGGCATGTATTGACTTGGTGGCACCACTTCTTCTTCCTCTCAACCTTTGAGTGAGGTTTCTGAATTCAGCGGTAAGGCCGTATAAACATACCGAAACCCCAATTTTTTTTTCTTTTGTTCGTGTGTGTGTGTGGGGGGGGGGGGGGGGGGGGGGGATTGCATTGGGCTACACTCGCAGTGGGTTCGCCGTGCACATATTTATTACAGCGTCCAGACGATTACTTTGTTAAGCATTTCAAAACTCAGTCATTATCGACAGTTTGGATCTTGCGAAGAAAAACAAATATCAACACGTGATCTATTGTTTGTTTGTTTGTTTATTTTGGGGTGAAGAGAAAGGGGGGAGCCAGGAGATATGTGGGCCTCCAGTCAGGGGCAAGTCGCTACCTGGCTTTTTGTGAGATGGGTAAATAAAGGAAAGAGGAAGAATAAATTGTTATGTACAAATTCGAACATATGTGATGCATTGTAGTCCAAAAGCCAACGGGCTTGTTTAAAATTGCGCTTGTGAGAAAATGACTCCACAGCGAGCAGGAAGATAGCATCCGCTCCTATCGCAGTGCCGATCCGAGATGGCAAAGTCAGTCAATGTACTGCGGAGGTTCCCATCTCGGCTCCGCACCAGATCAGAATGTTGCTAACTTGATGTGCTACCTATTCACTGCATAAGTGAATTTAAAAATTGAATACTTGTCCTAGATCTGTCGTGTAAGTTTTATTTTGTGTCTGCGAACATCAGAGTCAATCCGAGAGCTCACTGTCCCGGAGATATTGGAGGAGAGCACGAAAGGCCTTTTCAACTATTCCCCGCGTTCCACTGGTGTTCAAAAGCTCTTGGGCAATGGAGTGGGGAAGTCCAACTGCAGCGTAGGATCGCAATAGCACTTTTCGGAGATCCTCGTGGGTTGGACACAAAAGTAGTGCATGGGTTGTGTCTTCAGGATCACCACAAGTTGGGCATCCGGGATCTGTCTTGCGGCGGTACATATGGAGGCGCCTTGCGGTATGCGGGCAGCCAGTTCGAAGTCTGTGAAGGAGTGATGCCTCTGAACGTGGGAGTTTGCGTGGGATGCTTGGAAGTGGTCTTCCTGTCGCTACCCCTGTGTGGGGGTGTTTTTTGCGGATGGTATCCCGTATAAGTTTGTGTGCCTCATTAAAGCGATCTAAAATGAATGTAGGGTCACCGTCATTATGAGCCCGCGCAGCTAGCTCGTCTGCTCTCTCGTTACCGGTAATTCCAACATGGGAGGAAATCCACTGCAGAGCCAAACTCCAGCCAAGGTCTTCCACCGTTGCAGCTGTTAATGCTACTCTATTTAAAAGAGGAGTGGCCCTCTCGAGGCGTTGAAGTTGTTGTAGTGCGCCTCTAGAGTCCGTGAGCACCACAGCTTTGGTTGGCGGGGTGATGTTTTTAATGGACTCAAGCGCTGCCCAGATAGCAACAAGTTCTGCAGTAGTTGATGATGCCTCGAAGTTAAGCCGGCCAGAAACTTCGAAGTCTATTTCGGGAATAAAATTAGCAACAGTTGCTGTTTTCTTGATCGCATTGACTGAGGCGTCCGTGTATACATGGATCCATTCACCGTAAGCTTCCTGCAGGCGTTCGAACGTGATCGATCGGGCGACTAACGTGGGGACATTCGCCTTACGTTGGAAAATTGGTAGTGTTTCCTGTATCAACAGGGGCGCTCTCTTTGAATGTGGAAGAGGTGGATATAACTATTCCCCTGGTGCTCCAATCTCGTGCTGAAAATGAGATGCCAGCTGTCCGAGGTGAGAATTTTTACGGGCCAACTGGTGGGAATTAATATTGTCCACCGCAGGAACACTGTTAATGCGAGCAATGTGACGCATAGCTCTCTCCTCAAGTCTTAACGATAGAGGCCATTCTTCTGCCGCAACAAGGGTCGGGATGTTTGCTGAAGATGGTGGAAGTCCGAGGCAGCAACGCAGGGCCTTCCTGTGAAATGTGTCAATGTCCCGAATCTGGGCCCTTCCTATGTTTAGGAGTGGCAGGGAGTACAGGAGCCTCGACATTATAAGACCTTTGTAGAGTTGTAGGAGAGTACGTTGTGACGCTCCCCACGAAGGGCCTCCGAGATGTCGTATGACTCGTAGTAGCTCACGACATCGCTCCAAAGTCCTCCGAACCTCAGGTCTCCAGGTCACGCGGTCATCCACCTGCACCCCAAAATAGAGATGACTACCAACTCTCTTAACAGGAGTTCCAGCAATCATTAGCCGCAGTGCGTGCTCGGGTGCTCGTCCTACTGGTCGGTAAAGGAGCGACGCGGTTTTTACCACTGATAGTGAGAGGCCGAGTTTTGAAATCATCAGAGCCGTAGCATCTAGGGCTACTTGAAGTCGATTTCGGATAGCTACGGCACTTTCGGAGGAACCCTCGCACCACATGGCAACGTCGTCAGCGTATATTGCCATGCCGACATGGAGGGTCTCGTTGTTGGTCGGAAGGCATTGAGGAAGCGATGCCATCACCACGTTGAAGAGTAAGGGGCTGAGTACGCTGCCTTGGGGAATACCTTTGGTGATTGGACGTGAAGTGCTAGTTGCACCAAGGATCTTGACAGTGAAGCTCCGTCCAGTGAGGAACGGCTCTATGAATGTGAGGATTCGGCCACAGATACCAAAGTACTTGAGTCGCTGGATGATGATAGAATGAGGCAGTGTGTCGAACGCACGACTAATGTCTAGAAAGACACAGTGCACCATTCGGCCAGTGGATTTGACTTCTTCTAGGGTCGACAAGAGGTCTCCTATCACATCGGCTGTGCACCTCCTTGTCCGAAAGCCCGCCAACGAAGGTGGGAGAGCATTCGCTCGATCTAGAAGCCACGCGAGGCGCCGAAGAACCATGCGTTCTAGGAATTTTCCAAGGCAGCTTGTTAACGTTACAAGCCTGTAGGACGAGATTTCGTCCAATGGTTTTCCTAGTTTAGGTATTGGGATGATTATTGACTCTTCCCATGTATTTGGGAGTGTCCCATCTTTCCAGATGGCGTTCAGTTTCTCAAGAATGTCGGGGTGATAATCTGGGGCTATATTTCGGAGAGACTGTTACGTTATACCGTCAGGACCTGGAGCGCTCTTCCTTCTAGTGTAATCAAGTGCGTGCGTAAGCTCTGCCAAAGTAAAGTCGATGTAGCTGGCCAATGTGCTCTCGCTGTCTGGAGGGACACTGGTGAACTGCGGGGCATTCAATGTTTGCTGGTGTACAGCCTGTGCAGTAGAGGATCGAGCAAACTCGTCCGCCAGATGCTCCGCCACTTCAATCATGGTTTGACCTGTCTTGGTTGCAAGTGTTGTAATGGGATGTCGCGAAATTTTGGCCCCTTTAAGAGCTCGAACGAGCCCCCACGCCCGTCTTCCTCCCCCAGGGCCACTCAGCGAAGCACAGTCACTACTCCACTGCCACTTTTACAGCTTTTTTTGTGTGGCGACGGAAGCAAGCATCTATGCGGTTGTATCGTGCCCAATCCCATAAGGCGTCCGTATGCAGTGCCCTTCGTTGCGCTTGTCGTCGAGCGGCTCGGAGATTAAGCCACTCAAGGTCAGGTGTAAGACGTGTCGCTGGAATCTTAACAATGCGGGTTGCGCGTTGCAAACACACCGCAATGCAAGTAGTGATGTCTGTATAGCTTTTACTATCTGCGGCGAAAGTGAAGTATTGACGAAAAAGGTCCCAGTTAACCACCTTGCACTCCTTGATGGTCTTCGGAGCCGCTCTGGGGTGTATCACGTTGATTGGAAAATGGTCACTTCCGCCCGCGTCCGGCTCCACAGTCCAGAGAGCGTCCATTACTGCCGAGACCAGCGTTATGTCCAGGGTGCTCGCCTTTGTGTGCCGTTGGCAGAATGTAGCCGATCCGTCGTTGAGAGCTCGGAGATTGAACGCTGCTGCCGTTGTCTCTATCTGACGTCCTCGCGTATCCGTGCGAGAGCCACCCCATATTTCATTGTGAGCATTGACGTCTCCACAAATAATTAAGTTTCCTCGGCTTCTGTTACTTATTTTTTCAAGTGGCTTTGTGTCCCAGAGGCCTTGTGGCGTGACGTACGCTGATACAATTGTCGTTTCATTCTTTCCCATTCTGATCGTCACTCCAACATACTCTTCAGATGGTAAACAGAGGTCCGAAAGGTCAAGCTCAGAGTGATGTGCTTCATCTCGCACAAGTATAGAGACTCTTGATCTTCCATTTGGGTTTATAGCCGCGCTATCACGTGATCTAACCATTCAGATCCTTTGCCAGTGTCTTCTTTGGGTAAGTGCAACTAGGGTGCCACAGTGTCCTTCTGTTTAGGGTGATGTCACCCTTTGTAGTACCTCATGCCGACCGCACGCGCTCACGGGTCAAATACAAAGAAATCGACGAAACCAAAATGTCACCGTACCACAGCCAGCGCCACAAACGCGTGCAGGGACACGCCCTTTCACGCGCTTCTGAACAAAAAATAAATAAAAAATAAAAATAAAGTCTGGGGAAAAAATGGACAGATGTCTCCACCTTAAGCAAAGCGCACATAAAGGCACCCTAAGTGCAACAAAGACGCTCAAAAAAGACAACCACGAGTGAATGAGATATTTTTCGCTCCCAAAATACTTATGATTCTACTATTATCGCACTGGCACGATGCTATTGCTCTCACATTTAGTTATGATGTACTCCGCGATAATCTTTCTGTTCCACTTCAGATAGCGCGCCACGAAGGAGACGGAAAGAAGAAAAAGGAGAAGGCAAAGCGCTCGCATGCCACGCGCCGGTGTGCTCGCGGAAGCAGATTCCTGGAACGGCCAAGTAAGCGAGACGTGTCCCCTTCCTTATCCCGCGATTCATCATCTCGTTTAACGTATGTGCATAACACAGGGGCAAGGAACACATCGCGGACAATAGGAGCAGAAACAGTCCGTCACGCCTGTTTGCAGCACCTGTCCGTTTTTTTAGGGAGGGAGAGATGTGGTCCCAACTACAATCTGTTTCGCTCGGACTCCGATCGCAGCTAACCTTACGACTCGATGAGGCCAATCCAGCAGCTCCGAAAACGTATCGTCATGGCGATCGTCCCCACGAACCACGATCTTTTTTGAGTGTGATTATTTGAGCCGGTGATCTAGTCGGTGACAGGTTAAGAGTTAAAGTGGAGGCTACTCCCACCTCTTGTCACTTAAGCAGAGCAAACGCTGGAGAGGAGGCGACTTCGTCTCCAGCGTTCGCTCTGCATGCTATACGTAGCGCAAGTCCGTCTGCCCCCTTTTGCGGGGGTTGTGATGACGTCAGAAAGACGACGAGCTCTTGTTGGCTCTTCTGAGGGAAGGACAGTGGGTAAACCTCGAGGGCAGCTAGCTTGCTTTAACGTCTACCCTTTGTCCTTCAATCATAGCCAATCAGAGCTCAGCATTCTGACGTCACCACAACCACTGCAAAAGGAGCAGACGGACTTGCGCTCCACATAGCAAACACCCAAAGACGACGAGGGCCATGACGACGCACTTTGGCCCTATTTGATTGGCTTTTTTTGATCCTAGGCTGCGGTCGGAACGTATATTACGAAACGAAGTAGGACTATGGAACGCTAAAGTGAGGTCAAGTACTTGGGACTATTTGACAAACTGAGAGAGAACATGTGCTGGTGGGGACCGCAGAAAACGAAGGCCGAATCGGGTGTTTAAGCTTATGCGCCAGTTCCAGCGAGTATAGGAGGGACGCTGATCACGCCAACATGGCGGTCAGGAGGGTGATCATTCCGCAGTGCCGGTGGTGGACGCCAGCAACGTGTAAAGTGAAAGAAATGTGTAGTTCTCTGCTTGGTTATCGTCAACGACGTGATCACCACCCCAAGCAAGACCTATCGCGTTGCTTCTGGGGAAAGGAAGCGCTCGACCCGATCGTGTGCAAGAAATGTCGTCTCACTCAACTGGAAAATAAATATAGAGGTCACGGGACCTCTATTTAAAAGCGCGCTGGCGACGCTTAGTATCTGTCCTGTCTGTGCTAATAATTGATTTAACTTTATATGTTCATTAGCACCGCTTTTACTTTCTCCGACTCTAGACAAACGAAATCAGTCACCCGAGTGGTGTTTCGAGAGGTGGCCACAAGGGCGGCGGCTCCGTAGCTGGAACTTGCCGGTATTGTCTGCCGTGGAACAAGCAGACGGGACTATGCTACAGGCGGTCGATCTCTGTCCTTCGCGCTATTCGTGATTTCAATGCCTCGTAGGTTGTCCATCTGACACTACCTTCGAGGTCCGACCGAGAAAGCGAAACCCTGTTTTTCCGCCCGATTACGCTGGTGATAGAATGCGGAATTTGATAACGTTGCCATGGATGAGAGGATAGAAACGAAAATCTAGTTATACGTATGAAGCGACGTTCACGGCAGTCAAACAAAGAAATTCCATGCGGGTGAATGTAACATTTATTTCAATGAAAAAAAGAAAATCAGCAAGCAGGAAAAGCAAATTGCATTTCTCGGTCACAATTTTTGTCCCCGAAATTATTGCAACAAGCAGCCATATTTTTTGTTTGTTTTTTAAGCTTGGTGGAAATTCGGGAAATTTTTGTTTATCTAGGTTGCGTCATGTACTTACATGTTCGCATTTTATCAATACCTCCTGTGTGACATTCGCGTAGAGGTTTAGGTTTCCGTGAATCGTTACTCGAAAAGAAAAACGCGAAAGGGGCTTTATTTTGTAGACATTTCGACGTTCAAGGACATTTCCATATGTTACTCGTGCATAAATGCACAACTCTACCCAATACTCTTTCTCTCAGGAAATTCGCAACACGGAGCGTAGCCGATGGAGAACCACTGGAACCAGTTCAGGCTGGTCCTCTGGAAGCACGTGTACATGAACCGCATCCGACGGCACTGGGCGGGCACGCTGCTCCAGGTGCTCGCGATGGTGGTCCTGCAGTACGGCGTCTGGGAGGAGTCGGTGGCCCCGTTCGCCGCCAGCCCCAACAAGGAGCGATCCTTCGACATGACCAAGCCCACGGACCTCTGGGGGCAGCGCAATGGGTCGACGCCCAGAGGACGCCTCGCCTTCTCGCCTCCCTCGAACCCTTTCGGCGAAGTCGTTCGGAGGGCCTGCGACCGGCTGGGCGACTTGGGTGCGTATACTGAACCTACCCTCTCTCGTCTTTTAGGGAAAGAGCCCTGTATGTGTCATCGTTCAGTCGACCTTCAAAGTTCTTGAGCGAAAACACCTCGACAACACGAAAAGTACCAAAACGTTTACGTGGCCATTCAGGCGAACTGGAGGGAATGAAACTAAGAAGAATGAAAAATCCAATGAAGAGGAATCAAAGTGAATTAAGAGGACATAAAGTCAATTAAAAGTAATTAAGGGAAGTAAGAGTAATCAATAGAATTAAGGAGGACTATGAAGCGAATTAAGAGGAGTCAATGTGAAATAAAAGGGAGTTAAAGCGAACTAAGAGGGATTAGAGAGCAGCAAGAGTAATGAGAGCTAATTAAGAAGGACGACACAGCTAATTAAGAGGAATTATAGTGAATTAAGGTGAACTAAAGTGAATTGAGAAGAATTAATAAGTCGATGACTCAGCACATTGAGACGGATGACTCAGCATGTTAAGAGAGATGACTCAACACATTAAGAGGAGTGTGTCTTTAATGCATCGATGCTTGGGCTTTCGCCTTCAAGTCGTCTTAGAGATAACATAAAAGACCCCGTGATTTGTTTTTCCGCTTCCACTTTGTTCAAATAAAACGCACCATTTTACTGACGTCACAGAGCGAGACTCTTTGACGTCACGCCACCGGGGTGGCGCTGCTGTGGGCACTGCGCATACGCAGACGCTACATTGATGTCACACATGGATTCAGCTAGTGCAAGCCATGTGTGACGTCATACACTCTGATGTCGCGCATGACTTGCAGTGACGTCAGATCAGCGGCAATTGTGAAGGACCGGGACGCTACCTTCGGCGGCACGTTTTTCGCACCACTGAATTTGTTTGTCTCGGCAAGAAGGACATTGGTACGGAGCGACGACGTCACGTACAAGTCATTTATAGAGAGTGATCGAAAATGTGCGCACGGATGAACCGTACTTGTTCGAATGAAACAATTAGTCTACGAAGATGCCGAAAGACGATCTTTGGCGGAGCCGGTATTTCAATTCCGGGCCTCCCTATATCCGGTCGGGTATGCTAATCACTTCACCGCCTCTCCTTGTCTTTCTGACGTTTTCTGTCTCTCCTATTAATGCACCGACACGAGATGTATCAAATCAGATTTGTTCTGGAACAACACGTTGCCGCGTGGAACGCATTACGACGCTTGTTGTCACGTGGTACGTGCTCGTAGATTCATCCAGGGGCGGATGCAGGAATTTCCTGAGAGGGGGGTCAGGTGTTGGTCAGCGTACCATATGTTTAGGAACCTCCTCCCCTTCTCCCTTGTTTTACGCCCTAAATTTTACATATGTAAAAATCAAGGGGGGGGGGGGGGGGGTCAGGACATCCGGACCTCCCCTCTAAATCCGCCCCTGGATTCATCGACACATTTCCCATTATTTCCTCTTTGGAGACCACGCACGATGACGAAAGTGGCCGTGATGTATTGCTCTTGATTGTCGCAGATGACGATACCGCGTCTGCAAAAAGCCATAAATACGAAATAATACACGCACACAGGTGACGATACAAACAGTGAGGAATCATCAACGAGGTAGAGGGGCTTATGATAGACTGGCATCCCGTTCACCAGGCAAAAGTGACTCCCACCTGGCTGCCACCATGTTGTACAATTGTGACCACTAGACACGTGACCGTACCAAATCCTGAGGCACTCAGCCCGGTTGGCGCTGTCCACGTCGAGACTCAGCGCTGCCCGTGGAGACCGTCAGCCCGGGACACAAACTCTGGTTCGCAGATCCCGTGCCTCTGGCGAACTCGACGGCGTTGGACGCGTACCTCCGGAGACGGGAGAACGGCACCCGCTTGCTGCTGGGTGTCCAGTTCGAAGCGCGTGACAACGACACCAACGGCAGCAGCAGCAGCCTGTCGTACGCGGTGCGAGCCCCCTTCGGCACCTTCGACCTCCAGCTCCAGTACAAACGCCATCTCCTCATCCCCGGCCCCAGGGACATCGGCAGATTCGGAGAGATGAGTGAGTCTCCGCCACTTGCCTTCATTAATACCGTCCTCGCATTGCGGGTCATTATTTGTCCGTTGCAACTTAAGGTCAGCGGTAGATGCCTCCGCAACGAACTTTCCTCCTTCCATAAGACTTGAGCGCACGTGAGGCCCAAACACGCCGAAAGCATAGCCTCCTCTATACTCACGAAGTGTGGCAGTTCGACGACGGAGCCATAGAGTGTCCGGTCGCAGATTTAGAACGCGAGGATTTGGTAGCACAGAGCATTTCTCGAGGAACCTGGACGTCAGCGCACAGCTTTTGCAGCGGCGAGGACACCAAACATGCTTCTTCGCTCGGGAGAAGCGTGTTTCGGCGTCTCACCGCAGCGGGGCGCCAGTCACGTGGCTCTATCCTCATCCGTTGTCTGTCGCTCCACTTTTTCCACTTCCAAGGCCGCTTCTCGTGGCGATCTGTCAGGCTTTGTCAGTATATATAGGAGGCTATGCCGAAAGCCAAGGGGCGCCTTCTGAAAGCGGAGCAGTTGCTGAGGGCCTTTATTGTATTTTCGGAAGTGGCCGATGTTGGTAGTGAGGTGGTTGGTCCGAGAGGTGATGTGGGGTACCGGCGCAAGGCTACGTGGATGGCCTTGAATGCCGGTGGTGGCGATGTCTTGCCTTGCCAATGTAGGGAAAGGAGCGGCAGTTGCTGCCGCAGTCGTCGTCGTGGTCGGGGAGTAGAAGTCGGGCTCATCCGCGAAGGCGACCCGGTAGCGGCGGGGGCCCGCGTCCGCGCGGACCCCGCCGAGGGCGAGGAAGGACACCGGTGACTGTTGACTTGTTTATTCCGAATCTCAGGGTCAACTGTTCCAAAGCGACACTAGCATGCACGAGCTGAGCACGCGACACTGCGTGTGGGGCACGCGCTTCTCTGGTTCAGAATTCGCGCCGTACGACCGCTCAACTCAGAATACTACATTCTCCCTTTCTTAATATATTTTTAAACAAACACAATGGGAGAATAAGAAGCGAAACAAAGAACACAAAGTACTATGAAGCAAGCCCCTATTCTCCCTTTCTTAATATTTTAACATTTTCTAAAACAAAAGCTAAGTACTACAAAAACACGACTCTGGTTTCGTAATGAAGACCCAAGAAGTAAAAAATCAAGTCCGGTGAAAAGGAAGTTTCATTTCGATAGGTTCACTCAAATTTGAAGAAAACGCCGGCTCATGCATGCGCATGTTAGTTCGTTGACAATGTTCAAGCGTTATTGTTCTCAAAACTTTGTTACTTTGATAGTCGAACTCAAAACTCTCTAGGAAAGCTAAGCCTATTACTGGCACCACACGTCTTGAACGCAAGAGATGCTAATTCTTCCGCATACGGCGGTGCCAAGGAACGTGGCTGCTCACCAGCGAAAGCGAAGCACAACGCAAGGTGGCTTTAGCTGAAATCTCTTTGCGCGTGCAGGCGCGTGTTTTCTCTTAAATTGTGTCGTGAAAGTCATATGCAGCAGAATACCCAGGCTTTGCAGGGGAACCAGGCGCTGCAGGAACATGAGATGCAGCAGAAAACCGGGCCTCATAGGAAAACCAGGCGCTGCACTCTTTCATCTTGGCGAAGTGTCAGTAAAGGCGGGTGGCCATCTTTCAAACAGTCATGTCGGGAGGCAGGAGCTTGCGGCCATCTTGGGCACTGACTTGGATCGGCGTCGGAGCATCACGACGATAAAAAAAAAACAGCTTGAGCATAATTACGCTACACTTCTGAATCCTCCGGACCTCAGCCTTGAGCGTACAACACAAAAACAAAAGATTTGAAGAAAGTCCACGTCATCGCAGGGCGGACGGGATGAAAAAAAATTGCTGCCTCTGAAGGCCAGCTGCTCGGCCAGGGCTTATTTCTCGCCTGGAACAATGTTCACGTCATCGCAGGGCGGACGGAACCGAAAACAAAATGCTGTCTCGCAAGACCAGCTAACTCTCTCAGGGCTTATTTCTTGCCTGGAACATTGATTCAGGAACGCGCTGCGTCCAAAAAAAACAAACGAGTAAAGCTAAAAAAAAATGAACTCGGCGTTCGAAACGTTAGGCGTACAGGAGTTCCGAGACGCTCTGGTTCGGAGAAACGAGTACAACCTGGCTCGAAGTAGGCCGCACGAAAATAAACAGACAAAAGGAGAAAAACCAAACGCTAGCTCGACTGGCCCGAACAGTCATAACGAAACGCCGCAAGGCTGCGAAGAAAGAAACGTCCAAGATGCGCCGGTTCATGCCAACTATGCGACCGGGACGCAGTGCTTGCCTTAAAACTGTCGTTGCCCTTTTGGAATCCCATCCTCGTCGCCATGTTGTATTTTCGGAAGTGGCCGATGTTGGTAGTGAGGTGGTTGGTCCGAGAGGTGATGTGGGGTACCGGCGCAAGGCTACGTGGATGGCCTTGAATGCCGGTGGTGGCGATGTCTTGCCTTGCCAATGTAGGGAAAGGAGCGGCAGTTGCTGCCGCAGTCGTCGTCGTGGTCGGGGAGTAGAAGTCGGGCTCATCCGCGAAGGCGACCCGGTAGCGGCGGGGGCCCGCGTCCGCGCGGACCCCGCCGAGGGCGAGGAAGGACACCGGTGACTGTTGACTTGTTTATTCCGAATCTCAGGGTCAACTGTTCCAAAGCGACACTAGCATGCACGAGCTGAGCACGCGACACTGCGTGTGGGGCACGCGCTTCTCTGGTTCAGAATTCGCGCCGTACGACCGCTCAACTCAGAATACTACAGCCTTGTGTTGCAGAAGACTCTAGAGCTGCAAAATAAAATTAAGTGCTCTTTGGTTCGCGTTTCGTCGTGCCCTGCCACGGGACGGCGCGTCAGTCAAGTTAGGTTCGAATATGTTTTGCGATTGCCTTCAAACAGAATTTCTCTTTCTCCGAAAACGGCACATTATGTCCTTTGCCATCATTATCTAGGAGTGTTTTAGAGAAACTGCTCGTGTGGTTTTTATTTTTACGCCACATGTACTGCGTCTCTCAGATTTTCTAGAGACTTTAGGGCGTCTTGGGATTAAGTGGTGTGCTCAGACAACAGAGTGTGTAGCTATCGTTCAGGGTGTGCAGAAGATGTGGAAGGCCGTTTTTTGTCTTCAAAGTTACGTACCTAATGCTATCCTTTTTTTCAGTGCAGTAAAGGAAGAAAAAGTATTGGTTTTAAAAACTCTAATCAGCGCTGCGTACACGTTTGACTCCGCACCGAAAAAAGGGTGGTTTGTCGAACGTGACAAATAGATAGGGGTCTGAGCTTTCGGCGTTTATATTTGGCAAAATTTTATTTCGCTCAAAATAAATCGAGGCTTCTCAAAACCGAAAACACGAATAAAAAATCTGTAAGGAAATGTTGGAATTTAACCAAACAAAGAAAGAATAAGGCAGTGAGCAATGAGCAACACATTTTCCTTTTTCGGTTATTCGATCACATAAGCCCAGAAAGTTGAGGACTTGAGCATGACCTAAATCTGCTCAATCATTGAATATGCAACACTATTTACCGAGTAAAAAAAAATTCAAAACAATCAAATGGTGGATCATATATTTTCTGTTTTCTTTTTTTATCTGTGAGAACCGTTGAAATAATATTCGCTTACATTTAATATTGCTTAACGCTGATATCTGCAATAAGTAATAGAAACCTACATGAAACATAAAAACGCTCATTGAAAAAAAAGGTACCGCTCATTAGTGTTTTTTGTTTTTTTGTTTTTATTTCCTGCTGCAGCCATCCTCCTTCCGCTGCAGTACGCCTTGGAATCGGCGTTCATAGACATAATCGCCGAGTCTCGGCAAAAGAACGCCACCCGACACGTGAGTTCGTAAGTCCGTCCAACAGGATCGAGGAAACGAAGGCAAATTTCGCGATGACGCATTTTTGACACGGCTAACGACGCCGGGGAAGTATCTAGGACGTGCTTATTTTGATTTATATAAATAAGGAGGGGCTTCGAAGTATATAAAAAAAAAACAATTATTAGTATCCTTGAGACATCAAACGAGTCTCACACTTATTATCGTTGACAGGTTAAGAATAGGGTAGAATAGAGTAAGAATACAGCCTTGAGCGCCAGCTTTGTGTCTTTGATAACACCTCGTCGCACGCGAGGCCAACCCGGCGGAAGTCGGTTTCTTAGAATGTCAACGACTATGATAAGTTTTAACGCGATAGCGTTTAGGAGTTCGTGTCACAGAAAATCTGGCGTCGGCGTCGGTGGGACCTTAGAATCCCAGAATGCAACGCCCACAGCCACGTGTGACGTCGCCTGTGACGTCACACGTGTCTGTGACGTCATGACCCTATGGACCCGCTACATGTGACGAAAAAATTTTCGCTAATTTTAGCGGAACATTTTCTTGTAAAATTTGGCAGAAAATTTCCCCTCCAAATTCAGCGAAAAAGCTTCCCGCCAAACATAGCTGGGTCGCTAAACTCGTCAAACACGACTTTCTTTGGGTTATGACATAGAGGGGGGAGGAGCCGAAAAATTTCCGCGAATTTTGCGTTTCTCACAAACCCGAAAATTTGTGTATCTTCGTGACATTTTTCATTTAAGGGGCGAAAAATCCCTACCACTCCCCAGGCGCCGAACAAGACCAGCACGAGAGAGCGCGCCGAGACAGCCGTGGCTTAAACGCGTGACGTCACGACAAAGATTATCAGCTGTAACCGACATGTTTGATTGTCTGTATAATGAAGGCTTGTGTAATTGCATTCTAAAATCAACACCATCGAAGTCGATAGTCTGATATCGTTCTGATTTGCGCCGATAAAGCAGCATTTACTAAAGAGCGTCTCTGTCGTTCCTTTTATTTTTTTTTTTTTTCGGCTTTTTGATCAAAGTGTAGCTAGGTCACAAGCCAAGTAGCATTGTCCATTTTCGGACGGATTTCACTTCCGGGCGGTTGTCTCTTCCATCGGCGGGATAAAAGTATTTAATGGTAGACTTTCAAAGATTAGCCAAACTGGGATTAATTATGCGTTCTTTAACAGAAATAAGAGTAATGTAAAGTTGTCACTATTGACGGTGATGTTTCGAGAACGCGAAGACACCAAGCTTTCATCGTACAGAACCAAACTTGTCACCGTCGACTTGAACAGGCACCATCAAATTTGTCGTTCACAAATGATAATCTTGACCCTGACGTCAAGGGACTATAAAAGGACGTCACTGAACGCGCCTGCATACAACGAGCCTTGGCACGAGCCTCTCGCTTGCAAGTCTGTCATGGCCGCTTGTGAGTTCATGGAACGCGAACAGTTTTAATTCCAGAATCTCCAGAACCATTATTTCGAAAATTGCACGCTGTGCCTCGTCATCGCTCAGTTGGAACGCCTCTAGCAGAATCATCGAAACAGGAGGACAGGGATAGAGTCACTCCCCCCCCCCCCCCCCCAGTGGCGTCGAAAGAGGGGGCAAGGGGCATAAAGGTGTAAGGGGGAGGGGGAGGGGGGTTATCGCCCCAGCCCGTGACCATAGCATTTCAGAGAGTTATAATAATAAAAAAAAATATGAAAGCCGTTTACAACTCCCTGTAACGCCGAATTAGAGCGCAGCTCTTGAGGAGGAGGAGGGCAGGGTACTGGGGGGTGGGTCAAGTGACCTCGGGGGGCGGGGGGTCACGTGACCACGTGACCTTGTTGGAGTCACGTGACCTTGGGGCGTCACGTGACGTCGGAGGGTCACGTGACCTGGGGCCACGTGACGATGTCGATGACGTTATCAGTGACTTGACTGATGACGCCATCAGTGATGATGATGATGACGATGCGGATGCCGGTGACGTCATCAGTGACGTCACTGATGACGTCATCAGTGACGATGACGATGCGGATGCCGGTGACGTCATCAGTGACGTCACTGATGACGTCATTAGTGGCTATGACGTCAACGGGGGGTCACGTGACCTGGGTAACCATCGTGACCCTCGTGAGGGTAACCCTAGTAACCCTTCTGAGGGCAACTCTCGTGACCCTCGTGAGGGTAACTCTCGTGACCCTCGTGAGGGTAACTCTCATGACCCTCGTGAGGGAAACTCTCATAACCCTCGTGACCCTCGTGAGGGTAACCCTCGTGAAGGTAACCTTTTTGAGGGTAACCCTCGTGAAGGTAACCCTTTTAAGGGTAACTAACCCTCGTAACCGTCGTGAGGGTTACGAGGGTAAGTAACCCTCGTGAGGGTAACCCTCGTGAAGGTAATCCTTTTGAGGGTAACTAACCCTCGTAACCCTCGTGAGGGTTACGAGGGTAAGTAACCCTCGTGGCCCTCGTGATCCTCGTGAGGGTAACCCTCATGAGATTAACCCTCGTAACCCTCGTAACCCTCACGAGGGTTACGAGGGTTGCGGTTACGCCGACGGCGACGCCCAGGCCGACGCCGCTCAAGCCGGGAACGGGCCTCTAAGAGCTGCGCTCTAAAAAGAAATACGTTTGCAGTACTCTGTAACGTCGAATTAGAGCGCAGCTCTTGAGGAGGAGGAGAGGAAGGGTAATCCCTTCCACTTTTTTCCGTACCCTCCCCTCGTCCTCTCCTGCTCCCCTCCCATTTAGCGGGCAAACTGACTTGGTGTTGAGGTCACGGGACGTCAATTTCCCCGCTAAATTTAGCGGGGAAACGTCCCATAATGTAACACGCGCGGTTATGCCAACGGCGACGTCGCTCAAGTCCGAAACGGGCGCTTGAGAGCTGCATTATAAAAATTCGGGGGAAGGGATATTCCCCTTCCTCACTACCATCACCCACCCCCCTCTTTCCCTCTCTCCCAAACAGTTTCTACGGCCCTTCCGGACTCCTATTTTTGTCTGTGAATGTGTGTGTGTGTTTAAGTGTGTGTGTGTGTGTTGGTCGTACCTTTTTTTTCGCTTCCTTAGGTTCTCTCTGGCCATCCCTCGTCGCCCCCTCTTTTTTCAAACACTACCGACGTCAGTCCACACATGGCCCCAGGGTGACCCCGATAGAGTTGTTGACAGTTCCGGAAGATGAGCTCTAAAGCCGCGTACATCGAGCGCGACTCCAAAATATCACAAAGTTCAATCTTCGCCCAGATTCCGAAGCGAAGATTTTGGCCTCAAATAACTCCTTCCCAAAGTTGTGAAACGTCACTTTGTCGTCACCAATAACTTCCACAAACAACGATCTTCCGACGAGAAAGTTCAGAGTATTTACAGACCGCCTAGGTACGTACAATTACGTATTATTGATTCTAACGCGGCGTAGGGATGTAGGGACATGCGGGAGCGACGTTATCAGTGCCGCCGTTCAATCGCCTGGCCCCACGGTGTTGCTCGCGCGCGCTCCGGTGAAGCTCGCTACGACTTCGTGTTATACAATCTCGCTCGAAGTTGAGCATCGAGAGAGTTTGAATGATTGACATCTTGTCCCGCGTGAAGCCATCGTCGCGAGATCCCAATCAGTACGCTCCATGAACTTTGGCGCAAACTTTGTGTTTGACGAGTTTAGCGACCCCGTTCGATAAAGTCATGATGTCCCATCCACGTGTGACGTCATGTGAAACGTGGCGCTACCGACTAGGCCACGCACACGCGCTTGCAGGGCTTGGGAACGAACTCGGGTTTATATGAGAAGGCTTTGCAAACGGCGACCGAGAACGCTATCGCATTCCACTCTTAAAGGCGAAGCTTAAGCGTCCTCCAAGTTTTTTCTACAAAATTATTTTGGTGGTTTTATGGGGCATTTTGGTCTCGGACCAACAAATAAAAAAAATGAAAATGTACGAATAGGGGTTGGGGGTTAGAATATCACCAATCAAAAATTGAGGCAGTTCGTAGAGGATTAGTGAAAATAAGTTTTACCAGCGTGAATAGAACGCATTGAAGTCGTAAGGGCTCATGCCATCTTATATGTTTCTGTGTGTTTAATGGCCATATACTTGTAATTAGTTTCGCTGTTGTCACTAAGAGCTTAAGAAAACGCCAGGCGCCACGCCTTCATTTTCTTGAATTGACAGGGACTACTGGGTATCTATCTTTCTTCTTGTCTTTTTGAACCCTGAGTGGAGAAATCCAATTTCAGAAGTGCTGCAATCTCAAAAGTTCCCACGCTTCTTTTTTGTTTGTTTTTTGTGTGGGTTTTATTGCAATGAATAAATGTTACTGGTTATTGCTGGTATTTTTATTGTTGCCTTCGAATGTCTTTTTCTTTTTCTTTCTTTTTTCTTTCTGCCACTTACTTAAAGAAAGGATTGAACAAAGATCTGAATTGTGAGATCATATATTATTATCTTTTGTGCCTTAATTTTGAATATCCAAGTTGTAGGTAATAAGTGAGTTCGGAAAGGTTTAACCGTTTAACTTAAAAAAGGGAGAGAGAGGGAGAACAAATGAAAAAAATTGGTGGTGTCTAGGAACTCTGGATTTTAGTCCGGGTTTGTGTATCTGGTGGAGGGACGTTGGAGCAAGTGTCTGTTCTCTGCAGGTGGAGCTGCAGAGGCTCCCGTACCCTCGGCTCTTTTACGGTTCCCGGAAGTCCGAAGAACAAACCCTCAGCCTGACGGCGCTGAGGTTCGCCATCGGCTTCTTCGTTCCCTTCGGCGTCGTTGTGGTCACCCTGGTCAGAGAGAAGCGCTCCGGGATGAAGGTATACACCCCGCAAATGCATGCGCACGGGTCCATGTCCCGTGACTCGCCGGTTTAAGGCTGACTCTATTTATAGTTGCACAACGCCAATTTATAAGGTGAAACGGTTAAGTGGTAATGATAAGGAGCTCTTTTTCTTTTTATCAAGTAGAAATTAAGAAAAAGAAAAAGTAAAAGCTACACAATTGCGGTTCGCTCAACTGCGTTATGTATATACGGCCAGCCGGACATTATGTTCAATAGGGAATGCAACTAACAGAGGAGTAATTAATGAACAGATTCACTAAGTAATTTTTTAATTAGATGTGTTAGGACACATTTTTACATTGAAAATTTCTAGTCAATCAATATTGAAGGCCAGCCCGGTTTATTTATTTGAAATCCGGAATCGAGAACGCAGTTTGAGTTTTTCATTATCAAATTTTGTTATTTCATTTACGTTTTTTTGGTTCAAAAACATTTTGACAATGTCATAAATGCCCAGTTCTCATAGACAGTACGTACATTTCATATCGCAAATACCGCGGAACCTTGGTTTCAGTGAAAGGCAACTTCAGGGTCACCTCATAGATGGTGCCAGCTTCCCAGTGTGCCCTCTTGTAATAAGAAATCGCAAGCTCTAGGTCGTAAGCAAATGTAAGCGTGTAAGCGGGCTTTGAAGACTAAGCTTAGTATCTAAAGCTGACCTTTTTCTTCAACGTGGCCATGAAATTAATTTTGTACTGGGATAAATAATTTTAAAATAATATTTTCTAAGTGCGTTTCGTTTAGTGGGTCAAAAAAAAAAGAGGGCAGAAAGTGAAAAGTTTGCTTTTCAGCACGAAATTTTGAAAATATAGCTGACTATTTCTCACCTGCTTACCTTAGAAATCTCTCCGACTTTTCACTGTGATGCATCCGGCGTGCCGCAGCACGTCAGCCGACCCCAGCTGATGCATTGGACACGCGCACCGCGTCACTCGGACGTACTCGCTCGTCAACGATCGATCGGTCGATGAATTTTTGGATTCGAGTTGGTGGCCAATGAGTGCCATGATGTCACTTGTTATCACTTGCGAATCTCGATTTTCTTGGTATTCTCAAAATGTACGGTGGAAACTTGGCGTCATCGCGTTTGATGGAATACTAGGTTGCGACGACGTGATTTCCCATTTCGCTTTGGTAACACTCCTAAAAAAAAAGGGAGTAGTGGTTGGTTCTTTGGGGGGAGTAGCTAAGGAGTGAGTTTTGTTTTTTTTTTTTCTCTGAGAAGGAACTCCCATAGGGGTAACAGCTGAATTCACTCTATTTTGCTTTTCACTCCCTTACATTGGTCCTTTTCGGGACTAACTTTTTTGCCGCCCAATTAATCATATTGCACCCTATAAAATTGCGATAAGGGTACGAACTTTACCCTCCCAAGGGATCCATAACGGTCAGCCAGAAGAAGTTGAAAAATAATTTCATGGTCACTGACACCCCCGTTTTTTTAAGTTCAACATATAAAATAGCGCGACAAAGACAAGGACAAAAAGTATACAAGACAATCGCTTTTTTTTTTTTGCCAGGCGATTTATTATGGTTTTAGAAGACAGCCCAATCACTATTTTGCTACAGCATCACGTATAATTTTAATAAAGTAAAAAAAAAAACGCAACTGGGCGAGACCGATACCAAAACTGAACTGGGGAGAATGGAGAACTACAGAAGAGTAGAAAGTTACCAGAAGTGACGCTTTGCAACTTTTTTTTTTTCTCTTTCAGTCAACGTATTTGCAGCTTTTTACAAGCCACAACAAGGGATATCAGGGTTCTTGTATATTTCTAGCCTTGAGTGTGTGCCTTTGATGACCCATAATGTGGCCAGTTGTCGATCGGCGGTTATTGGGAGAAAAGAAAAAGAATTTCAAGGGGGCCGGAAATCGTGTTCCGAGTAGTTAGGCTCACATATGTCAGGTAGCAATAAGAACCTTGGCGAGCATAAATACCCTGTCAGTGTCCCTTTAAGATTAAGGTCGCATGGGGCGCGCGCAGGGGATGCTGCGGCGGGCGGGACTTGGCGACGGCTTCTACTGGTTGGGCCACTTGGCCGAGGGCGTGTTCGTGGTGGCCCTGTCCCTGACCGTGATGTACGTGATGCTCTTCGGCATCTACAACCAGAGGGGCACCACGTTCCTCTTCTACGCCGACAGCACGCTGGTCATTGCCGTGCTCATGCTGTTCGGCCTGCTCACCATCCTGCACGCTATGCTGCTCTCCGTCTTCCTTTGGAACGGTAAGGGCGCCGTCGAAAATGCCACATATAGAAAAACAAGGCCTCGGCCTTTCTCCCCCAAACGTCATCACTAGTGGGTCCACGATACGCGCTTCAGCGCGTTTTCTGCTTGGGCCGGGTCGGGTATCCACTCACGATGACGTCACAGGCAGGAATTTTCTTCTAGGTGGAATTGGCCTGGCTACAGAAAGAAGTAGCTGAGCGCGTGTTGGCAGCGAGGTTCTTTGACATGGACTTCACACCATGAAGCGTATATCGTTCACGGCAAACAGTCGAATGCCGACCCACTATTTCGTAAAACAACATTGGACTGGAATTGTGGAAGTCGTTTTCTTAGGGAAGTTGACGAGTAAAAAAAAAATATATATATAAACTCTGCCGGCTACGTTTTTTTTTTTTTTTAATGAATTTTGTGTTTTTGGTATTTTTATAGGTTGTAATATGAATTTGCATGGAAGTTTGTGTCCTTTGATGTGATTTTGAGTGCAGAGGCACTGATGGTGCATTTATGATTACTGACGAATTAAGGGGACCATGAAAACGATTCGGAAGTTTATTTTAACGATTGAAATGGATGTCAGGTGTCATCCAGGTAATTTTGGCGAAGGTTTAGCCCGAAGTGTCGCTTGCGCGCTGTGCAAATTAATTTAACAGATGCAGCAATAACCACGCCGGGACCGATGACTACGAAAAAAAAAAAAAAAAAAAACGTTTCTTCCAGCTCTACACTGCGAAAAAAACAAATCCAGTTTTTTTTTATTGGTATACCGTGACATCAATTGAAGCTCGTCACGTGACTTGTTGAAGTGAACCGAGTCGGTTCATTTGAATTGTCCTCTCTGAAATTGTCTGAAATGTCACTGCAATAGAAATAAAATACAATTTCAGTCCGCTGACTCATGGACTCAAATAGCAGAGCGCTCCTTTCTCGTAAATATTGGGGCGGGACTGACTTGAACAATGTTTAGTGTAACAACAACATAACTTTTTTTTTTCCTGGGAAATAGAAAATGGCGGATCGTTTTCTTTTTATTTGTTGTCTCACGCGATCCTTGGTACCACGCGTAAAGGGGACCGCAGGAACCGCTCAAGGCTGACGCGCTGCAGTTTCCGGTACTCTTACGAGTTCATGTCAGAAATTACAGGAGGACGCTGAAGCTTTGCCTCTAAGAGTGGAACGCGATAGAAAACTCTTTTTAAACGGGTTTGAATTCTATTTAATTTTTTTCAATTTTTAAGGCTAATGAATTACTTTATAAAGTGAACTTATTTGTGACATGCGGCAATCTTGAATTCTTATTGCGCGTTTTAATCACTTTCATTTCACGCGTGGCGTCATGTTTCACGTAAGTGTTATGGGTTGTTCGAAATTGAAAGCCGAAGAACCACGAGACATGACCTATATTTGAATCGCTAAGATCCGTTCACATAGGAGAGTTTGCGTACGTTTCCTTGCGTTTCGTCACAAATCACCGGGGCATCCTTTCTTTCTTATGTCAACGGATTTCGCAGTAACTTTCAACGTAAGCCGACATAATCCTTCCAAAACTTGGCGCAATGTAAGCAGACGGTACCATGTGAACAGGCCTTTTCGCTCTGGCAACACTCAAAATGGTCCCTGAGCAGTTTTTACCGCGGTTCTTCCTTTCTTTCTACGTAGTCTGCGTCTCGTTTGCCGCGGCCGTTGTGTACTGGACCTTGCTGTCCCTGGCACCCTACCTGTGGCTCCAGCAAGTTTTCGGTGTCGGCTACTATCTGGTGCCTAGGGGCCGCAAGATGGCCACCAGCCTCTCTCCCGTCATGTTCTTGCACTGGTGCTTTCGGGTCATCGAGCGCTTCGAGAAGTACGGTGAGCAAGCACTCTGGGAACAAGAACATTCTATACAATAGACTTTTCAAAGAATAGAAGAATTTAACACCAGTGATTCCATAGACGCTTTGCATACGCGCCAGATTACAGCCGCCATTGCTGACCTTCTCTTGTCTCACGGAGGTACCGAGCCACTGAAAGGGGTATTGACCAGCCTCCACAAAGCTCAATGCTGAGGAGAAGGACAAAATAGAATCTACGATGGCAATAACCTGGCTTGCTATGATAATAACGATGTAAACGGAAAAGGAAACAATTATGGAAGGTCGATTATGGAGGCGCCATCGCACAGCTGCTGCAAAGCGTCTACATAAACGGGAACCTAGTAATGAAGCGAGCGCAAAGACGGAACCGCAGATTACAGAAACGATACGATAAATCATACGTGTGTTGAAGCCGGAAGCTATAAGCTCTGTCCTGAAGCTGTTCCTTCTAGAGTAATATTTTTGGACGTACGCACACATCAACACCGCGCAAAATACTTAAAATGAAGTTTTATGAAGTATTATAAGGGTTTCTGCAGTTTCTGGGGCTGTATTTCTTGTTTTTAGAATTCAAATCATGACAAATGGCCAATGCACAAGACGCGTGCTACGTTGTAGACCTTGTAAGATATGGTGGACCGATCCAGCACTAGGTCTTTAGCCAGCTGTTTATGCAGGACATTGAACATGGAAAAGACGTTGGGAAAGAAAAAGAAAAGAGTAGTGTCAACGCAATCGTATGCGCAGAAAGGAATGAGTGGGCGGCAGTGATAGGATTGGCCCTAGCGCTAGAGTTAGCCGGTGATAGCATGAATGAATGGATGCTAACAGCTGTATACTTTATAACGGGTGGTAACTTGCGCCACCTATAACCTAGAACCCACGAATGAGTGTTGAGACGATGCCCTTTTGGCGCCCCTTGATTGGCTGCATCGGTTCGTGACGACGGCTGCGGCCAGGAAGGAAGCGGAGCGCCAGCGATTTTCATGACATGTTTTTGAACCTAGACTTTCACGGCTTCGTCTTTTGACCGCCTGGCGCTGTTCATATCTGATCCGCTTTGGAAGGCTACAGGGAGCGAACCTGCTGCCACAGCTTTCTGTTCTAGCCGCTAGTGCTGTCAATTTCACCGGAGGAGCCAGTAGACAGTGTATCGTGAATTAAATTGAATACCATTAAGTACGATATTACTGAGAACAATTCCCATTACTCGGAACAACACGCTTTTCCTCACAGGTGTATCCATATCATGGAAGCACTTCTTCGACAAGAGCACCACGATGGACAATGTGAGTGTGGGCGAGCTGGTGCTGATCAGTCTCAACGCTTGCATGGTCCTCTTTTTCTTCGTCTGGTATCTGGACAACGTCGCTCCCTGGAATTATGGCGTACCCAAGAGTTTCTACTTCCTATTATCGGTGAGCAATTAGTTGATTCTTAAATTACTGTCAACGTTACTAAAACAACTCAGTTGGGAAACTGCCATAGAGCCCGCCTTGAAAACATAGCTCCGATCCGTACTCTAGAACCGAACTGAAGGCGATCGCAACGCCCAACGCCGCCATTTCTCCTGCAGCGGCCACTCCGGGAACTGCACGGTTTTCACGGGCTGCACGTATGGCTCAGGGCGAGTCGCGGAAGGTCCGGTGGCGCCATCTCGCAGTGCCATTTCGCAGCAACTTATAGATAAATCAACTCTCATATTTTGACTTGTAGATAAAAGGCGGCGCTGTGGTCGTATTTAGTTTGGACTCGGTGGACGCGAGAGGACAGGGTTGAAGGGCGAGTTTCCCAACTGAGTGTTTTGGTCACGTTAATTACTATTAATAATGTTTCTGTAAAAAAAAAAAAATCTTTCAGCACTGGGTAGGTGGATACGGCCGAACCTTTTTAATTGGGCGGCGGCTTGCGCCATCTAGCCAAAACTTTTAATTTCTACATTGAACTAACTTCCAATTATATGCGGAATTAATGCAAAATACGACGTAGTCGTGAGTTTCTACAGAGCCTGTGTTGCGGAGAGGTTTCAACTGCTTGATTGAGGTCACGTGGGCAATGGATCGCATTTGCAATACAAGCTGCGAAGAGGTAGCAAAAGCGCCGATCGTCTGCTAACGTCTCCGCCTTTCCACCTGCTTTCCTCCTCGCCACAGGAAAACGCAGCGTAGGCGCACTTGCGATCAATCTCCGCGGGAGGCATCCACCATCCAATTGCAATCACTTCGATGGAGATGAGCCCGTCTTCAATCTAGACTCTCCATCAGTTTGCAGCGACGCGGTCGTCACGTTTATACCTTATTGCGATTTCGACCATCGGCGACCAGCAGCTGCCTGCGTCTCCAGGTCCCGGCGCAATCACAAGCAAAAGAAGAATCAAACATCTTCACTGGCGCGGTCGACCGGATTGTCCCAGCACTAGAGTAGCATCGAACACAAACGGGGCACAGGAGAAGGACTTTCCTATAGGATATTGAAAAGCAAGAACGAAAAGCAGGAGGCCGTTAGGCAATGCTAATGCGTTGCGACGAACCTTTTTTGCATTTCACGGGAGTCCGATTTTAAGTTTCCTTCAGTTTAGGCGAGTTATGTTGGTAAGTCAACTTTTGGCGACGCGCTTTATGTTCTGTATTATCCTACTCTATTTGGAACGGGCTCAATCGTGAAAAGATTTACGTCAGTTAGGTAGGTATACGTAATTTCTTTTGGCTTTCACGAGTGAGTTTATAGTGTTTGATGTATATTTGAAGCATTGAGTTTGCACGCTAGCCTAAGTGATTTTTTTTTTTTTTTTTGGCGGGAGAGGACGCGGTTGTACTTTGGGTGCGTTGAAATTAGTTGTGAGTGTACAACCGTTAGAGCCTTGGCGGGCACAGTAAGGATCATCTTACTTGTGCACAAATTGTATCGGTGAAGTCAATATTTTTTTTTTACTTTTTTTTTACGTATTGATGTCAACACCTCACATCGAGTGTGAAGGGAATGCGTACGCGTTTTATGTTGAGGCATGTTATATTAGTTTTTGAAATTTAGGTCTGAAAAATATACTTGGTGGGGAGGTGCGAAAATTGGTCCCGCTGTTGCCGTGGCTGTACGCAGAAGCAGGACCCACATTTTTTGTGTTTATTTCTTTGTTTACGTATTTTTTCTTTGCTCGTGTGACCTAGCGAATAAGTGAACTGACAGCGCTCGTGCGGGTGAGGGCGAGAGACAGGTTGAAAGAAGAGGAAGATTAGCATGGGCGTGCCAACCGCGGGGGGGGCAAGGGGGGCACTTGCCCCTCCCCCGGCTCTCAGAGGGGGGAGGGGCATGGCATGCGTTTTGCCCCCCCCCCCCCCCCCCCCTTCCAAAGCAAGTTGGTACGCCACTGAAGATTAGGTTCCGGTGGTGGGCGCGAACAAGAGAGATTTTGGCTGAGAAAGTCCAAACATGACAGGCTCGTAAAATAGACGTTTCTTTATCTTCTCTCGCGGAGTGCTGTTCACCTTATTTTGATTCGCGACTACCGACGACCGTCTGCTGCCTCCGTCTCCAGGTTCCTGCGCAATCACAAATTAAAGAAAAACCACTTTCATTATGCTTTCTTATGTTTACTGGACACGTTTATGGGAATTTGTTCACCAAGGAGGGGAGGGGGTATTACAAAATACAAACGCTCTGCGTCTTTTTTGTTTCTCACTTGTTTTAGGCAGTTTTCGAGACTTTTTACGCCCTTTTTACCTGTTAAGTATTTCTTCTCCCCGCAGGTGGATTACTGGTTCCCATACCGCAAGTGGAACATCCGTAATGAGATGCAGACTACCGATCCCAACATTTACGAACAAGATCCCAAAGCATCGGAGCCCATCATTCATATTATCAATGTGTCCAAGGTAAAGAGGAGAACAAAAAAGCTGCCTAGCATTCCTGTATATACACACCTCATACATAGCACTTTTTGAATGCTTTTCCTCCATTGACCGTGGTGACCGGACTAGGTGCCAGAGTAATCTTCAAGACTGCTCATTGACACGGCGCGCGTCTTGTTTTCTGACGTTCGTTGTTACGTGCCGTTCTCTTTTCTCCGAGGACTGAGGTACAGGAGGAGACCAGAGGTGATGTCGGAACGCCGAGATGTGATTGGAGCAATTAGTGGGTATATCTAAAGCGAACTCTCTTCGTCTCCACTGCATGCCCTCGTCGAACGCGCTAAAAAACAAGAGCCAAACGCTGGACGCCGGCGTTCCGCGTCTTAACGCGTTCGACGACTGCAGTGTAGGCAAAGGCAGCTACAGCTTTAGGTCTACCCACTAATCCTTCCAATCAGAGCTCGGCGTTCTGAAGTCCTCTCTCGTCTGCTCCTCTCCCTCAGTGTCTCGGCACTTAGCCTCATTGTGTGGCACTATCCGGACAGTGTTATTTTTTGTGTAAATGGCTTCGGAATTTTTTGCTCGGAAAAGAGCATACGGTTGTGGTTTTGAACATGCGAGGCTAGACACCGCTCCCCGCACAAAGCGTGAAGTCGGAGACTAGAGAGAGGTTTAGCTGTTCGGCTTCTGTTAACTCCGATAACGACACCAAGTAACCACACGATAACATGCGCAAAGGCGTCGCCGGAGTGTCGGTACCGGTATCGGAGTTATCGCAATGCTCTACTAAAACCCTCTATTGTAACGACACCCAGGGCTAAGAAAAGGCGCTAACCATAGAAACAAAAATGGAGTACTCTCGTTGAAGCCGAGGCAGCGATTGAGTCTCCAAATCTTATGCGAGATTGCAAAAGGGTCGCTACCCGCGTGAGGTGCTACTAGGGAAATGCTGTAAATTTTATACCTTTTCTGAAAGAAAAAAAAAAGAAATTTGAAATTAATTTATTTTAGTGATAAAGCTAAATCAATTTCGTAAATGTATAGACAGCTGAAACTCAATTATGCTTGCAAAGTCGGGATGCATCTTTGCTAGACGGAAACTTGTCACGAGCATTACGACGGCTAATCTGTGCTTCTAATCTGGACACTTGGCGAACAAGTCGGGCGAGGATTTCGGCGGCCGTGATTGGTTGGCGCCGCGCTTCACTTTGACGTCAGCCAATCATGGCGGTTGAAGTACTCGGCGACCTCTTGGCCAAGTGTCCCCATTGAAGCCCAGGGCTCTTAACGCACTTTTCATTACACGTAATTACTGAGGGATTGCAGGAACGTTCTTTGTCTAAACGGTCGAAGGGCATCATCACTTGGCATTTTTACGGTGATGTCAATTCTGCGCATCTATAAAAAACGATTACCGTGGTGAAATCTTAAAATATTGTCTATACTAGTAACGTCAAAATCATTGTATAGTGTAATTCTCTTGTGAAAAAAAAAGTAAATTGTGCGTGTTTGGTCTTTCTAGGAGACGACAAATTCTTCGTACCCACTGGACAGAGTGAACTTGACCGTCTTCAACAATCAGATCACAGTGTTCCTTGGTCCGGAGAACAGCGGACATAAGACCTTGCTCAAGATCATCACTGGTGTGTGCCATCAGCTACCACATTATTGTATCACTCGATGATTTTCTTTTCTTTTTTTGTGTGCACTGTGGCACCTGTAGAAGGCCTCATATGCGATGCATGAGCACGAGAGAAAAAGAAAAGAAAAAATACACTTGCGAGATGAACTCATGGGAGTGAATAGGTATGATATCACACCTATTCACTCCCATGGGCGGATCCGCTGTTTGAGGATCAACGCCAAGCATCGATCCACTTATAAATAGAACCTAAGTGAGACTTGAAGTGCAAGCTTTCAACGCCGGACTGCACGACGTTGTGGTCTCTGTGCTAAAAGCTAAAAGCGAAGTTTAAGAGCATATCGTGCTTGTATTGCTTTCTGTTCTCCAAGCTATAATATATGGAACAAACAAATCGTACTCGCGTTCTTGACCCGAAAGCTCGCGGCAGTGAAATCCCGTGATCATAATACGATTCACAAAATTCCGTTTCCTTGAAAACACGTAAGGGGCACAATCATTCACGCTTCTGCCTTTGTCCCAACGATTGAAACACACCCGTGAATATCCGTTTGATCTAGATACCGTAGCATGCAGACAACAGATTTCCTTTCCAGGAACGGCCGTACCAAGTTCCGGCAACGTCTACATCTGCAACTTCGACGTGGTCAACAATCCGAGCAAGTGCTGGGAGTTCTTCAGCTACTGTTCCTCCGAGATCATCCTGTTCAGCGACCTGACCGTGAAAGAACACTTGCTGTTCTTCGCCAGCGTAAGCACCGGTCCCTGAACCCGGACGTGTTCGGTGCCCACGCCTCTGTCGCGACTTTGAATGCATCAAGCCCACCAAGTGGCGTATGCAACCGGTGTTGCGTTTCTTTCTAGAACGTAACTCTTAGGCGCCCGTTTTCGTCTTAAGCGGCGTCGCCGTCGCCGTCGCCGTCGGCGTAACTGCGCGTTGAATTATGGGACGTTTTCAATAATGACGTCACGAGGGTCACTCTAGCTCACGAGTGATGTCATGAAGGCCCCTCGTGCAGGTCACGTGAAAGTCACGCACTTCACGTGATTTTCACTCGTGAGGTCACAACCTTCACGAGGCCTTCACTAGTGATGTCACGAGTGACGTCACGAGGGAAGAGGGAAAGAAGAGTGGGGAAGGATATTGAGAGTAAGAGGAGGGAGGAGGAGAGAAGAGGAGGAAGGGCATACCCTCTTTCCCGTAGCCTCCCCTCCTTCTTCTCAAGAGTTGCGCTCTAATTCAGCATTTCAAGGGATTGTAAACGTCTTTCATTCTTTTCTTTTTTCTGGTTGCGTTGCAGCTGCGAAAGCTAGACGGGGAGGAGGCGGAGGAGGCGGTCGAGACCGTCATGCGCCATCTGCACCTGGTGAACTGCAAAGACGAGCTGGTTGCCGAATTGTGCCAGAAGACCCAGCGCATGCTGTGCCTGGCCATTGCCACCTGCACCGTCAATCAGGTGAGTGCGGCTTTGCTAAGAGCCCCCTGCTCTGGGACAGAGAAAGGCGCCGTTTGAGGGCGGGGTCAGCAAAGATGCTCCGGTTGTCTGACCGACTTCATCGTGCACAGAATTAGTTCGACTAACCAAAACGACACGAGTATGGAAATTGATTTCAACGCGTGTCATCCAATACAAAGCATCCCGTCGATCCTCGGCAAGCCGCAACACACAAAGAAATACCACTTCTAGACTTTTTTAGAACAAAACAGTCGTATTTTTCCCCCACAATGTGCGGGGAGGATAAAGTATGTCAAGCGAGGAAAGTGCTTTTTTTTTTTTATTTGCCCCTTCCCCTCTCCCCTGGGGAGAAAGAATAAAGTTGAAAATTGAAAAACGAAAGACCCGAAAGCGATATTTGTTGCACGGTCGCGCAGCGCGGGTGGAAAGGTGCCGGCACGTACCCGAGGACGGAGGTGCCACGTGGTTAATTCTCATAGCCTGGTCGGCGTCGTGGATGCCACTGACGACCACCACGAGTGCTCGATATACGTAAAGTGGGTAAACGTGGTGGAAGTTTCTAAAACCATCCAACATTACGCGTAGCAACTGAATACTGCCAAAGTGGGATTTCCTCTAACGGGAGTAATGTTTGAAAACGAGACTTTCAAGCAGACGACACGAAGACTCTCCCTTCGTCGCGTCGTTATACTGGCGGGATGCCGGGGCTCCCTCTCTTCTCTCTCCGCGCTGCGCGACCAACGGGAAAACTCAAATCCCCTCTCCTCGCGCCAAGAGGGGAGAGAAGAAGGGTTCCTCCAGAGCGTCGACGACAGCCGACGAGCTCGAAATATCTGCGAAGTGTCGCCCGTAAAACTATCGTTTTGCAAGCATTATTCGTAGAACTTGCTTTAAATATATTATGAATCTGTTGCAGACGCGTTAACGTACACGCGGTGTGCACAGGTAAAAAAAAAATTCGTTGAAAGCACTTCAAACACAAACTTCAGATATTGAAACGGTAGATTCAAAATATACCACACAGATGTACGTTTTATTTTACAAATGCGCACCGCGTGCGGCAGAAGACCTGAAAAGTTTACAAAATCAGCCCAAATTGTTAGGGGAATCTCCGCCTCCGAACTTTACCACCATATATATAAACGACAGGGCTTGTCAACTTATGTCGTACGGTGATTGGCTCATGATTAATTTTATCGGCAAGCGTCACGATCGCACACGCTGTATGCCGATAATGAGATTAACCGGGCTCTGTCCGGGTCATATTCATATATATTGTGAACTTGTATAGTTAAAGGTTTATTCACACGATGCTTCTTTTCAACACACCACGGTTTAGCGAAACCGAGATTTCGCGAAATTGGCCTGTGATATATTGACTCGAAGAGTTTGACGCGCGAAATCTGTGACGTACTGATACACGAGAATTTCGGCAAACCTTGACATTTGCACCGTGAATATCCAACGGTTCGTATCAAAGTGATACGAAGAGTATTAAGACCAAGAACGTCAAAGAACGGGCGCATGATCTCGAAATATATCGGACACTTTTGCACCACTAAAAGATCCGCTATACCCAGCCATTGGGCGCGTTCAGTAGCGGCCCCGGAGTCAAGGAGTCACTGACTCCTTCCACTGGACGGCCAAAAGTCACTTCCGTTGCACGTAACTCCGGGGCTTCGGAGTCAAGCTCCGAAGCACCGAGTCCGGAGACGGTGCACGTAGAGTCAAAGGAGCTAAAATGACGTCATTTCCTGACTGGTGACGATTTCCGGCGCTAAAAGAGTAAAAAAACAAACAATATGGCGGGATAAGCTGCTTCGGTTCTGTAGCGGGTGCGCGGTTTGCTCGCTTTTGTTAATGAAAAGTGCTCAAGGTAAGACGAATAACGCGTTCGAATATCTTTTTGAGGTAAGGCTCTTTCGGAAAATGCATTGGACCGTATTTTGTTTGGTTTGAATATGCTAATAAACAACGCAAACGTTCATTTGACGCGCCGTCTCTTGATCGCCGTTGCACGGAAACTCGGTATTATTGACGATAGTCCTGTCCGCGCTCAACAGAGAAAAACAGGGTATGAACGCGACTTTGGAAGCCGGTTGGACACTCACGCAGAGCATGATACCGATTAATGTTTTGTTTGCGTAGCTAAATCGGGGTGCACGTTGGCTGAGGCTCGCTTCGGCCGACAAAACCTTGATCGCCGAGCGCGGCCGAACTTCCCGTGTGTATACAAATACATTTTATAGGAAGTTCGTTACGAAGGGCAGAACAAACTTATGACCGTATAAAAGTATCGCAACCGGCGGGGTAGATTCGCTGAGCTCGGTATTTTGCGTGTACTGACGACGATTTTTGTCGGCTTTTATAACAGTAGCTGACTTTGCACCGCCAAGCGAGAGGCTCGATCGCGTTGCATCGCTTCGAACAGCAGCGCTGATGTGTACAATCACTCGCTTTTTCTTTAACGACCTTGTAAAGACTTCTTCAATACCGGCGTCAAATAAAAGCGATCGTGCTCGCCATCGTCTGCTTCCAGTTTATTCGGAGACCGTCTGGCACAGGGGAGGAAGCGGAAGTTGCGTAGAAGCAGGTTTGGAGCCGCGGGTTTTTTTGCCGTTCAGTAAGCGCTCCGATGACTCCGACTCGAGGCACTCCGTTCGGAGGCAAAAGAGGCGCTACTGAACGCGCCCATTATGTTTATACGCAGTGCTTGCACTCGTCGCGACTATTGACGAATCTGTACCACGCCACCGGCTGGCCAACCCGTGCTGCCCGTATCGCCTTTATGCGCCGCCTGTCGCCTGTCGCTCGCCGCCATGTTTGTTTTCTCTCTTCGACTTCGGCCACTTTGGCTCGGACACCGGATTGGTCAGAGATCAGACTCCTCTAAAACGTCGCTCCGCCCCGAAGGTCAGACGTCAGAGCGATGTCGAACTGCCATTGGCAGCGTCCGCGTTTTCCCTTCGGGTGATTGATAGTCCTCGGTAAGGTTTCAGCAAAATGTCTCTCCAGAAGTGGAAGCGCGCCTAACCTATTCTCGGAGGCGCGCGTCTTTTTCGGTCGCGTTCACACCAGTTATCTATACACCAACTCATGTTTACAAACAAACCGGAGCGCCCCTAGCGGACGCCACCGGCGCCGCGCATGCGCGGTGGATGGTGGGCAAGAAGCCCGCCGTCGCCCATAAACAAACCATTGAATTGCGTTGTTGTCGGCGTCGGTGGGAGTCCCCGTGCTCTTTTTCGCGTTGGAATTGTTGATGCTACGTCCTCCTAACAATGTCTCATTATTTGAGCGGCTTCAGCAAAACTAACGAGGCAAAACTTTGCGTGAATAATGTGACGTGCGCCGATTCATTTCACGTGGACGCCGCAGAATGGGCGCTAAAGCCTGACTCCCACGATGAGATTATGCTCGCTGTTTTCAGACGCGACGTTGCTCGGACTGCAAAAACGTGGACCGTAGCTGAGATGGTGGACGTCGATACTGAAAACCGCAAGTAGAATGGGGCATTACAAGTCGGTGATGGCCACTGGTAACAATAATGATAAACATCTTCTTGTATCTGTTTACACTTAGCCTACTTACCCCAACCAACCTTCAAAAGTGTTTTGAGGCCTGCACTTAGTTCTTATCGCTATTACCGGGTCAACGTTTGGTTTCCGGGCCGCTGTCGTTTGAACGACCTGACGAAAAAAAGCAGCCAAGTTGGAAAGAGCAGACGACAGTTCGAACGCATGCGTAATAGGGTACGGGCAAGAAGCTCCGCGTCCCGCGTCAACAAACCACTCGAATGTCACGTTGTCGGCGTCTGTGTGGGTCTGCCTACTCTTTTTCGCGTTGGAATTGTCGATTCTACGTCCTCATCGCAATGTCTTACCACTTTAATCGCTTAAGCGAAATTATCAAGGCTCGTTACACCGCTAAACTTTCCGTAAATAATTTGACGTGCGGCGATTCATTCGCATGAATGCCGCAGAATGGACGCCAAAACCATGATGAGATTCTTCCAGCTATTTTCGGTAGCGACGTCGCTCGTGTTGCAAAAGTGTAGAAGGTAGCGGCGATGATCGACGTGGATACTGAAAATCGGAAGCGGGAACAGACCAAGCGTAACAAGTCGGTGATGACCACCGGTACCAATGATCAACATCTTGTATCTACTTTTCACACCGAGCCTACTTAAGTCTTTTGAGGACTTCTTATTGCAATCACCGGGTCAAAGTTTGGTCTACGAGCCGCTTTTGTTTGAACGAGCAGACGAAAGTTCGAACGATCAGGCGGCCGTGTGAATTTGAAGACGCACTGAACCCGTGGGTGGTCCAGACAACTTGGCGGTTTTCTCTCGTTTATGTTGGAACAAAGCAAATACTTCTGGCGACCACAAAGTGTTGCCCGCGCACGCAATCGTAGTTCGACAGCGTCTGGTTTGCCCTTTTCACGGCTACTATCCACGTTCTCGGACGAATGGAGAGGGCAAAAACACATGAAAACTGATCTTCAAACCTTTCCAGACTCTCTTGGTACAACCCCCGTCCCAGCATTTTGACGAGAAAGCAGGTTTTTGTCTCGTTTCTTCCAAGGGAACACAGGAATGCATGTCTGGCACGGCGACTTCTGCCCACCGCCACAGACCGGAAGTGCGTCCGGCGCGCCACCACCGCGGCGTGACGTAGGAGAGTTGAGTTGGTGTATAGATTCTACAACAAGATGCACCGTGTGAATAGACCATTTGTCTGCAAGATTCACCTTATTCCTTGCAAGAGCGAAGACAATAGACTGGCGCGAAAATAGCCGGGACCCTATTGCCATGCCAGGGTTGGATGAATCCAGTCAACCTTTGTGCACAACCAGCTTTTGTAGGGCTGTTTTTGTACTGTTGGTTTCGATTTTCAAACAAGTAGTTTTTAGCTATGGTAAAGGTTTTCGTATTTTGTGTGTTTTCATTGTTGAGTTTTGCGTTTAAGCCTTCACAAAGTAGTTTTATCGGATAAAATTCGCGAAAAGTTCCATGAACAAGGAAATAGAGGAGCGCGAACTCCAGCAAAAGTGCATCAAGTAGACAAAACAAAAATTGGGTTGGATCAGTTTTTGTGCAGGCTTTAACGGAAAACGTAGTTTCTACGACTGCTGATTGCAGTTTATATGAACGCCGTGTACTATACTTACAAATTACATAATTCACAGTTTCAAGATTAAGATAATAATGATCGCGAATAATCAATCAATTGCGTTGCATTAAGACTGCCCGACTCCCCGCTGACTTCCCACGCAGCGACAGAAATACATTGCCAATGCTTTCTTGTAAAACTTGTAAAGACCTAACTACGTTGCAGTTAATACCAAGAGCCATCGTACCATTGGCCTATCAAACTATTCCAAACGGGGGGGGGAGCCACGTTCAAGATCCTCTACGTGCGCTGCGCCCAGACTCCGGTGCTGATAATCGACGAGCCGACGCGGCTGATGGACCCGAAGAGCAGGCACGAGATCTGGTGCCTGCTGTCGCGGGCAAGCCGCAAGTGCAGCGTGGTCATCCTCACCAAGAGCATCGAGGAGGCGGAGACCCTCGGAGACCGCGTCGTCATCATGAGGGACGGCAGGGTGTGCTGCTGCGGGTCCCCCCTGTGGCTCAAGGACCGCTTCGGCATCGGAGACTGCCTCAGGTTCACCAAGTTCCCCCATTTCAGGTGGGGCGCCCACGCGTCCTTTACGTGCCGTGTCTTGCCATAGCCTCCCATAGACCTTTCCAGCGGCAGTCTCGAACGAAGCGATTTACAGCGCGTTTCTGGTGTTGAAAGGGTGCTTCAGTGTTGCCCAACTGCACTGGGCTGTGGGTTTTCTAGTCAGTGGGCTGTGGCAGCCCGCGTAGGCGCACTTTCGGACGCTGGTGGAGGCTAAATTGCCAGGTCCTATCTTTATTTTGTGTTCTATGGGGAATAGAATTTCTCGCGGTTTTTAAGAATGAATTGTACCCTTTTGGGAACAAAAACAAAGAAATAAAAGCTGTTTTGGTGAGAACATGGGCGACAGAACAAATGCAACTAGAATGTTTATTTGATATTATGTTGATCTTTTTACGGCACCATACACTCAGCCGTGTCAATTTTCAAAGGTCTTAACTGCCCAAAATGTTTGACCAGACCACAGGCTAGCCGACCTGCAGAGTATTCTCCGAGCTCACAACATGAAATTCAACGAGTCTCATTAATCGAACAACATATATTGTAGGTACCCCACGGTGCCGCGTCATCCGAACAGGATTTGAGAAAGCTCTCGAAAAACACAGCATATCCAGTATACAGTGTCCACGATAGTCACTTCAGGACGATTGGACGGAATCCGGCGTGTTTTGGGGCACGTTTTGAAGAGAGCTGTTTTTAGAGCGCAGCTCTTAGGCGCCCGTTCCCGGCTTGAGCGGTGTCGCCATCGCCGTCGCCGTCGGCGTCGGCGTCGGCGTAACCGCGAGTAATACCCCTGTTACACGGGCACACTTAACTGCAGTTACGCTAAACCATAATTAGCGCACAATACTTACCGACAACATTCTGCGGCGATGCAGTCGGAGCTATGGACGAACGTGCGCTTGAGCATCTTGAGCACACATCAAAGCAGTGCACGCGCTCTCTTCACTTCTTTTGAAATAGCTGTCCGAGGGTATAGTGCGGCATCTGTGCTGCCACGTAACCGCAGTTAAAGCTGAGTTAACCGCGGTTAAGTGTGCCCGTGTAACAAGGGTATAACCCTCGTAACCCTCGTGAGAATTACGAGGGTTACTCACGAGGGTTAGTTACCCTCAAAAGGGTTACCCTCACGAGGGTCACGAGAGTTATGAGAGTTACCCTCACGAGGGTCACGAGAGTTACCCTCACAAGGGTTACTAGGGTTACCTTTACAAGAGTCACGATGGTTACCCAGGTCACGTGAGCCCCCTCCCTAGGTCACGTGACCCCCCCCGAGGTCACGTGACCCCCTTGACGTCATCGCCACTGATGACGTCATCAGTGACGTCACGGATGACGTCACTGGCATCCGCATCGTCATCGTCATCATCACTGATGACGTCATTAGTGACGTCATCAGTGACGTCACTGATGACGTCGTCGACATTGTCACGTGACCCCCAAGGTCACGTGACCCCCCCCGCCACCCGAGGTCACTTGACCCCCCCCCCCCCCCAGTGTTCTTCCTTCCTCCTCCTCAAGAGCTGCGCTCTAATTCTGCGTTACAGGGAGTTGTAAACGGCTTTCTTTTTTTTTTTTTGCACAGTTTCAAAGCAAATAAACGGACATGTATATTCCGTCCCCAAACCCCGGACTCGACCCTATCAGCTATTTTTCGTGAAGACGCGGAACGTAACTGGGAAGGCCCTTGGAGATTATTTCAACGTAAATAATCGTCCAAGAACGTCGAACTGCCCGCGTCGCGGGCAGCTTGGCGTTCGCTCTCCTCGTTCGTCTTGCACCAAGGCCGAGCAGGCTACGAGCCCTAGTATTCCCTGGTTCTCATAGTGAAAGATAGCACAGAAAGGTTAACCATCCTAAACAGGCAAATAAAGTAAAAACTTCCAAGAAAAGCCGGCGAACTCCGAATGCACAATGCAGGTGAGGAGTCACGCTAACCGGGTTTCCACAGCTCAGGCGGGTGGCAGAAATTTCTGGCTGATAGGGGTCGCTGGAGTCGCAAAATGGCGGTGGCCGGAGAGCTCTTCTTGCAAAAGTCTGATAAAGCGTGGCAGACCGCCGCGAGAAGCGGCTGCCGAAATAGAAAAGGTGGAGCGGCAGACAACGGATGAGAGAACCACATGGCTGGCGCCCGCTGCAGCGAGACGCCGAAACATGCTTCTCCCGAGCGAACAAGTGTGTTTCGGGTCCTCGCCGCTGCAAAAACTGTGCGCTGATGTCCAGGTTCCCCGAAAAATGGCTCTTTGATGCTCTGTGCTACCAGATACTCGCGCTCCAAATCTGCCACCGGGCACCCTAGGCTCCGTCATCGGACTGCCAGGCTTTGTGAGTATAGAGGAGGCTATAGTTTTGCACACGACGTCGTCCTGGTGATCATTGCTACTTGTTTTTGCCGAAAAAAACAAAATTGGGACTGCAGAAGATACGCTCTTAGCAGCGTGGTCATCTAAATGGCAGCTATGACGTCAATGCTCGGAATGTATATCGTCATAGACTAAACAAAAAATGGATGGCGTAATTTTTTTTTTTTTTCGAATGCTCGGCTTTTATAATGCGCTCGTTGCCATCTGTCGTGAGTTAGCTCAGCGAGCACGCTCGAAGTTCACGGGACATCGATGTGTAATCGAAGGTCGCAAGCTCGCGCTGGAGGCTCGCCCCCGGCAGGGGCTTCCTGCCTCTGATAATGCCTCTTCTAAGAAGAGCTCACTTAATTCGCCAATCAAAAGCTAGTAACTGTTTACACTTTGATTACTTGGTTTTTAGTAACCGTGGGTGGTAATGAACTTGCTAGTAACGGCCTCTAGCTAGTAACTTGCACTACGAACGTCTTCATCAGGACACAGTATCTAAAACTATCCTTTCCAAGAAACTGATACTAACTCTCACCGCTAGCCCTAGGAGCCACTACACATCCTAGTAAGTATATGTATAACCACCTTCACCCAGTGGACGGAACGTATAAGCAGTGCGCGTGTTTTGTTATTCGTTCTAATTACTAGGTGAAGGTAGTGACCTAGTCATCATCTAGTAATGGCACATACATCATGCGACCTGGTGTTAGGCCGACTATTCGCAACTCCAACGCCTTATGGATGGCAGGGCTTTAGTTCCAAGATGTCGAAAGAGACGTGGATAGATCCTCTAAGATATTTTTGCGCCTACTCGCTGAGGTTGGTCAGTGCGCTAAAAATAATTTATTTGTTTACAAATACGAAGCAGACCGGGCAAGAGCATATCACAGGTGATGGAGGTGTTGATGTGTGTCTGAAAAACGAGCACGTTGATGTTTCAAAGTTGCGGAATCCTCAATTTTCGAACTTTCGGGGAGAAAGAACACGTTTGGAGCACCAGCCACGTCACTGTTTGGGGCAAAAGATTTTTGAGGGTGATTAAGATATCATAGTGTTTGCGCTTTGCCTATGCATTAGTGCGTAAAAAAGAGATCCGCGCACGGTGACCGTCAAGCTCCGAAAGAGGGACGGAAAGATTAAACTTTATTCCTCAAAGTCTGTCGTCCCAGGCACGCATCACCTTCATTCAGCCCTCTTCCCCGAGGATTTCGCTCGTAAGTTCCGTCAGTGCGGTCTATACGGTGTACTCTGTGCCCCTCCGGGAGGTAATCCACTCCTCCCAAGTGGATGATTGCGGTAAGCGGGTGAGGTATTTTGGTGTTGTGTCCTTTGTTGCTGGGTATTCCCAGAACGCGTGCTTGTTGTTTGGATATACGCCGCAGTTTGTGCATTTCGGATTTCCAGGGTAAACCGTCTGTGCAATGTTTGTAATGTTGTGTGAGGAGTGTTCCTGTCTGTGCCCTCCCGATGGTGACTGACTGTCGTCTAGTGAGGACTTTGGAGGTGCTTGTTAAGGTGGTGCTTTTATCTCTGAGTTGTTGGAGTAGATCAGTTCTTTCCGAGTGCAGTTTTTTTCTATGTTGGTAGGTGCCGTAGGTGAATGGCCAAAGAATGGAAGGGCCCAGTTGACTATTTACTCTGGCGAGCTCGTTTGCCTGTTCATTTTTCTCGATGCCTCGGTGGCCAGGCTCCAATCTGATGGTAAAGTAGCGTCTAGGGTAAGAATTCACGCATCCTTGGAGCTCCCAAAAGAGCCGCGTTCCAAGTACTGACGTAATCGTGTCACAGGCTCAGAACTCGCTTCTGACCGTCGCGATTTTAGTGTACTGCAACAAGTGATCAAACCGCGCTATGCTTACTAATATGAAGTTTAAGGATAGGGTGTCCGCAGGCTGCCGTACGGTGCATCATTGCAACCGGAAGCTCGCGCTGCGCCTTTGAAGCGTAAAGGCCCGTTCACACACATGCGTCCGTAGCGACCGGAACGACCGGAACAACCGAAACGACCGTTGCAACGGTCTGCAACCGTCAGTTGCCATAGCGACGGAGGGACGCACGCACGTGTCGTTCCCGACGCAAGGAGTTGGAGCGAGCCCAACTTTCCCCGATGCGTTGGAAACGACCGAAGCGACCGCAACGACAGACCAATCACAGGTCGAGGAGAATGAGTCGAGCGCGTTGCATGCCGGTCTGCCGGTCGCGGGTCGCCTCCTTCTGTCTGCAAACATGGCGTCGGTGGTGATCGTCGACGTCGGGGTGAAAGTTCATCGTTCCGCGTAAAAGCGCTAGCCTTGACTGTGAATTTTCGTCGTGTGTCGCTATGATAACCCAGCACGTATTAGAAGGGAAGATCCACCTACTCGTGCGGCGATGTCGTGGTTGTACTCTCAAGACAGCAGAAACGCCCGTGCCGTCGTGTTTGTTTACTTCGACTATAGTGGTGCTTTCTGAGCATTTGTGTCCTCGAACATCGCCCGGATTTCTGATTTGGCGCATTCCTTGCGTGTGCCCAAGTTCAAGGTATTACTGGTGCGTACCGTATAAAGGATGCGAATTTTTTACTCGTTTTCATCGCCCGAAAAAGGTGATTAGTGTTAGCAATCCTGAACGCTCGCATCGTCTGTCAAATTATATTTCTACGTTTCTATATCGTTGCTAAGATTACATCGTCTTTTATAATCGTAGAAAAGGCGTGTGGCGAGATTTGTACTGTTGGCAAAGTCGTGTATTAAAGTCGTGATCGTGCAAGACGGCGTACTGGATCTCTTTCTTCTTTTTTTTTTTAATGCACTACCCTGCAAGCTTATCCTGAAAAGAGTAATAAAGCTTGAGGTCATAGAAGACGGTCTGTCTATTTTCTGTTACGCAAGTGAGTGGCAGCGCGTCCCCTTCTTTTTGGAGGCACCGCTGAAACAGCTGACGGCAACGGAGAGGCGGTCAATGATATTGTAGTGATACAAGCGCAGCGGGTCGGCAGCGCAGCGGTCGCCGTGCTGCCGACCCGCTGCGCTTGTTGCAGTGGTTGCAGGTGTGTGTACGCGCGGCGCAGAGCGGTCGTTCCGGTCGCTTCGGTTGCAACGGACGCATCGCGCTCGTTGTACATGTCTGAACCAGCCTTAATTTTCAGCGCGCGCCGGAAGCCTTGCCGTGATCGCGGTAGCCTGCAGCAACGCCATGATCACACTGCCTATTAACGTGATCTGCGTGTTTAGATGTTTCATTTATTCTTCTTTAAAACATATTTTAATATACCGTATACTACATTCGTGTACAGTGTTAGTTGCAACGCAACGTTGCGACTCGACTCGCCAAAACTGCCCGTTCTAAGCGCTCGTCCTCGTAGGCTCCAACACAGACGCGCTTAAAATGCGTCGAGCATTTCCTTAGTAATTGTTTTTGTAATAACTTGAAAGCAAGTACGCGTATTCTGTGTTTTGAAAGTGCTTGAAGCAAGTGGTCATGTACCTTGTAACGGCCTTAAAACGCGAATCCATTCCTGATGTCTATGCGAAGAACAAGTATTCCAAAACGCGTCTTTGGCTCATCGGAATGCAAGGAAGAGCACGCCAATCAGAAAGCAACATAGAGGGTAAACAAACGCACGAGGTGAGCAAGGAGCAGACGACCTTGCACGCCGTATTGCTCGACATACCGTCGCGCGAACAGTTTTCTCCCACTTAGGGCAAACAAGAGACTTTTCGTACATACGCTATAGAGCTGTACACTACTATATATATAACGGGAGCTTTGCCGTCACGTTGAGCACTGATTGAGCTGGCGTATGCAATGTACAAGAAATCCCTAATTAGTTTGACATCCCGGTCCGTTTGTGAAACGCTGCTGCGAGGCGGAACACAAGTATTCATAGTTTAACCGGCTCACTTCTTTCTTTCTTTTTTTTAATTGCTTCACGCACAATCATGCAGGTTATAACTATGCGGTAATAGCAGCACCAAGGCGCCAAGGCTAGCCAAGGTCGACAGTCCCTGCCATCGTCTCCGCGCCTCCACCGCCTTCCCCGCTCCTCTCGTTCTTCATTCATCCGCAAGGGGGCGAGCGGCGCGCTGGAGTTGCGAATAGCCGTGATACTTTGGATTCAGCTTGTCACGACTATGTACCGTTCTCATTTTGTCATTCACTATTGGAAATATACTCGACCAACTGCGTCGCCGTGTTCGGCCCTCCACGATTCACATCCAATTCACTATAACGTCTTGTAGTGATTGATTTCCGCGGTTACTAAGGAATGTGGGGAGAGAGGGGAAGACGGGGAAAGCAGATAAAACCGAGGAGAGAGAGCTGCCCGGCAACGGGGCATCTCTCTCTTGGTTGAAAAAACCCCGAGACTGCGGGTAAACGACACAACACTAAAAAGTCTCTACTTTTTAGTGTTGTGTTATAGAGACTTTTTAGTGTTGTGTCGTTTACCCGCAGTCTCGGGTTTTTTTCAACCATGTGCAATGTACAACGTTTGCGCCCTTACTTTTTGTTCATCTCTCTCTCCTCGGCTGACCAGAAGCATCAACGTCATGATTTCGTCACATGCTGCGCGCGTCCGACACCCGGGGCGCCCCCGTAAGAGGAGGAGGTTTCCGCGTCGTCGGGTTAAAATACGACGCACTGATATTTAGTTACTCTTCCCGTGCCCGCTGGGTTGCCCGAACCACAATAGACGTGGCAACAGCAAAAAATTAAGACGCTTAATTAGGATTGTAGGGCCCCTTTAAGTATGAGAAATCCTACCATCTAAATTGTCGCTGGAAATCAATAATCCCGGTTGTGACGTCATAAAATTGAATTATAAAAGGAAGCCACCGAAACGTCTTGTCGCCAATAGCGCCCTTTAGAAGGCCCCTGAGGCAAACGGGTAAATAGAGCTTTCCGAATGGCCAAGGCATGAAAAGGAAGCTGTTCGACCCAGGGTGTACAGGTTCTACTCTCCCATTTGTCCTTGAAGGGACAAGAGTCGTGTTCGCATTATGCAGTTTTTCCTGGGAAAAGGAATCCCCCCCCCCCCCCCCCCCGGTCTTCTTTGCAGGGGGGACGCTGTCCGCAAGCTCATCCACGCGTACATGGGCGCCATCAGGCGCAGACAAGACAGTCGAATCGAGGTCATCTACTGGCTGGGCACCCTGAGGAGCATCTCAAAGATGGCCGCCCTCGTCCACACCTTGGACAGACGGAGGACGGCTCTAGGCATCGCCGTCATGAGCGTCACCTCCACCACCCTGGAGGACGTGTACCTCAAGTACGGGAAGACGTTGCGCGAACATTGAGCAGACACGACGGGGTCAAGTGAATACCGCTAAGAAGACGCATGCGCGTGACGTCGTCGTTGGTGGATCTCCGACCCGACCCCAAGCGGCAAACACGCTCAAGCTCCACATGAGCCGAAACAAAGCGGCAGACGCCCGTGTCTTGGCGTCGCCGCGTGCCATAGCTTCACGTTCGTTGTGAGACGCTGCGAAACGCGCTGGCGGCGACACTGAAGCAAGGTAGGCGACGCTGCGTCGACCCACTAGCGATGACGTCTTCCGGGGAAAGGCGCAGGACTTGTCTTGTAGCGGCTTCTTGCGCAAGAGTTGCGGTGACGTCAGATAGACGCCGAGCTCTGATTGGTTCCGATTGAAAGGACAGTGGGTAGATCTCAAAGCAAGCTGCCTTGAGGTCTAACCACTATCCTTCATTCAGAACAAACCAGAGCTCGGCGATCTGACGACACGGTATACCCCCTGCAGAAGAAGCAGAGGAACTTGCCGCTTCGCATTGGTCAAATACGCTCGATGCGTGGAGATGTTCGAACCTTAGAACGGATATATGGACGGCGCTGTGGCTTATCTAGCGCGTCCCGTGTGCCAGTTTTATATACAGAGGGAAAGGTGGCAGGCATTGGGCAAGAAATTGAACAATCACGCTTCTAGTGGTTCTTTTCAGCTCGGAGGACAAAATACAAAAATTACTTGTCTTGTTGCCGCCGCAGCGTGACGACGGACCTCGTGTTTTAATCAGCGAATTAAGAATCATTGAACTTAATTTCCGGCACCCAATGCTGACGCAGCAATCCTGTCCGATCTGTGCCGCACGCTCGATAGAGTTCGGTGACGTGTAACTCCAGTGCAACACAGGCGTTGGGTAAGCACCGAGCTTTGTGGACAAGCGGCAGAAAGCGCCCTCTACGTACTGCATACACCCCTGAGCTGACAGAGCGGTGGAAGCTACGCACTCGTTGCCCCGGTCATCCGTCTATCTTTCACCACGTGATCACGCTGCACCCATGCGTTTTTTTTTTTTTTTAATATTATGAGATTTGTGAGTACAAAGACATGAGTTTTGACATTGATGCTGGGTGAAGGCTGAGCACGCGGAACTCGAATGACAATGCGCTTCCCACAAAACAGGTCCTTCCGTGGTAACGATGTGCAAACTTTTGTTCACTGTTAGCTAATAGTAAGAAACCGATAACAGTCGTGGTCTGTTGAAAGTAACTGAGTAAATGTTTACTTTGAGCACCCCCTCTACGTTGATTTCAGACATCCGCCTCGCTCTCTTTCAGGATGGTTGGGATCCCCGACTTCAAGGGTGCCGGGCAGGAGTTCAAGACTTCACCGACCCTTGCAGAATATGAGGCGAGCATGGAACAGCAAGGTCGGTCAAAGGACACGCTAAAGAAATTGCGTTGGATTTTAATGCAGCTGGCCTCAGAAGACCACTGCCGCGCGTCCACAGTTTTCAGGAGGGAAGAGCTCATTTAACGTCTTACAATCCTATTAGGATCGATATTTTTATTTCTTTCACTTCACTTTAATGCTTTCCCAAATTTTATACAGCACATAGTAGTGCTGACATGCAGATCTACACGATACGTGAAATACAATGTTCGGTTTTGAGGCGAGATATCATGGACATATATCCCTCTGAAAACTTCGCATTATGACTGCCAGTTTTGAAGTCGACTTGATCGCGATGAAAAATGTCTGCGCACATTACGATCGAGCTTCATCAAACTAACTTCTATACTCAAAGTGCCGTTTAATTTTAGCCTTCCGACTGCTCGAATCGGTTTTATTAAAATATACGCTAAAATTTCTCATTAAAACGCGATTGATTTGTTTATGTACACAAATTTTGTCATGCACTTTGCTGGAATGTTTCCTCGGCTCTGAGCCTCGGTAAACCTTGATTTGTATTCATCCGCCAAGGTGCTCTGATAAAGATGAGTTGTAGTCCTTGACCTGAAGGGCTAGTTCCCCAGTTTCGTGTACGGTACCAAACGAATGTCGACACAAAACTACACAAACCTGTGGACAGTTACCGCCATCTATGAGCAACGGTGGCAACCAGACAACCAGTCAGTTTGCCGCTTTCGCTCATAGATGGCGGCAACTTCTCCAGCTATCATAGAAGAATGGATAATCGGGCGAGTCGGTAGTTCGTAGGTAGGGCCATAAGGTTCATCGTAGGAAACAGCGCGCAAAACAGGCGAGGCCGAAGAAGTAACACACGGTACGAGCGTACAGCTTCGCTGGCCTTTCTTCTTCACCAGAGTAGGAAGGCAAAACTTTTTTTTTTTTACATGATACTGTTTATAACATTTTTTTCAGAAAATCAGTGCTAATGAATGTTTTATAACAGAATAATGATAAAAAACCACTCAGCCGAAAAACCTCTCTAGATTTCTTTAAAGCTCGTGTGAATTGAAGTATGCCTATGCCATAAAATAATAGCGCTCCCCGTAGATCATTTCTGATGACTGCTAATAATCAAAAAAAACATATTGACTTTCCAAGATCTTTTTTTTTTATTTTTTATTAGGACGACAGAAATGCAAAGCTGCAAAGCTACAGCTGCAAAGAAGTCATTTAATATGCCCATCAACCAACTCACCCAACTTTACACCTTGTTGCGGAGAAACCTCAATAAAAGTTTGATCTTTTTTTTTTTTTTTTTTTTTTTGGGAGGGGGGGGGGTTATTAATAGACACTAAGAATAACAAGATTAAACGCAATACCGTTTTGTTTGTATATTTTTGACCGTACTAGATAGTTTTTAGGCGGACTACCATTTTTTTAAGGTAGTTTTTTTCAAGTATTTGTGTTTTAGTTCGCTTTAGGGTAAGACGCTGTATAGCAGAAGGAAAAGATAGGACAAGCTTTGCACGGAGTATGTGCATGCGCGTGATCTTTCATTACTGGACCAATCATGTACGGGGAAGGCCTAGAGACTTGCACTTTTGACACTCTTTGATTGGCTTCATTACCTCGTAGCATCGGCTACTTTTGGATTTAGGCTGGAATGGAAATTTCCACGCAGAACTAGAAGCACTTCGGCAGCTCTGCACCGCAAGAACAAGCAGTCCAAGCACAATGAGCGTGCTGGGGACTCTCCTGGACAAGCGTTTTCATATTTGGACGCGAATCTGGTGGTTCAAGTCGCTCTCCCTGCTGCTCCCACTTCTGACATTGATCCTTCTGGGACTAACAATACGCCTGGTCAGGTTCGAGTCGCGGCCCTACCAGCGCAACGTCACTTACAAGGCAGCCGCGGTGTTCGACAGATCGTACGGATTTGTGGAAGGGGACGGCTCGCAGAACCATTTTCTCAGCGACTTCATGCGCCCGGTTCTGGTGGAGAACGGCGTTAACCTGTTTGTCGTTAACGGCACCTCCATGGAGCGTGAGCTTCTGCTGATGGCTGACGAAGATATTAATGTCTACATCTTCGAATACCAGTACGGGGTCAGCCTTCACAAGAACGACAGGTGAGCTTTGATGTTGTTGGCATCGGGCTGTATATATGGGGCACTAATTTTATGACACGAAGAGAAGCTCGAGCACGTATCTACACAGCTTAGTAAACTTAAATATAATCGGATACATACTGTTTTGTTAAGTCGGCATATGAATACTTTAAACAATTTTAGATCAAGCGATCGCCAGCCTGAGTGGAAAGACCATTAAGCGTAGCGCCACAGTCTTCAGCGGACTCTTGTAGTCCACGCAAAATGTAGCCCATGCCCCTCAAACAAAAAATGGAGTACATCGGTGAATAAAAACACTGAACTCGTAGGAGCGAATACGTGACGAAGAATCGACGAACTTCACCCTGCTTCACGATTCCTTTGCACGTGGCTCAACATCAGATGCCATGCGCAGATCAAGAGCCCACCTGGCAGAACTCTTCGCTTTTTTTCACTCCATGGGGTCCAGCGTCTAAGCACTGGTTTTGAGCGCTTAGAACTTCCTTGACCGGCTTGCAAGGAACAAAGGTTTAGCTAAGACTATCAAAAATACAGCCCTGCCAAATTGAGACTTCAGCGCCTGCGCGCCCAAGGCTCGGTACATTTCCTTCACACAGTCCTAAGGCCCCGCCCCTGGGAAGTCCGCCCAGAATTACAATTGATGCCAGTGGGCACACGAAACAGCCCCCTCGCCCTGATGGGTCCCGCCTCTCAAACACACAAAACCCTACCTTAGTGAACTCATACAGAAATGAAATTATTTATTAGGTCATTCCGTAACCAAACTCAGTGAACGATGCATTCGTTCCTTCCAGGGTGTTCCTTTGGTACAACGGCCAGTGCCCCCACAGCGGCCCCCTGGTGGTCAACATGTACCACACGGCACTCCTCCGCAGCGTGTCCGGCGAAAGCCGGTCCACGATCACCCTGGTAAACTCTCCCCTGCTCGACGATGACTCCGTCCAGCGGGCCATCTTCGAAAGCCAGTACGGCAAGCTGGCCTCGGATCGGATCGACGACACATTCTTCAGGCAGAACACCTTGTCCCGAGCTCTGAACTCGTTCTTCGTGTCCCTGGCGATGGGCTTCTACTCGGCCTGTCACCTTGTGGAGCCGATCGGCGAGCGGCTGAGCGGCTTCAAGCACCTGCAGTTGATGACGGGGATGTCTGGTTCGCTCTACTGGATCGGCCATCTGCTCTTCGACGGCGCCGGGGCCATGGTCAGCTCGTGCGTCTTCATGGTGGCATTTATTTTCAGTCACGACACGCTTCCCGGGACGTACTGGGGTGAGTAAGCAGACGACAATTTTTGAGCGGTGAATTAAATTGATTGACCAGGCGGACGCCTGGCCTGAGATTGTGATGGAGACCTCTATGTCGAGTCTTTGCGTTGCCCATCATTGATTAGAGCGTACACGAGGACAGGACTGTATACGCTCGCTGCCTCATGGTGCACGCTGAAATGAAACATTGACACTATCACTGCATATACACTAGTACGCTCTTGGGCATTCTGATGTGTAAAGTTTTTCATGCTTGCAGTCTTTGTCGTGTGTGTTATCATTTCTGCCGTCAATTAAATCTTGATTTTTATGACGCAAATAGCGTAGCCTTCTTTTTATTATTTTGGTTTCAGTGGTTTCTATGCGCTAGAAAAGAGCGTATCGAGCTCGAAGAAACGATCGCAATTTTTTTGCATTTAATCTTGCACCACAAGACGGCTGTTGTGGGAACCAGTTGCGTTGCGCATTGTGGTCATGCGAGGCACCGTCTTCGGTTGTAAAATTGAGATTTTTAGTAGTTAGCTGTGTGGTATTTGTTGTGCAGGATTTTTTTTTTTCAGTAGAGCGCCAATTTTGTACTAGGAATAATTGCGTATCGCGTTGCGCGTACGATGGCCTTCTATGTTCGTTCCCAAACGCCGCCCCCGTGACCTCGACCGGCGATACCGTTGTTACCTTACAATTACGGCTTACTGCGATTTATAAATAGAAGTTAAGGGCCCTTCGACGAATGGTTCAGGTTGCCACTATGGTCACTGGCAGAAAAAGAACGGCAGGAAGTCTCTTTTGAATGCCCGGCCCACAACAGGCGCTCGTTGCCCTCCACCGTGCTTCGCGTGCACGCTCGAGGCTCGCCAAAAGCCTTGTCGAAGTTAGAAAGCAGGAGCTGGAGGCAACGGAAGGACCTGTCGTTCTAATCCTGCCAGTGACTAGAGTCGATCTAATCTCTTGCAATAGTGTGTATTTTCGGAATCAGCAATGTTTGTTTCCGCACGACGCGATGAATGTCAGCATGTAGCGCAATGTATATGGATTATAAATAGGGCATACTATAAATAAAACTCCGGAAGCGCTCAATGGCCCTGAAAGACTTTGGATCGTTAAAACCAAAGCAATCGATCAATGAATGTGACCGGAACTTGGTGTATAACTCATAGGACGCTAAAAGGACGCCTCACATACAAGCAAACGAACAACCAAAGAAGCACGCGCACACAAACTCAAAATACACGAATGTTACCGTATTTTCGTTCCCAGCGGCCATGTGGCTTCTGATGCTCGCCTACTGCTTCGCCATGTTGCCGCTCATCTACCTGTGCACGATGATGTTCTCGGAGTCGGACAGAGCCTACTTTGTCCTGGCACTGACCTTCATGCTCGCTGGTACGAACAGAGAGCGGCAACTTCGCATATATATTTTTTTTTTCTGATGGTTTGTCTGTTTGTTTTGCTCATTGCTTGAGGGCCAAAGCTCTTCCAAAGAAAACGTGCTTTTACGCTTTTAATAAGGTTATGTAAGTTACGCGCGCATATCCTTCGTAAACTTCCTCGGTTAACTCGAGACGTTGATTTACGGTGTCTTACTAATCAGTGCTCAAGTTTTCCTCTTTTTTTTTCATTGTTCGTAGGGTGACAGTTTGATGCCAGTTTGATTTACCGGTATTTCTTTGTGGTAATAGTGATGTTTGTTCGTTTCTCTTCCGTGAGGATTGCGTCGGTGATGATGTTCAGAGGCAGAGGCGGCGGGTCGCCGGATCGTAGAGACGACGGATTTCAAGACGGGACTCAACAGTCGATGATGAAAAGAATGAATATATTTACAAGACAGAACAGTTGAAAGTTACAAGACGCTTTCCATGGACCAAGCAGCCCTTCGGCCCCTTCTTCGGTCGCTTATTTAAGTTTCCCCCCCTCTCCCACTTGCTCAACGACCAATCCCAAAAGGTCTTCTCGCAGCCAATCAGGGAGAACACTCTAAACAACAAAAACACTCCAAAAAGACTCACAGAAAAACACCCACCCACGCACATACACACATGTCGGGCGCACCGCGGTCTCCGTCAACGACGGGAAAGTCAGACCCCCGGGCCGCGAACCCGACTCCCGAAGGCACCACCAAGAAACCCTTGGTCAGTGGCTCTTCACATCTTGGATGGGGACGCCAAACAAAACACAAACACAAAAAGTACTCAGCGCGTCGGAAGCACAGCCGCCCGAGACGTCCCTGTCCGAGGTTACGAACGGGCGCACATTCCGAAGTGCGGGGGACCCGTCCCGCTTCCGTCCCCACTCCCATTAACAAGTCGCCGACGACCAGGCGCGGGGAGAAACGCAACAGATAACGAACCCACGCGGGATCCGCTTCTTGGAATCCCCCGCGCCTGGTGGTGTGCTCAGTAAACCTCACAGTAATATATTTTTGTTATTGCTTTGTTTGTTATTTTTGTTACACCACACTGCGTTCCTGTAGTTGCCTTGACCGGCAAATGAACCAATAAATAAAATAAAACAAAGATTTTAACGAGCCGAGCAGGAGGCGCCCAACTTGTGATTAAACAGCTTCCGATGACAATCTCTTCGCAGGCATCGTGGGATCTCTGACTGTGGAACTGTTCGACCTGTTGGCCGCGTACGCGCCGTCGTTCCTGATGACGGTGGCGATCGTGTCCTTGGGGTTTCTGTGCCGCTGGTTCCCCACGTACTCCTTCTCGCGAGGCATCGTGAAGCTGGTCCTGCTGGCCAGGTACAACGCCGTCTGCACCACGGGCGGGGAACTGCTCAAGGCTGCCTGCAGTGACGGCACCCTCTCCACCGACGACAGGATCATGCCCTGCTGCGAAGGTGCCTAGCCCATATCGCTGACTCGAGAGAGTTCACTATACGATAAATGCCGGCTTCCTCAACATGTTTTTTTTTTTTTTTGAAGCGATAGCCATTATGGGTTGTTCCTCTAAATCGCAATAGACCATTTGCAGTCCTCCCAAGCGCCCCGGCGCGCGCGCGAGGAATCTTGGGATCGGTGTTCTGTCGGCCCCCGTCGTCTGGCTGCTCTCCGTTGGAATCGCATCACCTCGCTCTAGACATACTTTTCATCTTCGTTGTTTATACTTAATAATCCTCTTTTTTATCTACTCCAGTGTATTTTTCTTGTTCATAAGTGTATCTATTTCGTTCAGCGCTTTGTATTTCTTCTGTATATTACGTGTTTTTGTGCATATTCCATCGTTTTCGACGCGGCCGTCGACGGACACCACGCCGCTTCGTTCGCCGCTCCCGGGGTGAGTACTGACTGTTGCCGTTACGCTCTATCCCGCTCCTAGGCCGTTCATTTAACTCGTGTGCGGTCGCGAGAGAGCAGTTTCGAACATCACTACAAATGTCACCGCTGTAAGCAGAGAAATAAAGTAGTCATCACGAAGCGAAGGCCGACATGCCTTCGCTTCGTGATGCGCTCGCCCTGTGAAATGTGAGCGTGGGATATCGAGTACTGCTTGCGTGCTCAACATTCGGGACGGTGCTTTGTCGTTGCGATCTTTTTGCCCTTCGGACGCTTGCGAAGCTGTACCAGCGGTCGGCGTGCCTCGGCAGCGCTCGTCAACAACCGTCCGCGCGGCGTCACTTTTCTCGCGTTCGCTGACCGTCCGCGAGCGCCGGTGATTCATCGTCGCGGCTGGTATGCGTATGTAGTACATCGCATAGCTTCACAATCGCTCTTAACAGCGGTTGTGAGTTGAGCGGGCCCTTAGCAAGCGAGTTATGTCAGCAACTGCAACTTTGAAACTGATGGTCACTTCACTTATTTATTTCACTATTCGAGATGTCAGCTGAATGTAGTATCTTCTTAGGTCACCCTCAGAAGCCACATGACGGGCGGTACAACCTGCTGTGTACCGGGCTGTGCCCACACCACTCTCACTGCCAAGCATGTGTCCTGGAATCGCTTTCCGAAGAACAGCCATCTACGCAACATTTGGGTACAGCGAATCAACAGGAAAGGTATTTACCATATTTTTTTACTTGTTATCTACACTTTCCTGACAATGATCAGGAAGGTACAGTGTGTGTACTGTCCGACGTGGCCCAAGTCATTTTACCCATATGTACAACATACCTGCGAAACACATTTTTTTTAAAAATAAAAATAGCATTCATTATTTTTGACCTATAAGTGCAACATACGACTGAAACAAAAAAGACAATCTCAAAGAATCCCAGATGTTGCATGTGCCCTTTTCACTCTCTTGGCCACTTCCACCTGCACCGACATACCAATATTTGATTGCATCGCAGGAATGTCGCTTCATCTCACTACCCTACAGCTAAAGCAAAGATACTCTCACAGTGCTTCTATCATTTTCAGCGTGCATCCACTCCAGGTTTGTTAGGCATAAACTATGTGCTTGTTCTTAGTGCCCGCTGCACAATGGTACTGGAAGTGTTTAGAAGGCGGTGGGGTGACGATGGGGGAGGAGGAGAACTGAATTCTACCCCCTTGCCCGGATAGTTTACTGACGCCCCTGTTCAGACGCCACGGCTGCTGCATCCATTCTTACCACTGAGATTGAGTTGCACTTGCTCCAAAGTTGAATGGGTGAATCTTAATATGGTGCTAACTGCTTCTTTTGCATGCAGGTACCACTGGACGGTTCTCTCTGTGGACGCCAACCTCTGACAGCAGAATATGCGGCGCTCATTTTAACGAAACTGGGAGAAAGAAGTACGAGGACAAAGCTCCCCGGTTTTTTCCAACCAGGACATTTCCGAAGTGTATGTTATTTGCCTATTTTTGTTTCTTTCTGCAATAGTTGTTTTTCCCTGCTTATATTCTTGCTTGTGATCACTGTATACATGGGTCGTTTCTCACGTGAGCTACGTCACTGCTGGTGGCGTCTGGTGATTTGTGGACAGCGGTGCTACCCAGTGAGCATGGCGAAATACGTGACCTACGGAAGCAATCATCGCTCTCATAGAAAAAGACGGAGCTTCAAGCAATCGTAATGTCAGATTTTGTAGAGCTGCAGACATAATAACAATGTTTTGTCTGAATACATGAGATCTCTCAACGGCTAGACGACGCAAATGGACTGCAATCGAAAAGAGGTTTTGCGACGTGCGGTTAAGTAGCATCAAGGATATCACTGAAACTGAAAAAGTATAACATTCTCGTCCGTCATTAAATTTGCAGTGGGAATAGGTGGCATATAAACCTACTGACTGCCTTTTTCAAGGATTTGGCTTGGCTTAGCTAGCTTGCTGCTCAAGGCACCAGGGGATGTCGCTCTGCTGCCTTCATCTCTGATGGCCCCAAATGACAGCTTTTAATCCAGCTCTCTCGTTGTGGAAAGTAGTGAAGGCTCTGCATGTTTCCTGTCGTACATTGAAGTGCCAGCTCATCTCGACTCTAAATAACAGCAGTGTGTTTGAACGGTACCAGACGATGCTTCTTTATATTTCCGACTGCTCTATCTGACACAGTCGGTCACAATGCAAGAGGACTTCAGCGAGCTGGAAAACACTCTCTTAGCACATAGAAAAACATAGGAGAAAATGTACCAACATGAATTCTAGAAATATTTTGAGCGAAAACTGACGTCAGGTGCAAGGACTCTATAATTACTGTCCACCGTGTTTGCTTGACTAGGCAGCTTCCTAGTGACCATTCAAGCAGATAGAGTTGGACATGCCTTGTCAGGAGTTTGCGGTCGTAATATGCTTGAGCCAACTGCTTTGTAAGAAGTTGCAGCTGTGCATATCGTTCGTGTCACAAATGGAAACACATATGAATGCGGAAATATAATTATGTTTAATAAAGGGCCCTTTAGGCAAGTATGGACAGCCTAAGATGGCACCGAATATAGTCGATTTCACAGTAACATGGCAGGTGGCAGACTCTATAACCCCTGTGAACTGATTGAAGTGTTGAAGTCAAATGTATGTGACAGCTCTTTACTAGAGAAGTGTACTCTGATTGGCTCGCTTGGGACAAACCTTTTGTTGTGTGCCAAACTATGTTGAATAAGGATATAAACTTTGTTCCCTTCTTTTATACGCCGGTGGCTGTTGAATGCACTTCGTCTCAGAAAGAACTGCAACAATCGCTATTTGGCTACAACATTCCAGACCAGCTACCAAAGGGTAGAAACAGTGACCGCTATTGATCCAGCTGAGCTCTTGGTTGTTTGACATGTTATGTGCTCCGTACAGTGTAAGCTGTGCCCTGTGCTAGACAGAATTCCAGCCGGTATGTAATGCTTATAAAATAATTGCGTGAACAATTGCCTTATCCTTGCCTGCAGATGTTGCGGCCTGCCCAAAGGTCCCAAACATGATCTGCGCAAGGAAGCGCCATGCGCTGCAGCCGCTGCCGGCCTACTTTCTGTCGGACCTTGACCTGGCACAGACCGTGACCCTGCCTGCTAGCCAGGAGCCAGCACAACCCGGCAGCCCCTTGGCCTCCGCTGGTGCCCCTGACACTGATGATGTAATAGCTAGCGGTAAGCTCCTAACATTGAGCATCAGTGTTGCTCGTCTGTTTATTTGGCATCCCTGTCAACTGTGCAGCAGTCCCGATAGGTGCATGGAACACTTACATGCAGTACGTCGAACTTTACAAACTGTACTAACTCAGTCACCGCTGGCTATAGCACGCAAGTTGTGGCCGTTCCATACTCGCAGCACCATATGGCACGGTGCACTCTAAGATACCGCACATGCAAGGTACCCGCGGAGTTGTTCTTTCAGATTGCGGTCACACCCTCACTTCATTGTCTGCCAGGTACAAAGGAGATGCTGCCACAGCCCTGCTTGCATGTTATTTGCCTCAAGATCCAGATTGAAAAGTGGGGACACATGCTTTTGTTTATCCATTGTTTCCTACAAGACAAGCGGCGATTCTCTGGCGTCCACAAAAAAACCATCCCCACTTTTGTTATGGAGCACGGGCAAGGCTATGCATGCTCTTAGAATTCGCAGTTGACTCCAATGCATGCGCACGAACGCTGCACCGGAGCCTCTCAGGGCTTCGAGTTAGCGTCCGCAGCATTCTCCGTGCTCCAAGTAAGTGTAGAACAAAGCTTAGTTCCGCATTTCCCCGCAGCACCCCTGACGATCGGATCTCAAGGCGAATAGCCAGCATTCCCATTATAGCTCCTTCGTGTGGAACAGAGCAGCATTAAAGAGGTCATAAACCGACTCAGTTACTTCTGCTAAATGCTGCTGTCGCACAATAAAGCTTGAGAACAAGCAATATTCTGCTCTTCCTCACAGCCAGGTAAAATAATCACATGATTACTGTTAGGGGTTAGCTGCTACTGTTGGCGCAGTGATTAGACACAAGCCCAAGCCCCAATAGTTACCATGGCATTGATTGTAACCAAATAGTCAGGTGCTCACTCAGTGCTTGGGTCCAGTTCATAAGCCGTCTGTATTCAAGTGTCGTCACCCTGGTGTGAACCCTAGGCTTTCTCAACATTGTGATTTCTGACTGTAAATTAGCCTTCTATTCCTCAGAATATAACCTTGGCAGGGGAGCCTCTGGTTTGTGGTATATAGATTATTATATAGATTATATTTGTGCTACAGACGTCAGTATGCTTGTATGAGGTGCAGAACATCCAAATGCATATCGTTTCTTGGCCCCTTTAACATGTGATGCTTTTTTTGTATGGCACATGATATGCTATTTGGCAGAGCCAAGGCAATTACAAGGAGAAAGCCTAGTTTTTTGTTTTGATATTTGACTGCAAAAATGATGTGATATTTATTTTGCTATCTCCCCATCTGGCAGACCACCAGTACAGCATCACAGGATGTATCGATCAAGCCCTGCGTGATCGCATCAGGCAGCTAGAGGAGCTCGCTTCTGCAAACGAGAAACTGCGCAAGGACAACGACCGTCTACAGAAAGAAAATGAAGCTCTGCGGAAGAAAGTAGCCCATCTTGAGGAGATGTATGACAAAGCAGAGGAGGTCATCGATGCTACAATCCCCTTTCAGAACTTCACGCTCACAGCCGTGCAACAGGACCCAAAGAAACTGGCCTTCTACACGGGATTCGACTCCCTGGAGAGATTTCTCGCCTTTTACAAGTTTGTTCAGGCAGGTTATGAAGCTCACAAGGAAAGTCAAGGTCCGCAGAGAAGGTCACCTTATCTATCCATGGATGATCAGCTGCTGCTCGTGTTGTCCCGCCTGAGGGTGGGACTTTTGGAGCAGGACCTTGCATACCGGTTTCGTATCCACATCAGCACAGTCAGCCGGGTGTGGACATTCTGGATTGGTTACCTAGCGGACTACCTTGCTCAACTCAACTACTGGCCGTCGCGACAGGTTGTGAACAAGCACATGCCGGAGTGCTTCATCGAGGCGTATCCATCGACGAGAGTCATTCTGGATTGCACGGAAATCTTCATCGAGACACCTAGCGACTTCAGGGTGCAGAGTGATACCTACTCAAGCTACAAGTGCCACAACACTGCCAAGGGACTGCTGGGCATCACCCCCAATGGGTTCGTGTCGTTCGTGAGCGACCTTGCCCCTGGCCGCGTCTCTGACAAAGCCCTGACCGCATGTTCCGGGCTATGCAACCTTCTTGAGCCCGGAGACTCTGTCATGGCGGACAGAGGCTTTTTGATCACTGAAGAGGTCGAAGCTGCAGGGGCTAACCTGAACATTCCACCTTTCCTTGGGGGAAGGCTACAGCTCTCCCTGGAGGACGAAGCGAAAACTAGGGCGATTGCGAAGGTCCGGATCCACGTGGAACGAGTGATTGGACAAATGAAGTGTTTTCGAATCTTGAGGGGTACTTTCCCAAACAGTATGAGCAAGAGCCTGGACTCTATCTGGAAGGTCTGTGCTTTGCTGTGCAATTTCACGAGAGAGCCACTGCTCAGTCGAAGCTAGAGCTGCAGTCTTGTGGCTTCGTAGATGGTCGTGGAGAAAAAAGAGGCCATATCTCTCTATCTAGCTCACTTCAGCTCCGGCAACTTTTTGTGCCCACACGCCCTCATGACCCATGACGACCATTAGCACCGACTACGGCCCTCGGGACTTTCCTCTACCCAACGAAATGGACTCACAACCCACCGAGGCCACGCTGGCTTCTCCCGCTGTCTGAAGCTTACCGCTCAATGCACCACCCACAGCCGGTGCAACCACTCCTGCCGTCACGTCGCTTCTTGATGCACCACTTGTTGCCGCGTGAATTCAACCTGCGGTCTTTACTCAGAATCCATTCTCCATCCTCGGCGACGATGATCCCGAAAGCAAGTTGTCGCCCCTCAACAACAGTTGCCACATCCGCACTGCCGCCAATGAAACGAAGCGTGCTCGTGGCATTTTTTTCTTCGGCGCCGCTGCGACTAAGCTTACCACCTCACCCCGGTGCATCCAACGTGACTCGAACCCTGACTCGTTCCCCCTGGAGGACGGATGGCATCCTGTCTCTCGCCGACGTAAGGCGGCCCCGCCCGCGGCGCCTCCAGCAGCATCGTTCTGCAGTGAGTTCTCCCACACTGTCATTCTACGGCCGGCCAAACCATGCCGCATCATGGACGGGGTCTTTCTTGCCATTGACTCTGCAGTTGCTGCACAGATAGACCTCAGGTCTCCTACACCATTGCAGCCCCCTACCAAGTGAGGTACCTCGACTGCAGTAATCAACTTGCAGTTGATGCTGCTTTGTCTCAAGTGTGCGATGCATTCCTCAATGTAACATACATCCCGATCGGCACTCTGCAGGTCTCCGTGCAAGGCTACGAGGCCATTCGCCGTGGCCAGGTTCGCGGATTCATAAAAAAAGTCTGGCGACCTGGATTCTGCGTCCTAAAAAACCTTCATTGCCGGAAATCTGCTATCCTCCAGGCCGGTCCTCTCACAAACTCTGGGTCGGCACTCATTACATTCGACGGCACCAGCCTCGCGTTGCCCAGTGCCCCAACAGCACCCAAGCCAACGGCACAACACAGCGTCGTCAGTTGCCTTCATCAACATCCAAAGAGAAGCCGGCGTCACCACCAGTGACGCCTGAAACTAGCTCCTGCTCAGCAAGCTGTGCTGTTATCTGCGCCCAAAGCCCTCATCGCAGCACCGAGGTCTGCGAAGCAGAAGACTGACTCCCGCCCGGTGCTCGCCACAAAACTCCTAACGCCGGCACACAACATCACCGCCGACCTCACACAAGTCCCAACATCAGAACCGCCTCGGACCACCTTCGCAGAATCAGCGAGAGCTGTCAACAGCACTAGTGAGACGCCTGCCCTACTTCCGTCAGGGTCAGACTTTACTGGCTTGCAACAACAAATCACCCTTTTCACAAAACAAATGCTGGCAGCCACGCAGCGAATTCCGACGATGCAAAACTCGCTGTTTACTCTCGTGGATACCTGCACCCGTGCAGTAATCGGGCGCCTCGCGATGCAGGGCATCATTCCGTTCGGCGGCCCCCCACTATCACCACGCAAACATGGTTAGCGCCCCCAGGATTGTTCAGTGGAACTGTTGCTCGCTTAAACAGAAGAAGGCAGACTTCATCGAAAAATTTTATCTTCACTCGTCATCCGACATGGCCGCTGCGTTTGCTCTACAAGAAATCAACGGCCCCCTCCCTTCTTTGCCACAGTACGATGGACTTGCTCCGAACATTGAGACTAGTGCCCCCTTGCCTTGGATTCGTTCCGCCCTGTACGTTCATCGATCAGTGTGCTTCACTCTTCTCGACACCTCACAGAGGTGCTCTGCAATGACCAGCGTTACGGGTTGCCGCCAATTCCTCAACGGCCCGTTTTTCTCTTCTCTGTCTATGTGGCTCCAGACACATCGCTAAACCGCTGGACAAGGCAGCCGCTAAACATCCCTTTTTTTAAGCACTTCGCCCGTCTTTATCCAAAAGACGACGTTCCCGTTTGCGGTGATCTTAATGCCAAACACACGCATGGGGCTACGACATTGACCTTCCCCACGGCACGCGGCTTCTTGCAGACCTCACAGGGCTGAAACTTTCGTTCCTCAACATCCCAGACACCCCCACACGTATCAAACAATCCTCCCAACAGCAGGACACCTGCCCCGACTTTACCTGTGCTCGTTACCCTCGACGCTGGAGATGGCATGTCGCCGGCGACCGCCTCGGCGGTGATCACCTCCCCATTATTTTACGCTACGACTTCCTATCCGCAACCCTATCTCACTGTCGCGCCTGCTGCGACACATTCTTCACTAAGTGGGACAACTTCCGAGCAGCTCTTTCTTCTGTCATGGAACTTGCTGGCTTTTCCGACATTATACAAGCTATCCAGTCCGCCCACAAGTCTGCCACAAAGCGGCTAACCGTACCGGACGATGCCGCTTTGACGAGCATTTACTTACTGGACCGCCGCATTCACCTGTTGGCCTGTTACCGCCGTTCTCGCAGACCACGACGACTCCTCAAACCTTCACATAAACTCCAAAAGACTATCTCGTGCTACACTTCGGAACTCGCTTCCAACTGCTGGACTTCCCTGTGCAGATCCATCTCCGGCAATAGCCATCTTTCGAAAGTTTGAAGGCTCCTCCGTTCTCTCCTCGGGGACCACAAACCTAGGCAATTTGCTGCCACTGTTGCCCTTCGCAAAGGTGTCTCTCCCGAGGAGCTAGCTGAACGGGCCTCGGACGTCTTTTTTCCGCAACCAGCGCAACATGACTCTGGATGCTACACTTGTGTTCACCCTGTCACCAAGCTCTTGGGATGGATTGCCCGTTCACCCTCCACTCGCAGTGCACCTGGCCCCCAACAACGTCACAGTCGGGCAACTTCAGAACCTCCCTACGGCACTCAAGGAAACCATACTCGCCGAGATCAACCAGGTGACTCCAGACTACTGAAGCCCCAGGAGTCCCTGATCGCTGCCACTTGTCTCATTCGCCCTGGAAGCTCCCGAGAAGATTAAAAGCTTTTCCTCTTTTTATGCCCAAACAGCAGGGCAGATATGGTGGCCACTTCTTTGGTCGTTAAATAAATGTTTCAAAGCAAAGGTAGATGGTCATGATGAAAGAAATCAAGGACGTTAGGATTCCTGTCAGAAGTACTCAACGCAATAAAATGTTGTCCAAACTTGCCAGGTTTTAATTTTAGATTGGTTGCACACTACACGACAGAGTAGCGAGCATTTGATTATTCTTAATTTTTAACTAGGACTGATTAAATTAATTTCAATACTTTTGGATGTTTTATTTTAATACACACATATCCTCTAAAAAGGGCGGAAATGTAGTGGTTAATAAAGAAAAATAGACGTAATGGTGGGGCCACAGTCGACTCCTAGCAGAACTGTTTGGTGGGGCAACAGGCAGACTGAGATTAAAGCCCCTCTATCCTGGGAAAAGTGGCGCCATTCATTGTTGTGGAAATTCTCGAGACACGTACCGTGTGCCACTTCTGGGAAGGACATGGCGTCTGAAATCTAGCTCAGTGCTGCGCTGTGTCGCCATGATCTTCCCAAGGGCTGCATGTTGCACGTGCCTCGTGCATCGACGCACTTTGCGCTACTTTTAAAACATGAAGGGGCTTTAACTGAGATGCCATTGCGTGTGCCACAGGCAAAAATTCAAGATGTTGAAAACAAGCTGTTGCATTGTAAATTGTGCGAATTACTAAAATTCTCCGTCAATATGCCCCAGCAAATGAAGATTAGAGGGTTTACAGATTAAACCAAAGGAAGATGTCTGTCACCCCAGAGGAAGAACATGTGGGGACCTTGACGTGCAACCAAAATTTCACCATCAATAGCGCTGAAATCAGTAACGACACTACCGTAAACCAATTTTGCTCCCAGGTGGGCCGCCGGAAGCGGCGTTGGTAGCCACAGCACATGGTCGTTGTTGGAACTTTCGCGCATAATGCAGAAGAGGATCATGCCCTCTTTAGGTGTCACACGCTCTCATACCATCTTTAGTGTTTGTGTGTATGGCGCGTGCTTTGGACGGTTTCACAACTGACGACCACGCGCATGCTAGGCTGTGAAGATTACACGCTGGGGCGTGGGTTTGTAAACAATGGAAAAGTGTATGAAATTTAGCATGCACAGTGCACAAACTCTATTTTCAGTACACAAATATTGCGACTACTATATCGGACAGAGGTACGCGCTACAGTTTGCAACAAATTCTTGTGCCGACATGAGCAGTCTGAGGCATTCCAACTACTTGTCATGACAGCCACTTTCAGTTCACAAAAGTTGGTTTATTATATGTTCTCCAAGTCTTTGGCATTAAAAATGAGGTTGATTCCTTTGTGACACTGCCGTGCCGGGCTGTGGCCGGCGGTGAAACTGCACAGCCCACCAGCGACGGCAAGCAACCAACTGAGCGTCCAGAGCTAGGAACCAAAAGGCACCTTTATCACACGAGGCAATGGCTTTTTACACAAGACGTGGGCACAGTGTTTGCAACCCGATTACCGAAAGTGTCCAAACTTGGCACTAGCACCGCCCGCAAAATCCCCCCTTTAGAATGTTCAAGGAGAGTATCGGACACCTTGGCTGTGAAAAAAAACAAAGTTTTACAGATTGAGTCTCTTGGGAGCGACCACTTGTCTTCCAGAATGGGTTGAGTAGTGTCGGCCCGTACCATCACCACGAACACGTGGTGGTGATGCTGGACGAGGCACATCACGATGACGCGAGTAGACAGGTCCACCTGAGGCCGAACCGTCGACGGAAGCTAGGGGTGACGCCGGCCTCGGAGAGACACAACAGCACCTGCCGCAGGCGTTGGTCATGTTCCTTTTTCGTTCTGCCGAAGACTAGGATGTCGTCGACCATGTTGACCAATCCGTCTAGGACTTCCAAGATCCACGCCACCTGTCGCTGGAAAAACTCAGGGGCCGACGTGATGCCAAATGGGAGTCGGCAAAAGCAATAACGCCCATACGGCGTAATGAACATCGTAAGCTCTTGAGAGTCCTTGGAAAGCTTGACCTGATGGAAGCTTGAGGTAACTTTGAGCTTCGAGAAGACTGCCGCATCGCCCAGAAGTCCCAGGACTTGATCGACGGTGGGGAGCACATGACGTTCTCTCGGGACAACTTGATTTAATTTTGTAAAGTCGATACAGACACGGTAACCTCCCGACGACTTTGGAACCATGAACAGTCCAGCGTCCCGAGGTGTGGGGTTGGTGACACGCCGAATGGCTCCGTCTTGCTCCAGTTTGGCCAGTTCTGTTTGCACCACCTCGCGCAGGGGTATCGGTATGCGGCATGGAACACTAAGTGAAAACGGAACCGCATCCGGGCGTAGCCGAATCTTGTACTCCTCCTTGAGCGTGCCGAGACCTCTGAAAAGTCCCTGCGGTGCCGGCACTTTCATGTCGTCCAAGAACTTTACCACACCCAGAGCCTGGATGGCTGGGAACCCGAGCAGGGGCATAGAGAGGGACTTGATCACGTACAGACGCTGATGACCGGTCTTGCCTCGCCACAGGAGGGTAGCCATGAAGTACCCAATGACTTTTAGCGACTGGTCTCCTGGTGCTGTCAGCAGGTCGTCGACCTTGTCCAGATGATGAGGTAAGTTCGGGAAGGCTTCCGAAACAGCAGACGCCTCCGCGCCGGAATCTACCTTGAATATCGCCGTGTAGTTGTCGACATTGACCTCAACGTACTTGGCCTTGGCCTTCTCAGTCTCGAGGATTGCGTGGAGCGGTAAGGAACGCCACCTTGCTCTGCTTTCGTTTCCGAGCGCAACAGACGTCCGCGAAGTGGCCCTTCTTCTTGCAATAATTGCACAGAGACTGCCGAGCAGGACAGTCTGAGCGTGTGTGGGGGGCCCGACTGCAGTAGCTGCAGGAACCTGGGTCGTTATCGCCAAGTGAAGACACTGCTGATGCGTCGTCTGACCGTTTTGTTGTCTTGCGTTGGTGCGTCGGACCATGACAAGACTTGGTGGCGTCAACGTTGACGGTGACCTGGACACTCTCGACTCCCGCGAGCAGTTTTTTTCTTTTTCGGCGTCTTCGATCTGCCTCACCTGCGTCCACGCGTCCTTGAGGCTGAGCTTGGCTTTCCAGCAGAGCTGGCCGGACAGGCGTTCGTCGCAAAGACCAACAACGAACCGGTCGCGAACCAGGCGTTCTTCGACTTTGGGGGACGGGTAGTTGCACCACTTGACAAGCTTGCAGAGCTCGGCGTAGTAACTGTCGACGCTCTCTCCCGGCTGCTGAACCCGCTCGTGGAACCTCGAGGACTCTTACACCTCGTTGACGGGGTACAGGAAGTGTTCCGAGAAGCGCTTGACCACCGTGTTGTAGTTGTTCAGGGAGGCGGCGTTCAAGCCGAACATGTCGAGAAGGACCCGAGCCTCGGGGCCCATGCAGTAGAGAAGTGTCCGCACCTGAATGTCCGGTGGTGCTTGGCGAAGTACGGAGGCATAAGCGTACTCCTCGAGTTGCGTAAACCGGGTAGGCCAAGAACCGGTGTTGTCGAAGTCGAAACCAGCAGGCTGACGTACGGAGCCGCCCACCCACGCGGGCAGTGTTTGCAACCCGATTACCAAAAGTGTCCAAACTTGGCACTAGAACCGCCCACAACAGACACTACAATTTTATGATCAACACTCAGTCTTTCCGATATTTAAAAAAAAAGTCTGTCAGGCGTGGCACCATAACGTTCACCCAGAGTGCCTCATCAAAGGGCACCCGTGTGACCCAGCAGTCTTTCGCCCAGTCAACAACAAGGTCACACCACTCCAGTCCTGTGAGCGCAAGTTGTCCTGTCACCTGGTAGTAGTGCTTGTGCTTTTTGTCGACACTCTTGTCCGCATGGATAAACTCCACAAACCCTCTGCTCATCACCTCCTCGAAGGTCGTCAGGTTCGCATCTATCGCCCGTGACACGGTCTTCACTTCGACTAGTCCGTACTCCTGTATATCTTCGTCCCAGACCAGCCCGTCTGGTGATGCCCCCAGCATGGGAAGGCCAGGGTTGATGCAAAGGCCAACACTGAAGACTTGGACCTTTTGCTTGGCCTTGTAGCGCTTCAGAGCAGCCGCCTCATTCTGAAGTCCCGCCCTCATGTGACGTGTCGTGCCATGTCCGCCCGAGAAAATCGTCCTGAGAAACTTTTCGTTCACGGGTGCTTGTCGTTTGACGATGTCTCCGAACTGTGATGCCGTGATCCTTTTCTCACGTTCCGTGTGCCACAGCATACTTCTGCTTTGGCCACGTGTCTGTTCCTCCAGGTGCTGAGCTTGTGTAAGAGTCAGGGTGCATGGATCGCTTGGTGGCATCTGGTGATTCCAGCACTCTTTTATGGGCAAGCTGATCCGTGCTGCAGAGGCCCCATCATCCGTGTGTCGAGTGCTCCTGAACCTTCCTTGGCAAGGGTGTGAAGGCAGCTTCTTCCATCACGTCCGCAAACATTGGGAATATTCCCTTCTCAATGAAATCTGTATGCAGCCTCTTGACGGTTGCCTGCGCCACGTCCACATGCACTTCCGTGGTTTTTTCTCGCACTCTTCGCCTTGTTGCTAGAGTCGTGCTTGACGAATTCTAGTTCGTTGAACGACACCGTACTTGCACCTCTCTTTGAAGATGGGCCCCACTGCCTTGCTCCCTCAGTGCAGGCCAGAGCATCCGGGATGTAGGACCTTCCCTCCCTTATCAGGTCTAGCATGTGCCAAAGCAGTGCTGCCACATGCTTGCACACACCGCCTTGTCCAGCCTTGCAGGAACAGGAAGCCTTGCTGACCTGCCCATCTTGGCAGAGCACAGCATGCACTGCGTATCGCTTCGTAAGGGTCATGGAAGCCTCCACGTTAGCCTTGACAATTGTCTCTGATGCA
>NW_024609838.1:8927357-8987741 GCF_016920785.2 Ixodes scapularis | reverse complement strand
GGACTCTCTTTACGGATGTGGATGGGGGATAGCGGGGCTTGGGTTGCCGGCTGCAAAGCGGCGTGTACGGGGGTAGAAGGGGGGAGGGGGTTAACGCTCGTTGAGTGATATACGCGCCGTCCGAATTCGAAATTTAAGTTTCGGCACGTTGCCGAACGGCCAATCCGGCGTGAGCGTCGGTGCTAGAGGGCCTATCACCTGCGCCGTAAAAGTTGGTGATGGACCGAATCTGCCGAACTTCAGATGCGGCAAATTTCCGCACATGCCGAAATTTAGAAGGTAAGTTCGACAAAGATTCGATAAAAATTCGGCAAATGTCTGCGCACGCGCACGAACGCGACGGGGCCATGGATCGCAAATGGACGCCGCGCAGTCGCACGGTTACCATCGCTTTAGTACAACCAGCGGTTACGGCGAGGTCTGGAGTAGGCGGCACGGTAACTGGGCGTTCGTGAGCTTTTGCGAGTGTGGTTGTCTTCAATATTTTCTGCCTCAAGAACAGAAGTCGACGAGTAATTTACGCGGCTCACTGCCAAAAGTGACAGGCGGTTGCATTCTGGATAACGTGATTTTCATTTGATATTTCCATTCATGAAACGAGGTAGTTGAAAGCATTGACTGACAACTGGACAATTACGCTCAGTGCTCGCAGCCTACTGCCGTCAAACGGGCAGGGTCACGAAGCTTGCCAGAATTAGGGGCTGGGAAGTCGATCGAGTAACCTATCGATTAATCTACTAATGATTTAATCGTGATTAATTTTTAACCGGTTAATCGGTAAAATTTTGACGAAACTAAAACGGTTGAAAGTCAGCGCTATCACCACGCAGACGAGGACGAGTACATCTGTATGAAGAGCAAACTTTAGGCTAAATTTTAGCCTAAAGTAAGCTGTAGGGGCGAGGATTAGTAACCTCAGACAATTGGATTAGCTTACACGTGTCCCGTCTAGTTCAACGCCGTTTGAGTGTCTGTTTAGCGCAGCGGAGGCAATTGTGAACAATCAAGGAAGGTCGCTCTTGCCGGAGAATATCAACGAGCCTCTTTCCCTCGTGCAGATAAAGTAATGACCTGTGAGCGTGAGTGTCTTTGAAACTGTTCTGAATTACACATGGAGGCCGATTCGAAATCCAGATGGTATATTTCCGCCGTTTGTCCACAATTCAACAAAATCAAAAACCAATTTTCTTTTTTTTTATACTTTGTATGAGAATGAACGAGGCGATTAGTTGATTAATTAATCCATTGAAAGGTCGCAATTAATCGGGTTAAACGTTTTAATCGACGCCCAGCCCTAGCCAGAATGTATGGGATGCAGCTGGCATCCTCGTCATAATGGGATACATGTTTTCCCCCTTCTTTTTTCTTTTTACGCACTTTCTGTAGTGCGTATATTCTGTACATTTATTTGTCTGTTTGTTTTTTCACATGTGGTGGCGGGCTGGCAGGCGCTCTGAGTAAGGGTTTTCAGCTATCTGCCTAGCCCCGCACACCACCACATGGGCCCCTCCCAGTATGTGCAAATAAAATTATTATTTTTATTATAAAAAATCCTATTTTCGGCTTACAAGTAGTTTGTGCCAAAACAGAATAATATTGCGTTTTAGTTCGCATTATTTCGCGATTTTCATGTATCTGCATAAACCTAAACACAGAACTTTCATGCTCGACGTTGGATATCCGATATTCCTAACTCTCCCCATCTTCTTGAACGTCCGTGTGTGTCCTAACACCAGGAAATCGGAATGTACGGAGAAGGCTAAAAAACGGCACGTTGCGAATATGGAACGCGCACTTTCTTGCCAAGCTGACGTCAAGTGGCTCAGATCGAAAAACATGCATATTTACAATATTGCTATCTCTTCAGGTGAAGGCTCAGCAACCGTTGCAATCGTATTCGCGCACGAAACGGCGACTTCCAGAGAAAGTAAGAACGTAGTGATTGCTTTTATTTTAAAAATGTAAACACACATCCAGGCCTGCGCTGACGAAGTCTTAAAATCAAAACTCTCGTAGCGTGATTCATGACTGCGGCGGCTGCTACCCAACCTCGTTGTCACGCCACTTTCTGGAAGCAGACACTAAAATTGCAAAAGTAAACACAAAAGCGACACCGATACAATTATCTTACAGAATATCACCTTATTTAGTAATAACTGTCTCAATAGGCACTACTAGTTGCTTTTAAGTTAAGAAGAAAAAACAAACAAAAAAACTTAAACCTTTTACCAAATCTTTGTCGAATATTTGCCAAATCTATAGAAAAGTTCGGCAAAAGTTCGGCTCGCCGAATCGGCGCCGAACTCTCGATTCTGCAAAAGTTCGGCCCATCACTAGTAAAATAGTAGAAATTTGCGACCGGAGGGGGGGGGGGGGGGGGGGGGGGAGGGGAGGGGAGGGGAGGGGGAGCGGGGGTTGTCTTGCCCCCCCCACTCAAAAACAAGTTGGTACGCCACTGTTCAGCTCACCTCTTTCTGTCTGGTTGAAGCTTTTGCTGTCTGCAGCTAGAAAAAATGCCACGATGCAGAAACACGTGCTGCCTTTAGTTTCGGTTTCGTTCTCACACAGCGCACTGTGGCGACGCAGTCATTGCGGTAATTTATGACGATTTTTTAAAACTATTCCTCAGTTTATTGCTTTGGGACAAAATTGACTGATCAAAACATTTTAGTATCAATAATTGCAAGTGGATAAACTTTTGCGATTAATTTGGTTCGGTTTCGTTCTCACGGCGCGCGCAACACGGTCGGTATAGTCATTCAATTACAGTAACTGAATTGCAGTAATTGAATTAATGTTCAGATCGTTTATAGATTTATATAATTTTGGCATTTAAATTTTAAACCTTCGTTCATTTTTTATTTTTTTTTTTTATTTAGGCATTGCTGTTACTGGAGATCTTATGATACAACAAACTCTCAGTGATGCGGCAACAAGTAATAAACAAAACCGACATGCATCGTACGACATAATTGTTCACCTATTCATGCAGCTAGTGAAACCTAAGAACAAGACTCGAATAATGTAAAACGCTGCGAAACGAGTTCGATGGGATATGCGGAGAACTACTGTCAAGTCTGTAGAAGCCAGGCAGGTATTCTGAATGTCATTACTTTGTGTATAAACATACTCTGGCATTGTAATATATAATAACTGTCGCGGAATCCTAAATTGATTTTTGTGACATCGTTTCGACTCTCTCACAAGTTTACGTTTATTTTTGGTGGAGATCGGACGCTTGCAAAGTAAACCTGCAAAAGACAAATACCCTCATATGCCTAAATTTTGAGCGTCTTTTTTTTTAGGAAACAAGATTGATGTAGAATTTGTGTCCACCCCAGCCAACCAGTACAAGATCATTGTGAACAGCTCTGCGGGGGCTGGATCCTACGTGGGGAAAGCTAGAGCTGGTGCTGTACGCCGAGTCAGGGGCCAACGAGTCTTTCAGCATCACCAGGTGAGGCCTTGCTCAGATCACGCGTATTCGAGGCGACGTGCAATTGTGTTTTGCAGGAGACTGCATTTAGTTATAAAAGTTTGAAAGTATGGGTCGAAGCAAGTTCAGCCTTCAAGAGAGTGATGTTGGTACGTTGGTTGTCCAGTGATGCCCAGGAGCTGCGAGGTGGCCAGGCCTCCAAGGCGCTGGTGGCGGCTCACCCTGGCCGTGGGTGAACATCACCCGTGCGGTGATCAAGTACACAAAGTACCGAGGCTGGATCTACGAAGGCAAAGACGCCTGGTTCCTCGACAAGGTCTCTGTGCTCGACAGCTTCGGTTATACGTGAGTGGTCCCTTTGCACGCTTCTCGGGAGAAAAAAAATAAATAAATCAAGGAAGCATTACTTTGGATGCCTACTTTTACCTGTGCCTTAGAACGGGACACGTAGACAAAGACCGGCGTTTCCCTTCCCGGAGCGAACAAGCTTGTAATATTTTCGGTGGTTCTTCTGCTCTGCTGACATCCTTAAGGCAAAGAAGATTTAGATTTCTTTTAAAATTAAACTAATCATAAATCTTACGTAGGTATAAAAATGTATACGGTAAACTCTCACTGAGCGAACTTCGAGGGACCCCAGGAAATAGGTTCAACTAAACTGAATATATTCGCTAGATATGAAACACATAGGGCACAGCATTCATTGGGTCAAGAGTTTGAAATGCAATTTATGGAGTCATGTACATCGATATATACATAGTACATAACAGGTACCTTGCTGCCTTTCTCATTTTGAAAACAAACCTGTGATTTTCATTAGCACCAGTGCTCTTAAAGTGCATCAAGTAACAAAGCTGTCCAGAGAGTATGTTTTTCTGCACTTACACTGGCACAGCTTGTTACTGTGACAAAGCCCTACCGCAACGGCATCGCCCACTGGCTCGAAATATCCCGTGCGGAGTCGTTTCCTGTTGGGATTGAATGCAGTTTCTCCTTCGAGCTTCGACTTTTGCTTCACTGTCGTTGACAACATCGATGGCGGAATCCCATAGCCCTTCGCAACGTCCACTTGTTTTTGACCGTTGTCCAGATGCCGAAGGATTTTGATCTTGTCTGATAGAGACAACCGCTTCTGTTTCGTCGTACTAATAACAAAAGTGGGAGCCCAAACTGCCGTCCTTCCGTTGTTACCCAAATCTAAGATGGCCGTACGGAACTGGTGGCAAAGAAAAAACGGGCACGCCACGCGGTTCGTTTTCGTCTACTGTACGGCCGCTTTGCCTCGCTGTAAATGCCAACGATGATACGCCGCAGCTGCTGAGGCGGCGGGCATTGGCTACGCCAGCACTGCAGAGCACAAAACTTTGTTGAACTGATTGCAAAAGTTATTCTGGGTCCACCAATCAAGTTCGTTGAACTGAAACGTTTCGCCATTCCATAATTCGTTTAACCGAAACGTTTTTGCGTGGATTGCATAGGGAAACCGCCGGGGATTTTTTCAAAGTTCGTTATTCTGAAATATTGGGTTAAACCAACGTTCGCTCAAGTGATTTTACTGTATCCATTCCTTGAGCTTACAGAAATACAAAGCGTCTGTCGCCTGCAAGTGTCTCCGCCTCTGCGCACTCCGCTATCCTTCTCGCCATGCAACAACACGCACAATGTGCGCAGACTGGCGCAGACTGGCGCAATAGGTGTCTACCATTAAATTCCGAGACCATTCCTGGTTTGAGCAAATACTTTACCAGGGAGAGCATGTTGCAATCCACTCATTTGCATTAGGCATTGCACCTACAGTGCCATATCCATTCCTAGCGATGTGGAATCCTGGGTCCAAGCTAGAATGCATGCGCATCGTGCTGTTTACGCTATTGCACTGAGGTGCGGCACCGAGGGAGAGCAAGGCATGTTTTTTGAAACCTGCAGACTGTAGTTTTTAGAACTCTGCTGAGAGAGGCTTGCAGATCATTGTCGTCGTTTGTCAACAGCTAAACAAAATTCCTTAGGGAAGCGGAAGTTGCCGGGTAACTGCATATTCTCCGCTATAGTTGCTCCACTTGATTAGAGTAACTGCATGCTCTGCTGTACAATTACCTATACAGTTCCTCTAGTTCCCATCAGAGCTCCCAATTCAAAGGGCATGTCCAGTCGTTCCAGCTGTGCAAAGCCTTGCCAAGGCCATTGAGTTTTTGTGGATAGGGTGTATTCCTCTTGTCGTAAGTTATCTCGCAACTTGGTGATACAGCCTCCAAGAAACAGGGACAGAGATGGCCAGCAGTGGCATAGCCACAGAAATTCTTTTCAGGAAGGGGGGTTGTAGTGGCTGGGATGTACATGACTTGGAGTGCAGAGGGGGGGGGGGGGGGGGGGGGAGAGGGGTCAAAATGCATGTCTATATTATAGGGTCGGCTGGATTTCGAGGGGGGGCATGAGCCTCCCCCCCCCCCCCCCCCCCCCCCCCCCCCTTCCGGCGACGAAACTGAGGGGCAGCAGCCGAGTGCTGAATTTGGTGCATGTCTTGTCTCCTGCCCATCTCTGTACTTGGTTTAAGTTGTTCCCTGTCCTAGGCTCTCGAGAGTTGCAAATGCACGGCGCCGTTCGTCCGCTAAACGTGGGTGCTCCGGAACGTTCTTCCCTCTCGACTGTAGGGTGTCCTTCTGCGGGCTCCGCACTCGGCTGCCGGACGGCCGGCCAGTCAAGCTGCGGGTCCAACCGGAGGACTGCCAGCCGGAGCCCCTGACCCAGCGGGTGGCCCGCCTCGTCTGGCAGGTGGTGGGCCAACCGGTGCTCGGAACTCGGCCCCGCCCACCACGACTCGTCTGGACGCTCCAACTGGACAACGCCGGGCGGCCCACCGCCCAGCTATTGGCCCACTGATGCTCTCGGGAGGTGGCGCTTCAACTTACGCAGTAGTCACCACGACCTTCTCAAGGTCGTGGCCATCGACCCGGTTACACAGGGCAGACGCCGTTGTCGGCCTCAGGGTCAAACTCTTCCGTTTGTGGCCAGTACAGTGCATCCTGTCCGCCAGCGATCCACAGCTTTGGGAAGGGGAGATAACGGAGTAGGGTAGGAAGGTATGTCACCTATGCACTTTTACGGCGCTTATCATTCGCGTGACTCAGAAAAAATGCCGAGTCATGCGAATCTTGAGTTGGCAGTGAGTGTGGGCGTTTCTATTGGCGCTTTTCAACCAGGAGAACTCTCAAAGAGCTCACCGACCTTATCCGCCTCTCCTTTGTTTTCTCGGACCATTTAAAAAAACACAACTTTCCACCGGAAACAAAACAAAAAATGAAAGACGTTTACACATCTCTGTAATGCGAAATTAGAGAGCAGCTCTCGAGAAGGAGAAGGGGAGGGTATGCCCTTCCTCCTCCCGCTGAATTCGTCCATGGGTGACGTGACATGAAGTCAGGTGACGTCATTTTCCCTGCTAAATTTAGTGGGGAAAGTGAATTGGTGTTGAGGTCACCTGAGGTCAACTTCCCAGCTAAATTTAGTGGGGAAATTTTTCTGCTAATTTTTGGCGGAAAAATTATCCCGTTAAATTTAGCGGGTCAAGTTTCCCCACTAAATTTAGCGGGGAAATTGACCTCACGTGACCTCAACACTAATGCACTTTCCCCACTAAATTTAGCAGGGAACCTGCGACATCCCATAATCCAATGCGCACGGCTACGCTGACGGTGACGCCACTCAATCCAGAAACGGGTGCCTAAGAGCTGCGCTCTAAAACAGATAGGGTATTCAAAGAATCGGTTTGCATAATCTATGAGCTCGGTAACAAATAAATTCCCTACAGGAAAAAAAAAACTCAGCCAATAGAGCATACATACAAGCACACTGGATAATGACATGTTTAAAAACAAATGTTAAAAAATTACTTAATGAAATTTGCAAAAACTGAGAGTCGAACACTAAGTCTCAAAGCTAGCGCTCTTTGAGGCAAAGACATACTTCTCAGATGCACAGAACTATTTTGTCTGAAGCAGAAGTACCGGTGAAAGATGGAACCCCCTGGTGAAGCGCAACCTCCCCATACGCATCAGTGACGGCACTCTAGTCAGCCCCGCTACGGAGGAACCAAGACGGTTCTTTCTCGCCTGGATGCGTAATTTATTTTGACATTGCTCTCCGCATTCCATCGCCCAATAAAAGAAACGACGGAGAAGCGTGACTGTGGAAGAGATCCGTTTATTTCTCTGCCAGTTTAGGCCTTCTTGAACTTCTTGAGCAGGTTGCTCTGCTCGATGGCTGCTCTCCTCTTGCGCTGCGAGGGAACCGACAGCCTTGGATGCTCGTAACATTCTCAAGGCATGAACTATCAAGCCCCGTTTATAAAATGACTAATCTTTGAGAAACAAAGTTGTTTGCTTTCCTCTTAGGGAAGCAGACAAGGTTGCACACAAACGCCAAGACCCGATCACCCACTCATATTCATTAAGGGGGGAGGCTGGTCTTTAAATGGTAAAAAGTTGGGGAAAATTCACTTTTGAGAAAATGACTTTTTTGGCATTAAGACATACTCACCCAGCTCTGTGCAAAATATTATTGCTTCATCTAATATTTAATAATGAAAAAAAAAAAAATTAGGAAGTCTTAATTTTTTATGAACATTCAATAGGAATACACATACTTCAAGGGCTTTTTTCTCTCTTCACACTTTCTTCACAAGTACCGATGCCTTACAGGCGTTTTCTGACGTTTGTATTGAACAATATTAACACGTTTGGTGGCATTTTAGTCGGGAAGAATGGAGCTGTGCGGTGATGCTATTTTTATAGTCTTCCAACTTAAGAGCTCTCTCCAATTAATTACTTTCTTAAATAATGAGAAAGCATCTCTTTTACACTATAATTACAATCGCTTTTTAGCAACATAACCCCCTCTGTTAAGATCTAAAATAGCATCACCGCACAGATTACATCTTTGTGAATGCAGTTGCATTAAAAATTTTTTTAGTTTACGAATAATTTTTCTCTAACGACCTGTAACAAATGACCTAATCAAATTAGACCGATCTCCCATAGCTCGGGCTCTAGTAAAGATATTCAATATCTGATTGCATATTTGGAACAAGTGCGAGATGTGTTATACATGTGTATAATATGATAAGTATTCTCTTGTAAATAAGAAAATTACTCTAAAGCCCCACATCACCCCTTAAACGAAGCACGATCATACATTCCAAATTTGGCTAACCAGTGCTCGGCATAAACTCTTTACATTCATAAAGCACTGAATGACCGTCAGCTCTAGGTTCTGAAGAAAAAAAGATATTTGAAGGGGTTAAACCCCACACGTCCGACACCACTGAAAAAATATTTCCCAAAACTAGGATTATCCCTTGGCGACGGAAAATCCTGCTTTTGTACAAGTCGGTGTGCCGGCTAAAACCTATACGCTCCGAAGAGATTGCGTCGTACTAGAGAAACTGTCGTACCACTGGCTCCAATGCGTTTGCACAGATTCGCCTAATTTCTTTCCTCAAAATGCAGAAACAAGCACCTGGCATGTCTTTCTTACAAATCCTTAGGTTCTCAATGGTACATTTTTCCTGGACTAGGATCTCGTCGCCATTTGTTACGGTGAGGAAGTGAAAAGAAGGAAAAATATAAGATCTTCCATTGGTGCCGCCTGGGTAGGCACCACCGATATTAAAGCCAATTCCATAGAAACAAACTGTATTTTCGGATCAAGTGGAAATTTCACAAAAAAAGCGAATTGGGAACTGAACTAAGAAAAAACTGGGCCTCGCAAAGTGAACAACCCAGAAAGGACCGACAGCCCAACACCAGCCCAACCGTGCAAAGAGGCACAAAAGGGTGGCACCAGTGGGTCAAACTTCGGCAAAGGGCAATAGGCGAGCCCAACAACCACCGCCTACATATTTGCTTTTTCCCTCCTCCCAAGGAAGAACCTCAAAAGAGGGGACCTCGTCGTCAGCTCTATATTGGCTGATTAAAATTACAAAAAGAGAAATTAACGCGACTATTTGCTCCTGCGAAAAGGACTCGTCTCGCTGTTGTACGCGGAAGAAACGTTGCACAAAAACCTTGTTTCTTCCGTCTTATAGTTCGTCGCGAGTCGAGTGTAGCAGGATGGCCTCCTCCCATGAAACCCTCCACTCATTCCACTAACACCGGAGAGGAGGAAACCAACAATCGTGTCCTGCAGAAAGCTTTGCACGAGAGCCTTCTCATCCATTTCTTACGTGGCAACATACGAGTCACTCGTAGGACGAGAACTCTACTTTTTTCCGCAACTTCTGCATCTGACCGCCAGGGTTGCGACATCCCACCTCAAACATCGGGACCACTTTTGACGTACGGGAGGAACGGGACGCTAAATGCACCGGTCGGCGACGAGTTTCCAGTGCCCTACTATATAAACAAAACAATGTTTTATCTAAAATAATTCCTGCGGTTGTCCGTGCGGACGGACAGGATCCGCACTCACGTTGGGCGTGGTCGGCGTTGCTCCGACGTCCAGGAGCTCCGATATCCCGGTGGCGCCGCTGCGCACCGAGGACGCCGGCGTCTCCGCCGCTGCGGGGAACTCGACCGCCGGCAAACCCGCCGCCGCCACCGGCGCGGTAGCGCCGCCCGCCGCCGGGATGGAGGGCAGGACGGACGCGGTCTTGTCGGGCGCCAACACCTCGTACTGGTGACGGAGCGTCTGGAGTTCATACTCGCACGTGGCGAGCGCCAGCTTGAGCTCGTACAGGAGCACCATGTCGCTGCGGAGCTCGTTGAAGTGTTGGCAGACGTCCTCTCCCGGCGTCGGGTTCAGCTCTGCAAAGGGAAAGTACCATAAACGCCCGTGGGCTGCGAGACGTTTCCATCGTTCAATATGGACAACCTTGGGCCGGTTCGCGCACTTGCGTTAGCTTACGACCATGTGCTTGAAAAACTCTTCCGACGAAGGAACAGACTGGCGCCACATATTAGGTAGTTGCGGAACACTTTCACTTTTCCCTGTATGTTAATTTTTTTGTCGCGCATCACTATTTTTTTTATTGGCCCGAAAATCTCTCGACAAGGCGATGGACGACCATTTCTCAGAGAAACCTAGGGCGTGCATTTGAACTTATAAATACCACAAAACCTTCGTCGTAAGAGATTTGAAAACGTACACGGACGAAAGCAGTTGCGAGTGACCAGCCTATATACTTAGGCTGATTAACAAAATCGCCTTTAGCGGGACTGAACATCTATCCCTGTCAGAGAAAAGGAGGAGCCCACCCAGAGGTGGATCGTCCCCGTGCGTGGCTGCCGCCAAAGCCGAACAACTCGGATGCCGATCTGCCAAAATTGTCTTCCGCGAAACTGAATATTTTTTTTATTTGTTGGAAAAAAAGGAACAGTCACCCCCTTTCTCAATGTGGCTCATCCTTCAACTTGAAGGGGGATTTCAGATTTCGCTAGTTCCAAAAAGTTGGTAAAATTACGATCCTTTCAAGTGAAACAATCCCAAAGAAATATTGAAAAACTTCCATCAGGTTGGAGCACACAAAATATCCAGTTTTCTTCAAACAATAGATTGGAAAATCCTCGTATGCAGGAGGGAAGACGAGATCACTTTTAGTTCTGCAAAAGGTTTTTTTTGCCGTAAGCATGTTATTGGCAGACTACCATTTCGTCGCAGTAACCCTTACTTGAATGGAATGGTTTGCATACCGTATCAAGCTATACTGTAACAGTATGTGCACTGGCTATAAGCTATAAAGCTAGAACGTTATACGTGGGGCTGCGGTAGCTCGCTTAAGCTGTAAATGACATAGATTCTTAACCCGCGCACCTTTGGCTTGGCTCGAAGGTAGTAGTTAGCCAGTCAACAGGTCGGATCCAAGGGTGGTACAAGAAAACTGACCAAAGACGAGAAATCCAACTCACCGACACCGAGCTCCTGGAGAAGCTGTTCGATGGCCTTGGTCTTTTTTTGTCCAACTGATGCGGGCAGCTTCATCTGCAGATGCTGACGGTTAGTTTCGTGGTCTTCACTCCAAACAGCAGCAAAATGTGTGCCCCGATGGACCAACACTGCAGCAACGATGCTGTCGTAACAAGCTCCCGACATGACGTGAGCCAGCCTTACCCTGTGGCTACGCAGAGACACGCCGCACGCCTTGAAGTCCGGGAACCGGATTCCAGCAGACTCCACCATCTGTGCAAAGGGTTCATGTCACTTTTTTTCCCCTTCCCACGGCATAGAGTGAAATCTCAATTCAGAAAAGCGTAGCGGTTATGACATTCTAGATGCAGCGCAATCTGGTACCGTGCAGAAAACTTTGCACGTAACCGGTGCCGAGATGCCCTCGCATCGGCTCGCTAATGCAGCAAAGACCGACTGGTTTTGCTCGCATTGTAAGAGACCCTCCTGGGAATTAACTTTAAGTTTGTCACTCCGGGAAGCATGTTCATCCACAAACCTAGAATTGTGTACACAAATAAATTTCAAGGTCTCATTATTATTTGCTTAAATGTATATCATGTTTGTTACTCACCGACAAAAGTGTCTTAAAAGATTAGTAAGCAAATGTTCCATGGAGAAGTGGACTCCGTTGCGAAATGAGCTCATAATCCGCGACTCCTGACAGTGTAGGAGGCTGACATACACTTCCTCCTTTTCGCACCCTCTCTCTCATAGACAACGTAAAAAAGAGGAAGCATATTTTTCTGCACCCTCTCTCGTACAGAGAGAGCCCGTGGGAAAAAGTGTTACCACAAAAATTTAACGATGCCTCAAATCCAACAACGCCAAAAAAAATATACCGTAGAATACCGCGCATCCGCCCATTCCACTTTAAGCGCCCATTACCAAATTTGTAAGATCTGAGAAAATACACACAATACATTTATATGTAAAATTGATGACCAGACAAGCGCCCATCCCCCATTTTTTTGCGATTACCTCCAAAGTTTGAGTGGGCGCTTGCCCGGTATTTTACGGTATATACTGTAAACAACTTATTTTTCGTGGGCTCAACATTTTGCGATTTAGGTCAAAGTTCAAGTTATGGAATAATTTGCGGGTTCTAGCTTTCGCGACGTGGTGAGATCTCAATATAGATTCTAATGTGTTCACATTTTACTAAAACTGTTCGCGGGACCTATTTTTCGCAAATTGTAAGCATATATCTTTTTTTTTTTTTTTTTTTTTTTTCAGTTACAAGTTGAAATTTGCGTTGTCTGTATCGTCATCCATGTCTCCCTTTCGTTTCCGTAAAGTAAACAGAAACGCGCTGGACCACCTGCAGCTGGAAACCTACTTCCCCGACCGAACCCCGCAAGTGGTGCGGACGTACTCCGGTCTCGACGCCACTGCGGCTGCTCTTCTGCACGCTCAGCTTCTTCTTGGGGCCCTTGCGTTCGACGCGGCGCGCCTCGGCGCTGTTGTCGGCCGCCGTGATCAGCTTCTGGAGGTCCTGTGTCTTCTTCTCCCGCTCCTTCTTGCGCAACTCGATCTTGCGCAACTCTCCCAGCAGCGTCTGCTCTTCCTCCACCTGCAACGACCTTGTAACGATCAAAGTCCGACAGCAGTCTTTCCTTTTGATGGAACAACAACCGCGTTTTCGCATGTCAGTTCGCCCGCACGCCTGATCGTTTTTACTTCGTTCGAACGGCTCGTCACTCTGCCGGACCACGGGAGTCAACCGCAGTACTGTGGGTAGACACAACCAAGTGCTGCACGTCGTGGGCTGCCGAAATTTTGCAATTTGAATTGCCCGCAGAAACACTAAGAAACAACAACAGTACAGAGCTCGTTGCAATTGACAACACTGACCGGCATTTTTGGCAGATGTCTAGGAATGAGGGGCAATCTACGAATGACTTACTATTTGCGAGAAACTGAGGCAACACTCTTGGGAGCTGCTCTGGCCCGTTGCTTTATGCACGACTTTACATTCTTATCGGAGACAGAGGAGTGCCCCCTTTCGGCAACACCTCATTCCATCCCAAGTGCGAACGAAGGCTTCGTGCGCTAGCCAAGTGCCCCGAGTGGGGCTGGCATCCGCACGCATTTGTGCGGTGCAAACACCGTTTGAAACAACAGCATTGTGCTAGTAGTTTCAGCTTCGCTCTCACTTAAAGGGAAACTGCACTTCATTCTTGGTGGCGTGAAAACAAATGCGGCTGTTATTAGTATCATTGCGTGCCAAGAATGTAATACCACTCAAAAGTTCATTAAACCGGCCAACAAAAACTGAGATGCCCCAAGTCACCAAAATCTGCTAAATTAGCGGGCGATGTGCGGCGGAGCCAACGTTTTACTTCCGTCGTGGCTGACCTCTTGCATACGCAGTTTTCTGCTCGGTACTTTCTATTCCGGGAAGAGCTGACCAGGTGGCGCTACCGGCACGCAGTGTCTACGTGTCGGCCAACTAGCCGCCTTGGTTGCCGCCTACATTTCCTCCTTTGAAGCCGCTTGCGTTGCCTGTTCGCCCCCCCTCCCCCCTTCCTTGTGCATCCGCTTCTTTTCTAGGTTACCGCAGGTATAGATAGTCTGCTTTGGACTTGCCTGCTCACTGGTGCGGTCATAAAGCTTGACGAGCTGCTCCTTGCGGCGGCGCTCGTGCTCGGCGTCGAAGGCCCTCAGCTTGAGCTCCTGGCCCGGGGGTGCCCGTGCCCGGGCCAGGGCGTTGCACAGGGCATAGTAGCGCTCCTTGAGGTCCTCGAGGGAGCGCAGGGAGAAGCGCGGCGTGTCCCAGCGGTCCCGCACCACCAGGAAGCGCAGGTCGTACTGCCGGCACATCTCCAGCAGGTAGTCTGTCTCCGCCCGGCTCCACTTGCCGCACGTCAGGTGCTGCTGGTACTCCGCATCCGAATACGTCGGCACGTGCACTTGCTGCATCCCAAAAACCAGATCGACGACCGTCGCCGTGAAACACCGAGCGAGCGCCCACCCAAAGGTCGCCGATCGTCGCAAAAAAATGGGACCCTTATTAGGTCCGGTGGACCCTTTAGTTTTAAAGCAGTCGAGATGCTCTCCAAGGAGCTTCACCGGTTTGCACTGGCACGAAAAGCTTCGCCGTCTGGCACCGGCTTCTCGGGGAAGCAACCGACGTAGAGGAACGCATCGGTGGGCTTGTCAGTTTGATAAGCTGGGTGCACCATATGTCCTTCGCTTATATTTCCAACGTCTCTAAAGTAGGGACTCACTGCGACATGGGCAAACGCTCGGTATCCCGCTCGGAAGGGGCTTTGTGGCGCAAAAGTGCTTCAACTAGATACGACCGTTCCTCCGGGACCCAGAGGGCGCCGTCTCTAACTGCGGTCGAAAGTAGACGCGCCAGCTAGGTGGCGCAAGCTGCCACTCTATCGGGAGAGTGTGGCCCCGTCCGTCCATCCGTCAACTGAAAATTCGGATCTACTACCAAGTTGGAAGAATGGTCACCTTGTTGAACTTGGAGAAGGGATATTCCTTGCCCTCGTCCGCAACTCGTCGCCAGTGGCTTAGCATCACACCGTCCTGCAAGCCAGTGAAGAGGTGTGAACCGACGTAGGGCTACGTAGCTAAGATTTGCTAAACATCTATTAGGGTGCACCAGATAGAGACTTCGGCGTGCACGCTATTATGAATGGAAGCGGCACATAACAAAAGCAAAGTACTACATTATAACTGGATACCACTTACAAAAGATCAAATAGAGTGCCTTTCTAGGATTACACATGGAAAATAACGACCATCATCCGTAGTCTTGACAGCTTTCACACGCCACCCTTCAGTTAGCGCTAGTGTACAGCTACGAAAATTGCTTGAGTCACACAAACTGCTAAGAGATAGTGCAGCTCGCACTTCTTTTGCGGAGACTTGCCTTGCGGCCGGGATTTGCAAAGGGCATCCAACGCCACGGACGCACTCTCCGGATGCCGAGCTTCGCTTTGTTGCGCTTGTAGCCTTGACTCGAGTCCGTAGGCAGCAGTGGCGGGTTGTCCCTGCGAGAACATTCGGGGCACAGTGCTCACAAAACTTGGGCAGAACGTGCGAGCCACGTCTTTTCTTATGGCAGCGCTATCTCCGTGGCAGCAGAGCGGCGGTTTGGTGACAAATCACTGGAGAAAGCATCCTAGGGTGCTACATCAAGAGGCCGTTGTTTAGCTTCCAATGGGACAGCACTGCCACGGAAAAACACGCGGTTCACGTTGTGGCGATGGCTGCCACCGATTCCACGTTTTCATGGATAGTAGGAAAAGGCTTCAAGAACTGGCCAGTGAAATGTAAATGTGTCTTGAAGGGCCGACGCAAGTAGGCACATTCTAGTCAAACACAAATGTTGCACATAACAAAGTTACGAGAAATGCTTTCACAATGAAATTGCACTTTGACTGATCCTATCGAAGATATAGTCGAGAAAAAAACGACATCGGCGTGCCTACGAGCCGTAGTAAAAAAAAATGTGAACAGCAATGTAGCGATGGTTCTGCAGATGCGAATCTAGAGGTATGTGGTTCGACAAAACGCCACAAAGGAAACAAAAGCAACTGAACGTCAGTCCTTTAGGTTGGCCAGTGAGAGACTTACATAATCTAGGTTGGTTCAGGTAACTTAAAAGTGCCACCCCTAAGACCGAAGAAAAACAAAGAATCACGTTGGCCGGTGATGGCCCACACGTCCGCGAGACACTAAAAAAGAAGGTAAACGCTTCTCATTAAAACCAGTGTGTCGAACCGAAAAAAATATGGGTTCGGTTACGGTTCAGGTTCAGGTAAATTTATTTTGTTCCGGTTCAGTTCCGGTTTGATTAATTCGATCTGCGAACCGGTTCGCGAACCGGTTCGGGGCGCTGAACCAGTTCGCGAAACGGTTCGGAAATTATAAATGACAAATTGCAACATCAAAATAAATTACAAATAAAACATCTGAAATCAGCACATACGAAACGGGATACATCGTAGTGTAAGGCTCAGGGATTTCTACCAGGAATGGTTTCTTTATGTGCACTTAAAGGTTACCTCACCGACGTTTACGCGTTCGGACTTCATCTAACTGGGTCCGACGCAGTAGCTGTAAAATCCGCGACCTCCTTACAAACCCACTTAGAAGTAGAACTCGCTAACTATCCCGCCACCTCGGCGTGTAAGCAATTGAAGAAACAGTGGAGAGAAAATACAGCTTTCTTTATTTTAACTAGCCTTCGGTAACTCAAATTAGACCCTTAAAGAAGTTTTCATTAAACAAGATACGGAATATGAAAAACACTTCACCGAACGTAACGCCAGAAGGACGTAATAGGATAAATATTAAAATAGAAGAGTTCGCTGTCCGTGCAAGCCGCGACCAGCGCAATACTGGTTCCTATGTCAAGATTCATGGATGCAGCGTTTGTCAAGATTCATGGATGCAGCGTTTATATTCCTAAAACTGAGTGGAGAAGAAAAATATGTAAGTGAGGTGTGTGTCAGTTGACGGCACTTAAGAAACAAATGGCATTAATAGCACATTCATTGTCATCAGCGCATGGCCGAACCGTTTTGACATGAGCCGGTAACCATTATTTTTTTTCCGGTTCCGGTTCGGGTTCAGCGCGATAACAATATAACGGTTCGGGTTCAGTTCCGGAAAAAATACCGGTTTGGTTCCGGTTTTCGATTCGGTTCGGTTCCGGTTCGACACCCTGATTAAAACACAACCATCCATGAAACATGGATGGTTTGTGCCATCTATTGATAGCTTTGAAACCACTTTTGTTCTGCACACCTTTCACGCATCATTCTTTTACATGTGCTTGAAATATTCCTGACAGTGTTATGAGAGACCATTTCTCCTAGTGCATTGGTTTGATACTGCACACGTTACAAAACCTTCAATCTTGCAATAGATTGGAAGTGTTCTAGGGCTACCCAATTACTACCTGGCGTCGGAGAACAGAAGGGCGTAGAGTTCTCGGTGCATGCCTTCGGGGCGCTTGAACGTCGCTTCTATCAGCTTGCGCTTTTGCAGCAGCTTGTTCTGCAAAGGAATGGGGGCACGTCTTGTTATAAAGACGGCAAGCGCTCGAGTAGATGCTAGATCTACAACGTTGGGCGCTCTTACTTTCCGAGCGTCGGTGCCCATGATGGACTCCTTGCTGACTTCGGGGGTGTTTGGACGCTCCACGTCCAGAATATCCAGCACGTCGCTCATCCTGGGTGGCTGCCTGCGTGAACCGCGACAGAAGAGTCGCCAACGACTCGTCACATAACGTATAGGTTATCCCAAACCACGGTTGAAGAGAAGGGTGTTCGTACAACGCAAGAAAGGCGACCGAAATTGCACTCGGGCTTCGCGCATCTCCCGGTAGGGGCGCTGTCGGGTTGGGGCTCCGTGCGCAGGCGCGGTCGCGCGGCTCGCCACCTTGAAAACGTGAAGGAATAAGGACGGTTCCTCGAACTCCGGTCAAGCTGCGCTATGTCAGGGTGTTTGTCAGAAATAAGAGCGAATCTTCGACAGACCTGCTCCGCGGTGAAGCGGCGCCGTTCAGACGCCTCTGTCTTCTTGCATCGTGTCCCAAACTGGATCAATTACTCGGTGCGCGAAGCTGAGTAATTGATCCACAAAGGGATCCTTGTACGATCGGGTACAGTGAAACTGACTGCCTATTCGAAATTATGGTAGTATACACACGTCTGCGACAGCTGAGGTAGATAGTTGCTTGAAGCTTCTTGAACGATCATTGAATTAAAGAAGAAGTCGAGCGACTCATGCTCAATCAATGTCCTTTTTATATATATATATATATATATATATTGTTGGCTTACCTTGCGGTTGATTACTTTGGGGAAGCTAAATGGTAGCTCACAGTGTTCTAGAAACACCCCTGGTTGTGGCTATTGAAAAAGAGAAAAGAACAATGAACCCATTTTAAGAAAGTTTACGCAGCTCATCGCACCGCTTTCGATCAGAAACCAAAATAGAGCGCCATTTTGTATGGCCGTCGCATGTCTCCGGTAGTTTCGTATGTTTTCAAAATTTTGGTAGATGAGAGGCATCTGTAATACTAAAAAAAAACGAATCATTTATTTTAATTCAATCATAATTTGTTTCTCGGATTAATTTTTTTAAACACGATCCTTCCGAAAAGTTTTGTTTAGTGTGTTTAAAACTTACCAAAAGTAACAGCAGAGCTAAGCGTTAACGCCCTGACCGATTTAGAAAGTCACACGTGCCCAAAATGTGACGTCATCAAAGTACAGAGTGCCACAGAGTGCGTGCCGGTAATTATTGCTTAATTCTGTGTAAAACGTTCAGTAAATGAGCTCGAATTATCCTCCTTAATTACGTTGCTTCTAAGATCGACAGCATCAGGCTGGGAAGCAGCAGAATCAGGAGTTGGCATAGTGACGTCACAAGATTTCCTCCCTTTTTCTTCTTTATGAACTTTCTCGAACCTTTTCGGATAACTTCCGACTTCCGGTGCGCCATTTTTATTGGGCAGGAAGAGCAACAAGTCTGAAGAAGCGTTTGCGGACTCTCGAAATTGGAGGTAAAAATCCCATTTTCTGCACTCGTTGTTTAGTATGGATGTCAATTACGACGAACAAAGGTTCCAACTGTAATCTAGGAGAGTTTGTAAGTTACGTGTAACGCGTGTGGACACCCCAGAACGATTCTGCACGTATACCTGAAGCAGCCCATCCCTACTGGACATCGGTAGACTTTGTTCTCACTCGGAAGTTCTATTTCGCACAAATATATTCCGGGTATTTCTTTTATCTCGTGCCTTTCGCGCGGCTTCCCATGTGTTTGGAAGATTTTCAGCACTTCGAGTTTCATTCGCTGACCTGCAAGCGCCGTCGTTGGGTTAGGCACTCGTGACAGTTTTTGGCGTGACGCTAGTGACTCGATAAGTTTTCGCTACTTCTGCGAATGCTTCTGCATCCCGTGCGAAGCCTCCTGTCCAACTGAGTGATCATATATCGTCAGCGTACGAGCTTTTTACGTCACCTTGACGCGGTTTGGTGACGCTACGCTGTGAAACATTGAACGTGCTGGTTCGTTCGCGAACTTCGGTAGCGCGCCTAGTTCGAGATAAAAGTAACGAACTGTGATTTGTTTCTTTTTTTGCAGCCATTTTACGTTTGTTTTTAGAAATTGTTTGCCTATTTTGTATCGGCGGGCAGCGTTATTTTCTCAGTTTAATTTAGTGCTGATGCAGGTTAGCTAACTTCTGACATTAAAAAGTGCAAACTTTACTCATTGCAGCCATAGAGATTTCTTTTTTCCGCTTCTATTGTAAAATAATCCATCAAAAATGAGCAATTTTCTTTTTTTTTGTTTAATTCAAGAACTTGGATTTTTCATACAAGCAAGGGCCAGGCATAGCTACCAACTTAAAGTTGCATGTGCAGGTTGCGATGATATTTCGTTCGATGCAGCCCGACTTCTCAATAGAACGCAGAGGCGAATTACATTTTCCGATAGCGTGTTTGATGAAGTGCCGGCAACGGTGCGTTTCGAGAAGGGCTTCATAGTGTCCGAAATCTATGAAGGGGACAGAAAAAGCAAAAAGTCTGGGACGCTGGTAGACGAATGCTACTCGGCCGACATTCAAATTGTGACGACAGAGGAAGGGTTCATAGGGGTTGGACCAGATGAGTGGGTACAGCTATCCCTGCCCGCAGTGTAAAGCGGGGCAGAAGAACATTGTTTGAAAGAGAGAGGAATGTTGCTGAATGTAGGGATCAACACCCATAATCTGAACCGCTATCTCGCGCGGCGCCACAGTATTGTGGGCACAACATCGCTTGTGGACAAAACAGAGAAGTAGCAAGTTAGGCTGAATCTATTGAGCGAACAAGGAAGAAACAAAAGATCCAGCGCTCCTGGCAGTGACTGACAACTTATTGCTGACATACCTTTTGTTACATAGTGCTATTTCTGCCCTCTTAAAACGTCCTTTGAAAGGCTATGTTGAGTGTAGTTCTGAGAAATGTACCTCAGAGTTGCTCCGAGAAGTATGGTCTGGGACAAAAGTTTCCAGCCGTTTACCTGTCGTTGAGACGGGCGCTTGGGGCCGGCTGGCCTGGCTGGCTACACCTGTGAATTTGCAGGAGAGAAGGATGTGCCGATCTCGCAGGCGTTCACAGCGGAGCGCGCCGCTTTTTTGTGGTAACTTTCTGCACCCGATAACGTACAACACGATGACCGATTATGCGGAGGGCAAGTTCGTCTGCTTCTCGCGCAGGGGGTAGCGGTGACGTCAGAACACCGAGCCCTGATTGGCTGATCGCGCCCCCCTATCTGAGCGTCGTCTGCTCCTTTGCAACGTCGTCTGCTCGCAACGTCGTCTGCGTCTGTCTTACCTTTCCTGCGACTTCCGGAAGTGCAGGGGCTAGATTCACGAAACGATCTTACGCCAAAAATGTGCGTAAGACAAAACTTAAGAACAAATTCGTATTCACGAAACGAAATTTTCGTAAGTTTTGCGCAGGTTACGACAAAATCCTACGACAGCTCCGAAGCTGTCTTACGCACTTTTTACGATCAGATCAGCATGGCCGACAACGTCGCGGTCGCGACGACCCACGGACGTTTATTTTTTTACGCGCGGTTCTGACGCGTCCCGACTTCAAGCAGCAAGAAAAAAGTAAAAAGTACTTGAAACAGACTACGACGAACAAGAACGCTGCATCCACAAACACCCGGGAAAAGCTCCCACGGCCACGATCCCACCGAACGCGACCAAACGAGCTGGGCAGTTAGGCCTAGCAGGCTCTCCGCGACTCGGCGACCGTCTGCCCACGACCGGCTGGCGTGCTGAGTGGAATATGCCCGCGCGACCCTTGTGAACCCTTCCCGTATAATATTTTGATGGCTGACCTCAGTTTTAGATTAAAATGTCAATTTCTTCCTCTTGTTATCTCCTTGTTTCCCGAGGCAACGGTGACTCTCGCCGATGAAAAAGCGGTGAATCTCCGACAGACGCAGCAAAGGTAAAGCAGCCATCGCTTTGACCGCTTTGACTAGCAGACGTAAGGCAGACGACGTTAACTGCGCCAACCCGCCGACGCCGTTAAAGAGTGAGGGGTCTCGCCGCACACGAATGGAAGGAAAAAGTATTTGGGAGGGAACTTGCCTCGGTTCTAAGCAAAAAAACCTCGGCGCCCCGGGACACCTCGCCAGGGAGTCCTTTGATTTCCCTCCTTGATGCGCGTCTGCTAGTTGTTAGACAAAAACAACGTACCGCTCGAGTTATTTCGTCTGCCCTCTCTTAAAGGCGAGGTCGAGTTCGCTCCGAAAGTCGCAGGAAAGGTAAGACAGACGCAGACGACGTTGCGAGCAGACGACGTTGCAAAGGAGCAGACGACGCTCAGGTAGGGGGTCGCGATCAGCCAATCAGGGCTCGGCGTTCTGAAGTCACCGCTACTTCCTTTCTTATGCGCAGAAGACGAAAATGAGCCCACTTGCGAGGCGTATTGCGCAACAATTTTGACCCTTGTTACCGTGAGGTGCACTCGAAAATAAGACTCAGGCTCATTAAAGGCACCTTGTGCCGAGTGTATTGCGGAATCTTGCAAAATGCCAGGAGCCAAGTTGTCTAAGCTCTCTGATGCGAAATAATTGTTTACTTTGACCTTTTCGAAAGAGCAAGAAGTCGAAATTATACTTAGGAAAGACAAAGTGGTGTGCCGGTTGTTGAAAGCCATTCTTGAGCGCGACAGGCCTGTTGCCACAGCCGATGCTCCCTGGATGGCAATAATGCCTCATTCATAGTGGTGGTTAAACCGCGTTTGCGAGGCACTTCACGCACATTTGACACCGAAAACGAGCGAACCTGCTATGCAGTCGCGATTCATACGCCACTGTGAAAGCAGCATGAAACATAAGTGGGAGAATCTGTCTGCACGACCGGAGCTTGTGGCAACCATCTACGAGTCTGCAGCTATGCGTGGAGCGAGTGATTGCAGTGAACGGTAATTTCACCGGTCATTAGGAAGTTCACTTTCGGAGGTCGGCTAGCAAGAGCATATGTTCCACGAATTTTTTTCCCAACAATCACCCTAAGACAAAGTTTTTCCTCCTCCTCCTTTATGTGAGTAAAGAAATCACAGTCGTGGGGTCGGAATGGGGCGAAGAGAGTTGCCGCAAAAGCGGTATGCACTGCCATGTGAGCTCGAAAGATCGGCAAATCCTCCTCTCCCTCTGATTCTTAGGCTTGGCCAGCGTTGCTTCTTAAAAGGGCCCTGCAACGGCTTTTTGTCAGTTCGTTAATTTGCACCAAACCTGAGCGCACTGAACCTAGTAATTTAGTGAAACTTTTCTTTTTTCGAATTTCACTTTATTTTAAAAGTTATAGGCAAATTAAAGTTACAAAAACCATAACAAAAAAAAAAAGACTGCATCTCCACGTGGTGATTGATGTTGATTGGGACGAAGCTCTGGTGGTGCTGATGATACTGATTTTATTCATAGGTAGTGCTGATGGTGCTGATTTTTTTTATTGCTCATAGGTAGTGCTGAGTTCCGGGTTGCGTTGGTATGGAATGTGTGGTATGAAACGTGGTTATATACGCATTTGAGTATTTGACCGCAGCGACCTCTCATCTATAAACGTTGAGCCAATGCATGCAAAGTTTAACGCGATTATATACCCATTTGACCGCAGCGCCCTCTCCTATATAGACGTTGAGCGGCTACATGCAACGTTTCATCCATGACATCCCCAGCTTGCGCCACTTATATCTTGTATTTTGACTAAAAAGAAGCTTTTAGCGACTCTGACCAGTCGTAAGGCTGGCCAGGATTGACAACGTCACTATGTCGTCACATGCTGCATACGTTTGGTACCACGAGGCACCCCGTAGGTGAAGGAAGCTTCCGCGTTGTCCAGTTGAAACATGATGCACGAATATAATAGTTACTTTCTCCGTGTCCGCTGGGTTGCCCGAACCACGAGATGTGGAAACCGCAAAGAAGGTAGATGCCAGGGTCCTTTAAGCAGAGGACCCATAAGCAATGAAAAAGGGCACTGCGCGGCAGTATCCATAGCAACCGGTGCTGGCGTCTACGTCATTTCCTCGCGACGCCGCAGCGCTCGGATTTGGTTGGTTCAGAAAAGGTCGCGCAGTGCACCTGTGGAGCAGCTGGCAGCAAGCGCCATGCGCCGCTAGGTGTTTTTTAAAGATGTGGTTGAGTCGTCTTCGTCATACGTGTTTATTCTTTTTTCAGTCTTGATTAGAAGCAAAATTTAAATCCTTTTTTTCCATTTTTGTTTCTTTCAGATGTCCACCTTGCAACAGCAGAGGAAGGTTGTGGAGCAGCTTCGCAGGGAAGCTGCCCTCAAAAGAATGGAGGTGTCGACTGCCATCGAAGACCTCAAGGTGCGTCTCTAGATTTGTCGGGAAAGGCAGCAGCCTCCACGTCTTGGGACTGTGCTCTTGACCCAAGGCCCTTCGATTCGGTGCTCTTCTAAATTTGCACCTGTACTCCGTTTCACTTTAACTGACAAGTCAAAATTGTATTTTTTTTTATTATTATCCGAAGTGATTGAAAACAATGCCTGAACATTACCCTCAAAATTCTAAACTTGGAAACTAAATATTTTTTAAATAAAAAAAAAAAAAAAAAGTTCCAAAAGTTGAATATGAAGTTACCGTGCGATCTGCACCAGTGCAGTGACGTCAAAGATTGAGTCGTCCTGCAACTCGAGTTTCTCTCTCGCCTCCGAGACAAAACCGTCCCAACCCGAAGTGTCGTCTTCGCCCGCGTCCTGGGGTCGACCGCTCTTATCCGTGCGGTCTGCTCCTCTGCTCACAGCTATTGCTGTGAGCAGAGGACGCTTCACTTTTAAGTTTGAAGTTCTTTTAGGGCCCTTTCAGCGACCCCAAATTCTTTGACACGGTGTGAAATGGAAGAGAATGTGCAGTGGATCATTACGGTCTCCGATTTTCTGTATTTCAAAAAGAAGTGCCGTAGCGCGTTCGCAATTGCCTTAGAGAACATGTTTTCTGAATGCCGTTATTAAATGTTATAGGAATGTCGCTCACAGAGCTTCTAAATTTCATAATCGATTACGTCACAAATAAAAAGAGGTGAGGAGGTGAGAAGAGGAAGAGAAAAACAACCAAGATGAAAAGGTGTGCACAAATTGGAATTTTTTTCACATAGTGGTATTTTTTGCATGTCTATAACTTGCATCATTTTAGACATCAAAAACAAAAAATACGACCTTTGGGGTGTCAGTGCCCCTTTAAGTGCTAGCATAGCAGAGGCTAGGAGTGCGAGCTTTGTACTTCCAGCGTTCCTGTCGAGCATGCGCGATCATGCAGTAAAATCATCATTCAGGGCAACATGCTCGTGCTTGTAGCTTTGGCCTTGCTTGCATATGAAGTGCAGTTAAACCTGGATATAACGAAATTGATAAAAGTTTCCAATAATTCGTTATATGTAGGATTTTGTTACAAAGCAGTTTTCGCGGAAAAACTCGTAAAGGACACGTGGAAAGAAAGCGAAAATTAAAAATGTCCACGTGGGCAAGCTCATTAGGTCATTTATTTGGTGGAAAAGAAGTCTAAGCTTGCCTTGTGTCTTCCGCGCGAGCGAAGGCAGCGCTCAGAGGACAACTAAGCATTTAGAGCGCTGTCGTCGTCCTGGGAGCCAGCAACCCGGCGTAATACATCGATGGCATCCAAGACCTCCCTTGCAGTAGGCACCACAGGCGGTTCAGTAGTTTCAGATGATTCGTCATCGTCGTCGACGTCTCGTATGCTCTCGACCACGGCTTGGTCCGATACTTCCTCGGTAGACACGGCTCAGTTATCCGCGTATAAGAAGTCACTCAGTCGGACACCGTCAGGAACCACTCCGTTCGTGCACAGCGCACTCCAATCTTCAGCGAGATCGGGGAAGCTTGACGGCTCCTCTTCACCGTCGTCGGTCGTGACACACATTTTCTTGACTATCCGGGCCTTCCTAAAGCAATTGATGATGGTCTGCGTTTTTATTTCTTGCCAAGATGCCGCAAGCATCTCATGTGCTCGGAAGATGTCAGTCTTAGTCTCCCGGTGGAGGTGAATGTTCAGGAGCAGTTGCGCAATAGGCCGACGTCGGTAGGCGCACTTTATGCTGTTGATAATACCTTTTTTCAAGGGGCTGAATCAATGACGTGCAGTTGACCGGAAAATACTGCAACTCATTGTTCGATAACAACGAGGCCTTCCACAGGGTGTGCTGAACAGTTGTCTAAAAATAAACACACCCGGCGGCCCTTGTTCCTCACTGCTCCGTTGAACTCGTTTAGCCACTCACGGAAAATGTCCCGCGTCATCCACACTTTCGAGTTTGCCAAATACTTCACAGGCATTCTTTTCGTTCCTTTAAAGCACCTGGGCCGGGAACTCCTTCCAACAACGAGCGGCACCCGCTTGTCAGATCCGTCACTGTTCGTTCAAAGCAAAACCGTCGCCCGGAGTTTGCTTTGTTTGCCTCCATGACAGCGGTCTCCTTTTGTGAGTGTGCGGCTCGGAAGCATCTGGAAAAAGAGGGCTATCTCGTCGGCGTTGTACAGATCACCCGCTTCGTAACGATCCAAGATCTTCGGTAGCTCGTTATTGACCCAGAAAGAAGCTCCATCTCGGTCCGCGGATGCAGATTCTCCGCTGATAACTTTCCCGACAACTCCGCGTCAACTTTTAAATCCTTGCAACCAGCCGTTACTTGCCGTAAAATCATCGTGGCCTAAAATGCACGCATAATCCCTTGCTTTTTGCTGCAGTACTGCACCACTAATAGGAACTTTTTGCATATGCATGTCTAACAACCACATGAATACCGCTTTATCCACGTCTGCGTAGGTGGACGACTTCAGCCTTTTCTTCTTGGAGCTTGTGCCGGCTTTCATTGCATTCCGGATTGAGTCTTTTGAGCCCAAAATTGTTGACAGAGAGCTCGCTGGGATGCTAAAACAGGCTGCAACGTCCTTTTTTCTTTCACCCTCAGACACCGCATTCAGGATTGCGGCATTGTCTTCAAGAGTCAGAACTTTCCGTTTCTAAGTAGCGGAGCTCATGCTTCAGGCGGCACGTTGACGGAACGATGCTGTGCTGTGCTTGTGTGCTGACTCATTGACTGACCTCAATTGTGCCCGGGGAAAAAACATTCAAAAGATCCCTAGGTTCTCTAGATCGATTGTACCGTCGCCTGGGGTCGAACTGCGACAGTGGCGAGCAACACGACTGTCGGCGTCAACTTTCGGGACCGCTGGTTTCGTTTGTAGCTGTTTGTTTTGTGTTCGTCTCTGCTCAGCGTTTGCTACGTCTCGTGAGTCGCAGTTTCTTTGTGGGAGTTTCTGTGGGATGGCGAGACATTTTAGCAGACATGTCTCTGGTGATGTGTGCTTGTGAAACAACGGTCAAATCGGGCGCTCTCGGGTGCTCCTCGTGTCCCTGTAGTAGTAGTGTCGTGTCGCAAAATTGTGGCGAGTAAAGTCGGGCTTTTATTCGTAATGGCTTTTGTGTAGCGACGTCAAAAGGGTGCTTGCTGACACCCCCAACTGCACGAGAGGCTGGGAGTCTGGCGGCGCCCGGAAAGTGCAACGGCGTGCCTCTGCTGTGTCCGCTCGCTGTCATTACCGACGTCTTTTGGTCGGCTGCTCGCCTTTGGTGGCAATTGAGGTTATCCATCGCGAGCGCTTCGTTACACGGAGTTCACAAATACAAGTGCTTCTATGAAGATTGCGTCGGGGAATTGAAAAGGTTTGTTAAATAGAGGATTTTGTTGTATACAGGTTCGTAACCTCCAGGTTTAACTCTAAAACATTATAGGCCGCGTTTCGGTTGCACAGTTGTGCCTAAGCTCATCCACGTGTCCATCAGCCCATGCTCCCAAAAGACAAGGAAGGTATGCAAGATGGCAAAAGGTGTGAATGGATGGGCTACTACCAAACTGTGCCTCCGCAATGTGCCCTACCTACTACCAAACTGTGCCTCTGCAATGTGCCCGTTCCTTTTGTCTGCGCAGAAATACATCCGGGAACACGAGAACGACGACTACCTGCTGGTGGGCTTCCACTCGCAAAAGGCGAACCCATTCCGAGAGAAGAGCTCCTGCATCTTGCTGTAGGGTGCCTCGACCTGGGGGCACTCTAGGGCGACCCAGAGTGCCCCAAGGTCAGTCCCTTCCCCTGCCTTCCATCGGAACCTTCGTACTGTAGGTGGCAAAGCGGGCTGTTTGCCTACGGTCACGGAACGAGCCCCTCTGTGGCCGGTGGCCCTTCTGCTTGCCCCCCACCCCCCACGCACCACCACCTCCCACGCTGCTCTTGATGTCAATAAATGCATCTGGCCTTGTTGGTTCTGTACGCGTTACTCCTGTTGCTTTAATTGTCTGCATACTGTGTTTTCCTTCTCATAATCGAGGTATTCCAAGTTATTCGCTGGCTTTCTGTACTGGAGCAAGTGGTGGATGACGACGGGTGCAGAAGAAATATCCTTGGTGTATCTACACCACTTGCACACCAGCAGATCCGTGACCACAGGCACCACAGGTGTATGGGCAAGGTGAGAGCAAAACTGTTTGCCAACACTGCCAATTACGGAAGGGTTTCCGTATGACGTCACCGCTGTGCCACCAGCCGTGCGATCTGGACACGCTGTGGCGCCACCAGAGAATCTGTTTTCGCCTGATCGTAATGATGCGCCAACATTTCGGTAGCTACTACTCAACAAGGTAGACGGTGCTGCACGCGCAATAACCGTGGATCGTCGGGTGACACCGGAGGCACTCACTTGATCGAATGACGTTTTACCGAACGCCCACGTTTCACCGAATGACACTTTAGCGAATAGTCGGACGCCGCAAAGCGGCGTTTTCGGGGGGGGGGGGGGGGGGGGGGGGGGGGGGGCAAATGGGTTTACATTTTTGTAATGAGTCGCCGCAGACTGTCGCCGGCGAAGCGGCGAAAGCGCAGCGCGGCGGATGGGTTAACGCGCGCCCCCGTTATTTGCTAAAACGTAGATTCGCTCAAACGTCGCTGTTCGCTAAAACATCATTCGCTCATGTAATATGGACCCAGGTGACACTATGCCCCGCCCCATCGCGCGCCACAGCGTCCCCTATGTAAAAGGGACGAGCGGGACACTGGCGCGCGTGCTGCGAAAAGAAGGGATCCAAGTGGCGCACAAGCAAGTGTCTCATTAGGACGGCTCATGCCAAGGCCGAAAGATCCCCTACCAAAAGAGAAAGCACAAGGCGTGGTCTATAAGATACCGTGTGCAGAGCGCCCCGCCGCCTACATCGGTGAAACTAAATCTTTTCCCGAACGCATGCGCCAGCACCAGAACGATGTGCGCAATTTCGATCGCGAGCGTAGCGCCGTCGCGGAACATTGTGAAGTATTTGATCATCGGATCGACTTCGGAAACGCGCACGTGATAGACACGGAGCCACATATTCAAAAACGCCTGTTCTTGGAGCCGTGGCATATCCAGAATACACCGGGGAACATTAACAGGTCCCTCGGGGCCTTACCATCTATTTACGTCCATGGCCTGCGTCACGTTCACAAAACATCGCCTCGGTAGAAGAGGAAGGAGAGGTCGAAGCTCGCGCTGCCCCATTCCGTGTTTAGTCACCCCTGAAGAGGGAGTCAAGTTGACCTCGAAACGTTGGGAACTCTTTGTTTCTAAACTTTTGTTTTGAGTTTTCTTTTTTTCGAACTGTTCCCCAACCAGACAGATTTCTGTCAAAGATGTTTACTTTCAAGGGATGCACACTACATTCTTATTTCTTTCCCTTTCGCACGGTTGCACATTTTGTTTCATGTAGTGTAGTTTCATGTAGTAACCCTTCATAATTTAAAATAGGGTGCACGTGAAGTTTCGATCATAATCATGCAGAAAGATGCAAGAAACGAATAAGGCGCTCAACTCTGTTTTGATCGGACAGAGTGTGACCGCTCGGATGGCAGATTCATGGCCCTCGGCGCCTGACGTACGGATTATATCGATCGTTCCGCGTGTCGTACCCTTCCACCATAATTTTGGACGACCGTGATTGAAACATCACGTGCACCATATTTTAAATCACCAAGAGTTACTCCGACGCACTTATTAATTTCGTTTCTCGCGACCACCGCCATAGCATTATTTACAGCTTCTGCTTGGCCACATTCGAATTTGTGAAGACGCCCTGGAACAAACCCAGCCCGCTTTCGGCCAATGGCGCCTCCTGATTTGTCTCCTATACTCCCAATGAATGGCCAAACCCTCTACATATACGGCTCCGGTGTCTAAAATTTGCCGGGTGGCGATCCCGTCGCGCGTGTCTAGTTTCCTCCGGCTCCTTGGGGCGGCGATAGTCGTCCACGCGAATGTATATAAAGAAAGAGAAGTCGCCATTCTTCATTTTTAATTTCACTTAATTCTCTCGTCGTGATGGGGAGGTCGCGTATACACTCTCAAGAAAAAGGGGGGTAAAAAGGGTGTATCGTTACACCCTTTGTCCCATATAATACACCCCAAAACTTCAATTCGACGTACGAGGGGCTTGATAGCCGTATGGCACAATTTTACGAGGTGCTTGATAGCCGTGTGGTACAGTACGTGTTACTGACTACCAAAAAAATAATCGGGGTTTCCGTGGCCCTTCTCTGAAAACGGTGTTTTCTTTATGTGGTCTTTGATCCGTACTTTAGCTATTGAATAAGTTAATCACACCGTTGTCAAGCCCCTCGTGAAATTTGGGGCCGTCTGTTTGACTATAAGACTCAGTACGGTCGAAATGAAGTTTTGGGGTGTATTATATGGGAGAAAGGGTGTAACGATACACCCTTTTAGACCCTTTTTTCTTGAGAGTGTAGTACGCACTCCAGAAGAGCAACACGCCTACGAAGAGCAACGGCGGGAACGGCAACGAGAATGTCAGCGCCGGCGGGCGGCACGTGTGTGTGCTTACCTTTCCTCACGATGACCACCGATCAAGACAATAGATGTTTTCATACCTTAGTTCAAAATTCTGTGTCACGTCTGTGTCATGTGCTAAAGAGCTTCGCTAGTCATCCATCTTTTTTTATTTGTTTTATGGCGTTTACCCAAAGATAGGGTTGGCCTAAAATTGGGCTGTGCCTCAACGGGCGATGAGTCTCCTAGCTGCAGATACGATATTTAGCCGGTGCAGTACAACCGCTAGCCTGGGGTCTTCAGCGTGCACCACGTAGCAGTGATGCACGACCGCACCCCGGTACGATGCTCCTCCAGATCGAAACGGGCAGGGGTGGGGATTAAACCCAGGATCCCCGGGTGCTGCAGCGTGCTCCACGTGCTTTAAGCTGGGGCCCTAAGCCGGACGAAAAAAAAAATTGGGTTGTGTGTATGTTTATACAGCCTAGAACTTGGTCTGCCTCAACGGGCGACGAGTCTCCCCAGCTGTAGATGAGCAATTTCGCAAGTGCAGTACGAACCGCTAGCCTGGGGTCTTTAACGTGCATCACGCAGTAGTGATACACGACCGCACGCCGGTACGATGCTCCTCCAGATCGAAACGGGCAGGGGTGGGGCTCGAACCCAGGATCCCGGAGCTTTCGCTCCACGTGCTCCGAGCTGGTGTGCGCTAGCCTACTCGGCCACCGCTAGTATTCATCTCATCCGGCGCCCAAGCACGTCACGATCACGTGATTTCTCATTTCGCTTTTGAGTTGAGAATCAAACAGGAGGAGTAAGAATAATAACAAACAGAAGGAGTAAGAATAATAACAATCATTTCATAAAATCTTCGGGTGAGACCCCTTAAAGATTGAGGTGGGAAGCCTTCTTTGTGCATTTTTAAAAAGGCGCGCATCGCTAGGCTGCATCCACAAACTACTTCCATTAATCCGTCACCACGCAGCGCTGCATTCTGGGAACCTCTAGCTCAGAAGCGGGGCGCTTATTGGTTTTGTTTTACACCGATTCCCACAATGCATAGCGTGGTATTACGCCGCGATGAGGCGCTTCGAGTTTTGGAATAGTCTATTTTAACTTGCTGTCCTGATAGAACTTTACAAACAAAAAGGAAGGGCGCAAACGAGCTGGTGTGCATTGCACATGGTTGAAAAAACCCCGAGACTGCGGGTAAACGACACACACTCTTAGAAAAAAGGGTACGTATAGTCCTCCCTTACGGGAGGAACGGTCTTGTAACCTATGTTCCTTTAGAAAGGGAGAAACCTTCGTCTCTGAAGCAGGGGAGCAAAGTTCCTCCGTCGCTTGCATCTTAATATGGCGGCCCCGAATCGAGCAAATCGAGCCCAATAAGGCTTAACGAGGACTCTACGTCTCTTGTACGGGACGAGAGCAGCAGCAAATGAAAGCGTAACACGAGCTTTCCGCAAACTGTGTTTATTTCCGAAGCCAGATTCCCCCCACAAGTACAGAAACCTGCGTTTCCAAAGCAGTTACTCAGTTTTCTCGTCGACAGCACTGCGATGTTAAACGGACACAACCGATACCCAGTTACTTCGCGCACTTTGCGTCTTACCTTTGGTGTTCCTCGAGTCACAATTCCTTCGTCAACCGCACATCACGGAGAAGGGCAAACTCACTCCGCGAAACCAAAAGCCGCTCTCGAAAGAACGAACTCGAAGCCGCTGTGGCCGCTGTTTATCGCGTAGCGTGAAAGGAGGTTAAATCGCTAGCCACCAGATGACGGGGTCAAGCAGAGTAATTGCAAGTAGCTAGGCTAGGTGGCGCTAGGTACCGCCCAATTCATGTTCTACAAAAAATTATTTGCTTTCCTTAGGCCACTACTGCGCTTGAGGACCCTCTACTATACACACATGACACATATACACTTATTACGAGCATCAGGTGAACATACATTAAGTACATGCACTGCACACACAAATATCAATACAAGGGAACACCACACTAACCCGAACACTACACCCATGCTCTGCGTTTCCGTCTTTTATACTGGTCGTTTTGAACGTGCGGAACTTTTCGGTGACTCCCTAAGCAATAAAAAATATTCCCAGCATGTTGATTTTTTCCCTGCAATGTCATACCTCTGAAAGTATTTTGAATGGCTCAGGGGTTGAATCACTTATTAAAAAGTAAACGCTCAATCATGCCGTAATTAGTTGAAAGCCAATAAATCAATCCGCTCCAATGCGGTTCGAAGCCATGAGTTTGTTTCCCCACACGGCATGTCGTAGCTTGTATTTCTATTTGTGCTGTTCGCGCAAAGCTGCAATTGCCGTTTGAATTAATCTCTGTAGAGCGGATATTCAGTCAGCTGGAAGTTATGCTTCACGGACTGAGAAATTGCTTTTCGATCAACTTGAATGCAGTCAATGCCACGACTTGCGGCAGGTTTAAGTGTACGGAACTACGCCGTGGCGAGCCCGAAAACTTCTAGCGCTCATCCCAGCGCACCACGGGGGCAGTTTCTCCAGCAACCGTAGTATAATTAAACAGCAAAATAAAGGGTAGCTTTTTTTTTCGATTTTACCCACTATTGTTTTTAATGCCGAAATTCCATACTGCAAATATACGTACTTTACGTCACGATTTCGTACTGTTCAGTCCTTGCCCCTGAGCGCAATCGCTGTCGGGGACGAAACAATCCCGACAGTCACATTGGCCACTGTACGATAGGAGCTTCTACTGTTCAGACCAGCGTTCCAACATGACTATACGCACGTTGATCGATTGCACGTAATCCCTCAAGTGGTATTAAACTTTTTAATGTAAAGCGGAATGTCAACCTGCGACACCCCGCCCCCTCCGATCACAACCCGACCAGCGGCATCAATGCCCAACAGTTTACGATCTCATCTTCTTGTTACACCACTGATACGCGAACACATGGTCACATCGGCGATAATTCCAGTCTTCTGTTCACAACCCAACACTGTCATCACGATGTTGCAGCTATGTTGCTGACACGCACAAACACAAAACCACGTTGAACGCCGGTTGCACTCGGCATCGGAAAACAGAACCGAACTCAGGGGGGAAGGCACCCAGGCAGCCGGCAGCAAAACCTGCCTGTCTTGGACGCAGTTCCTGCGGTTTCCATAACGTCGAAAACGTCGACACAGTTCCGCGTGCTTTCGCTACTGTAGTCTGTAGTGCTGCAGCCTGCAGTGGCTGTATTTCCGTCAGTTCCGTGCCGCGCGAGTCACGCAATCCGGAGATGGCCATCCCCCAGTGTACGTGGCGCTGCTGGCACTGCTCCGGAACTTCGCTGTTTCTAGCGGCTTCGTTTGCTCGTTTGATAAAATTAGTGATAAAAATGTCAATGCAACCGAAATGTTCTGGACGTTTAAACTGGAAGACGGAATTACAGGCGGCCTTCGCTGTTGCTGAAGCTCAATCGACTCAACAGCTATTTATTAAACAACGTGCGCGACCTGCTCCAAAAACGAACCGAAAGACGATGAGTCGGGAGGGCGAAAGCTTTCTCCCGTCTGCCTGGAGAAGGAGAAAAACGTTTCGTTCCACCCGTTTTCTCGTGTCCGCTTGGGGGCGCGTCGGTAGAAGGGAGGAAGGCGCGCCGTTGCTACTTTTTTCCTTCATTTTTTCTTAGAGTACACCACTAAAAACTCTCTAACACAGCTGACATTTTTATTTTCCGAAATCTGCTTATATAGGCACTTCGATACAAAAACACAAAAGGGGGAGATGGTGAGAACCCCAAAGAATGCCACTTACCACCAATGTAACCTTTGACTAAATACAAGGGCAACGGACTCTGCGTCATGCACCTCTCTTATCTTTGACCCCTCGCTACCCGACCGCCAAACACACTGGAAAGCCTAAGCCCATTAACACACACACACACACACACACAAAAAAAAAAAAAGAAAAAAACGACCTAACGTTTTTTCCACCCGAAAACCTACATTAACCCATTAACACACACATACACGTACACACACACACACAAAAAAAAAAAAAAAAATTAACGTTTTTTTTTTACCCGAAAACCTACAAAGATATACCTTGAAGGTCAGAACTTTTCACAGCCACGTTAGAAACTTTTTAGTGTTGTGTCGTTTACCCGCAGTCTCGGGGTTTTTTCAACTATGAACCAAGAACTTTACAACGTAGTGTCTTTTTACTTCAAATTTAACGAAATAATATACCGCGTAAATACATGCCTTGTTCACAAGGGCGCAGCCATCTTGAGTGTTTTAACTTCTGGTATTCGTCAAAACAGTGTTTTGATGTCTTCTCACGCCGCTGGAAGGTGTTTACGAAAAATGCGCGATTGAGACATTCTTGTCGAGCCTCCCCTATGTTTTCTCGCATATTCCAGGTTGATACGTCTTATTATTTTATTGCCCCGCATACCAGATATGAAACTCATGTGACTGAGAGCGAAAGGAAACTAAAACATTCTTACAAACTGCAGGAGTCGAACATCGAGGGCACGGCATGCGTCTCAAAGTCGCGGGCTCGCCAAATATCGCTCTGCTTGCTCGTTAAAACACGAAGACGGGAACGTAGGCTTGAGCATACGTGCTTTCTTTCAGTCATGGATGGTATAAAATTTAAAAGCAAGCAATTTTTCCCCCCTTTATTTACGGAGCTTTTTATTTGTAAAAAATTTGATCGTCCTCGGCATGACCCCGTTAAATTTTGCGAGAAAATTCACCTTTACACGAATTCGGCTCCCAAGTTAAATTTAGCGAGGAAATTGATGTCACGTGAATTACGTACGTATTCAATTTTTTCCAGTAAATTTACCGCGTAAAATTCCATTATAAATTTAACGGAAGACTTGATGAACTAGCGTGTTCTTTGCTCGTCGAAACGGCAGTTTAATATTTTCCAAACAAATGTAACGATCGCAATTTAAATACCGCATTACGTGCATTACACGACTTTAAAGATCAAAGTCGCTGCCATTTTGGGGACTTTTAGCAAACCGTTACCGTGTTCCACGTAACGCGCTACCGGTGTCTTTGAAGCCTGCTGTAGCCCGCGATCACGGCATCACCCGGCGATATGCTTCAATGGTAGTGCTGTTCGCGAAACACGGTAATGGTTTGCTAAAAGACCCTATTATCCATTTATATTCTTGGAAAAGGAAGTTGTCGTCGCTGCCACGTTTGTACCTTTCCTGCCGCAGGGCCTCATGGAATTTCGCATGACCCACGTGAGCTTTCTGTGGAGCGAGATGTTCAGCAGGATGGCCAAGATCAAGAAGACGTTCAAGCTGCAAGACTTCTACATCACGGACACCTCGCTGGAACATATCTACCTTAGCTTCACGCACAGAGAGGCTAGCGTCGCCGCCTTGCGGAGTACTACGCCCAGGCCGGCCGTTCTGGGCCTCTAGGAACGCGTCACGGCCATTTAGTCGATAGAGAACCGACCCGAGGAATATTGAGATAAAACAACAATGCAAGAGTTTCGCATCATCGTGTTGTGTTCCTTCGGGTAATATTCGCATCGGAAACATCTATTGCGTAAGCACGACGGTCATCGTATACGCACTTTTTCACAAGGGTGCCGCCATCTTGAATTTCGTCACTTTCAGTATCGGCGAAAACATTGTTTTGCCGTAGCCACGCAAATAGAAGACATTCAGGATTTAAGGGGTTGTGCAACGACATTGGGTAAGAATGTTTCTTACTTTACACCAGCTTCCTGGCATTATAGTGGTACCCAAGAATACTTGAACGCAACACCACTGACCAAGAAGCGTCTTCGTCGCGGCGGAATTCACAGGACGAAGGCGGAGCTTTTCTTTCAGTCTCTCCTTCCAAAGCCGCCTTTTGCTCCTTCGCGAAATTTGATGACGGAGCTGGGGGGACAATGGCAACAGTACGATCCCCGGGAATGCGTCATCGAGCTTTGCGGTGACGATATTCAAATGCTGCTCACACAGTGGACGCGGAGACTGCGTCCACAGCGTCCTCCACAACTCACTTCAGTGGTGTTCAATAAAAAAATGCATTTCAATGAACGTGCTCCTTGTTTTATTGATTTATTGCGCTGGTAATATCACGTGAAGCGCAATTGTTCGCCTGCTCGACCGGTGCCGTGCTGGCGAGCGGCCAGCACGGCGCCGGTCGAGCAGACGGCACCAATCCAACAAACAAAACGGAAAGAAAAAAGTGAAAGCCGTTTACAAATCCCTGTAACGCCGAATTGGAGCGCAGCTCTTGAGGAGGAGGAGTGAAGGGTACTGAGGGGAGGGTAGACTCCTTCTCCTCTTCCTCCCCTCATTCTTTAATATGCTCCGGGGGGGGGGTCACGTGACCTCGGGGGGGGGGGGGGGGGGGTGTCACGTGACTTCGGGGAGGGTTGTCACGTGACCTCGGGGAGGCGTGACCTGGGAGTCACGTGACCTTGGGTGTCACATGGGGGTCACCTCAAGGTCACGTGACCCCCAAGGTGACCCCCACGTGACCTCAGGGGGTCACGTGACCTTGGGAGTCACGTGACCTGGAGGGGTCACGTGACCTCGGGGGTCACGTGACCTCAGAGGGGTCACGTGGGGGTCACCTTGGGGTCACGTGACCTTGGGGAGGAGACCACGTGACCTCGGGGGTCACGTGACCTCAGAGGGGTCACTATACCTCATAGGGGTCACGTGACTTGGGGGTCACGTGACCTTCAAAGGGTCACGTGGGGTCATCTTGGGGTCACGTGGCCTTGAGATGACCTTGGGAGGGGTCACGTAACCCGAAGATGACCCCACGTGACCCCCAAGGTCACGTGACCTTGGGGGTCACGTGACGTTCAGGGGGTCACGTGACCTTGAGATGACCTTGGGAGGGGTCACGTGATCTGGAGGGGTCACGTGACCTTGGGATGACCTTGGTTACGCCGACGGCGACGGCGACGCTGACGCCGCTCAAGCCGGGAACGGGCCCCTAAGAGCTGCGCTCTAAAAAATACAGGAGGAGGAGGAGGCGAGGAGAGCGCACGCTAACAACAGTGCTGGCGCCATCTGGCCGTCTTTCTCAAAATATTTTCGTCTGGCACCATACGCAGTGCTTAAAGTCTCTCGTAAGTTGAGGGGGGTCCCTACAAGAAGGTAGGGGGGAAAGGGTTCTGGCGAGATGAACTAGATGCACATAAAATAAACCCAACTGCTGACTCTACCCACGCTGTACCTGCAACCCTCAAATTGCTAATCCCCAAATGTCCAATTTCTAAAAACAAGCTATTTTATTGCAAGATGTGCTTTTGATTTTACTCATGCTGGGGGCTGTGGAGGGGGGTCTCAGACCATCCGTTAAAATCAGTGGGGGGTCCGAGACCCCCTGAGACCCCCCAGACTTTAAGCCCTGAGTCCATACGTATGTTCGCCTTTCTGCCACCAGCGCCTTGTGGCGCTAGTTTCTATTTACCACGGCTGGAGCTGCCCTCGGCTGACTACGATAGGAGCTGGTTCAGACCTCTTGAACATGACTATCCGCAGGTCGATCGATGGCACTTTACTCCCTGAGCGGTCCAAAAGCATAATTGTATCATAGGTGGAGTCGAGCAAATGCGTCACTTTGAACATTATAAAAAAACAGGATACACTATGAACACATCCGTGCCATTCTTGATTTTTGTACATTCATGTCTCTTACATCCCATGTTTTTTTTTTTCTTTTTTTTTTTTTTAGACTTTACGCATATAACGAGAAACAGTCACACTAGAATGCCTCAATGTCCTTCTGTTTAGGGCACCGCGGTCTAAGGTGATGCCATCGTTTGTGGTACCCGATGCCGACAGCACGAGCTCATTGGGAAAATGCAAAGAAATCGCAGGAAACAAAATGTCGCTGTAGCAGTCAGTGCCACGAGCGTGAGCAGGAGGGACACGCTCGTTCATGTGCTTCAGAACAAAAAATAAAAATGACCGCTCGAAACAAAATGGACAGATGTCATCACCCCAAGCAAAGCGAACATGAAGACACCCTAAGTTACACAAAAATCAGGCAAATTGTGCAGGCCGGAAGTGTAAAAATAAAACATTTAGTCCCTACACGGTCGCGACACTTGCTACACTCCGTTTCACCGTATGTTGTACCGCAGCGAAGGCTAGATGCGCGAGCTCATAGCGTTGGCAGCTGGCCTTGGTGCACGAGAGCTTGTGCCGCCGAGATGTACCCTAGAGCAAGGGGCTCGCGCTTGTAGCCTTTCCTGCGGTACGACACAAGGTGAAACAGAGTATAGGTTCTGGTACCGTGCTGTGTGACAGGATACTTGATTCTAAAATTTGATAAAGAGTAGGTAGATTCAGCCTCCATTCAGGATCCGATTTTATTTGTTTGTAAATATGCTGCGCATACTGCGAGGCGATCCAGATTAAGAAGGCGCGGTGCTTATGGTGTTGGGACGTATCATCATGGTAAGGATCTGGCACCTCGCCAGGCCGACTAAGATGTCCTCGAACGAAATGTCGCCCACAAAGACCTCGGGCAGACCCAGGTTGCTCTTGTGAGCCGCTACCTTGGAGTATACCTCGCTCCAGTTGGTGTAGGTCTTGCCCACCCTGAAGGCGATCATGCCCTGCGAAATGTTCGGGGAACCTTCGTTCAGGCTCCAGATTTTCGTATTCGTCGCTAAATACATTACAAAAAGACGATAGGAACACAAATTACTATAGATAGATACACCAGCGCGCGGCTCTGAGGTCACACGTCAGCGGTGGCGCTGCTGTCGGCACGACGCATGCGCAAACGGTTAACTTCTAACGAATTTGGTTTCTACGCCCGCGCAGCGCCCACACCTAGTGTGGGCGAACGCTGGCTCGTTAATAAACAGCGCTTTGATCTATAGAAGGAGATATATGAAAAACAAAGCAACATTGAGACTGAATTGTTTCTTTAATCAGTTTGCTACAGCAATGCAAGTTATATTTGTTTTGTTTTTGTTTTTACTAATCACTCAATAGGTAGGATTCAGCCAAAAATAATTCAATACAGTTCTATCGAATCCAGCCTCTAAGCGGTTTGCGTCTATCTAGAGTAAGAGCCGACAGCCTGCGATCGACATTTAGACAGCTGTATGCTTTCAAGGAAGTCGTTCGCACGCACAATCTGCGGTGTGCTTTCAAACAACCAGCTACAAAAAACAAACAAAAAAAAAAACTGTCACTTGAATAGCGTCAAATCTTTACGGGGAAGGAGCACGCCAGCGGCGTCGACTCTGCCACAAATTGTTCGTAGAGAGCCTAGATTGCAGAGAGGGTCACACTCAAACCATGGGGAGCGTTGGCAGTTTAATGGCGGACGCCTCCATCGGAGATTGGTCGCATGTGCGCATGCGCTGCATTATCGCGTGGTTAGAAGGAAAGCAGGCGGAGAGGCAGAGACGCTTGCGAAAGACCAACGCGTTCGTCGCCTGTAGCTTGCAATGCAGACGCGGCCCATAAACCACGTGACCCCCGATTGAGTTGATGGATATTCTCTGTAATACAGGATCCCTAATTGTTCGCTGCCACCTAGCGGTTGTCGCCGCGTACTCGTCGAGTAGCAATTGTGACGAAATGCGCGGGCCTAGTGTGCCCGTCATTATTACGGCGGGATGTAAGATTCTTACGAACTCCGTGAGCTTTTTCCGTGGCGGAAAAGTCGAGCGAATGTAATCAGGGTGCAGTGGGTATAAAGGACCCACCGATGAAAATGATCCGTTTACCGCTAGGGGCGCCCTGGTCGGGGCTTGAGTTACGTCCGCTCCTTTCCTATGCAATCTCTAAGAGCTTAAGAAAGGCAAGGCGTGGCAGCGAGACCCGTGCTCTTGCGACGGCTCACAACCGGCTACGCAGCAGCGCATCCGGTGTACCGTTGCCTGTTTCTTCCTCCCTCACGGTGAGGAGGATCTTCTGCCGTGCAGAATCTCGAATCTGTTCTTTGACATTTAAGAGGAGCAGGGCGTGGCTTATGGCATTCACACCTCTCGCTTCGTGGTTGGTTGCTCGGCATTCTTATATCGGCTCATGCCGCAGCCTCATTGGCTGCAGGCCGTGCGATAATGAGATGCTCGGACCTTGCCACGCCCCGCGTTGCATAAGTTGTCGGCGACTATTGGTGATTTTCGTCGCGTGTTTTGCAAGCTCTATTTCACGGCTTTCTTTCTTTAGACCACCAGGTGCTGTAAATAACTGATATGCGCCAGAATACCGGCGAATGGACCCGCCACCAGGGTTGTATACTCTAGCCGCTAGGTGGCGTTGATTTCTTTGGCGTTTGCAATATAATGGCGGCGACTGAGGGAGAGGATTCGAGAAAGGATATGCGCCAGTGTTGCCTGCACGAGAGCAGGCGCCCGCTCTGTTGCAACTCTGTTGCTCCATGCGCCTTTCCTCCTCTCGCCTCCCTTTGCAAGCAACGAGCGCCTTGGCGCAGCCTCTCTCGCTTCCTTCTCGCTCCGAGAATTGCAAACGTCGAGCGGAGAAAGCAAGGTTGCCAGACAAGCAGCAACGTCCAAGATGGCGGAATTTACCATTTTTCGCGTTAAAAAATACTTAACCTATCGCAACAAAACTGGTGGCTATGGAAAAGTAATCATTTATACCTTGTGTAAATTATTCAAGCACCTTAATGGGCTTTTATGACCTGAGTTAGGAAAGAAAACGACCCTTTGCCCTAAAGACTCCCAGCAAAATTTAGCAATTAAATGGAGTCCATGTCCCGTGATCGCCGATCTAGCAGTTGCACCCACCCTTACTTGAGCCTCCCTAGCGTCCACAATAGTGAAGCTTGCTACTTAATGATTGAAGGCATTTGAGCAGAAGGGCAGGAGTCTAACTCACTGGAACCTTAGAAGTCCGCCCCCCTTCCCAACACCAGTATGGCATCTTTTTTTTTTTTTTTAATGCGTTCGCATGACACATGACAGGGAAAAGCTGACGGCGTCCTTCTGTGGACAAAACAGTGGAAAGGGAGGCGCGCCGCGTGGAGTGGAGGAGAGTAGAGAAGGACAGAGGCGAGAGGGAGGCGACGTCACGGGGCAGAAGCCAATGCGCGCGCAGATGCTGGGGCGAGTCTGAACTTTCAGGTGTGCCGAGCGCGTATGCCTTGGTTCGTGCTACAAAAATTAAAGATTCATTGGTGGATTATTATTGGATGCGTTAGCATGACCCACGGGAAACGCCGCACACGTTTTCCTTTGGGAAAGAGAACACAGATCCCGTAACGAAGCTAAAAATAGGCAGCAAAAATAGACGAAACAAAAGAGAAAATCAAAGGAGAAAGCCAAGACAGAAAAGTGAAGGAGGCGTTTTCCAAAGGAGGATATGTGTGCGTTTCTCGAGGGAACGAATTCCCTAAAGATCCACCAATGAATTCTTTAATTTTTTTTAGTCGAACTTTTACGGTTGAGATGAAACGTTAGCAACCACAATCTCAACTTCTCTTGGGGCTGCGAAGAAAGGACACCCCACAACCCCAGCAGCCTGCCATCACCTACTCCCCTTTACCAAATTCCTGGCTTAACTCCTCCCCCGTGACCCCTGGCCCCTCCTCTAGCAGAGGCAGTAGGAAAGGACACCCCATAACTCCAGCACCTTGTCATCCCATCCTCCTTGTCCCTTCACCCAATTCCTGACCCAACCCCTCCCTCGTGACCCCTTTCTCCTCGAGCGGAGGACGCAAGAAAGGACACCCCACAACGTTAGCCATCACTTTTTCCTTGTCCATTCACTCAATTCCTGATTCAATCCCTTCCCCGTGACCTTTGAACCACTCCTCTAGTGGAGGACGCAAAGTTTAGAGCAGAGGGTTTTAATTTCCCTCTGCTCTAAACCTCTGCAGGGTTCCAATTAAATAAAAACGTTTTCAATTCAATTCAATTCAACGAACGGGTACCTTGTAGCTGTAGCAAGGCGCGCACTGGTGAAACTCTTCCTGCATGAGCTCGATGAGCTGCCGCTGGAGGCCCCTGTCGGCCCGACGGTCGGCGGGCAGCCTCATCTTGATCATGTAGCAACGACCGAACTTGTGGTTCATCTGGTCGTAGTCTCCCATAGTCTCGATCTTGCAGTCTTCCAGGACGATGGCCCGGTCGCACAGCTCCTCGCAATGGGACAGCCTGCGGGCCACGTCACACTTTGTCGCCTCACCAGGCCTTACTATAAGATGCCTCAATGTCCCGCACAGGCTGACAACTATAATCAGCGGTAACACTGCTGACACTTCATACAAACGACACGATGTTCGCTGCAGAAAAGATGACAGAGGTATCTGTGGACACGCTTCGAGCGTTTTCGAGGCACATATGCTTCGCACATATATGTGCATGCTTCTAACATGACTACAGACAGTTGCCGTGTCACCAACGTGACAGGATTAGTAAAGCACAGAAGACACGCAATCGGGACAGAGTCCACAGAACTCCGTTTGTACGATGTCTTCAGAGCCTGACCGGGTGTTCGTGGCCCGCGAGCCCTCACCTATGAGCGCTGATGACCATCGTCGTGGCCCGGACGCTCTTCAATATTTGCAGGAACCGCACAATCTGGTGGCGGAAAAATGGCTCCACGTCGGAGTACGGCTCGTCGAGCAAGAGGATCGGGGGAACGCCGACTATGGCGATGCCCAGAGAGAGCAGCTTCTGTTCCGTTACTCTGCCAATGGAGAAGTTGATTGCAAGAAAAGAACAATGAGTACTGGCCGGCAAGGTGACTATTCGACGACGCGATGGCGTTCGTTCAGATATCGCTATATACTCTGTTTCACGCCAACTCCGACCGCAGGGAACGGTAAACGAACCGATGGCGTTGATGAAGCAGCGACAAAAAGTGTAGCGTCCTGGCGCTCGCCGTCTTTGTCCGTTTGTTGGCACGGACTACACCAACCACGTACAGTAAAAAAAAAAGAATATGGTTGTGTGTATGTTTATGCAGCCTAAAACTTGGTCTGCCTCAACGGGCGACGAGTCTCCCAGCTGTATGGGAGAAATTTAGCCAGTGCAGTACAACCGCGAGGCTCTTTAACGTGCATCACGCAGTATAATACACGACAGTACGCCGGTCACGTACAGTAAATGTGCTGCGATCCTGCGTTTTTGTTCCCCTGGGCCCGTTTGCTCGAAGCACTAACCGCGGCTAAAGTTAGCCGCAGTACCTAGGAGAGGGATTTTGAGATCACGTGACTGGCTCGGTAGGGATGCAGGGAAACATGGCGGTGGGTGAGTGAGCGCCGCTCGCTTTGGAACTGATATGTCGTTGTGGTTGCAATATCGGGCGCGTTAGTCAGCAACGAATGCTGCAGGAGGCTTTCGCTTTGCCTTACCTCACTTAAACCGCAAAGCATGGGCAATGACATCGCCGCATTTTTTAGATAGTGTTTCGATTCTGGGCACTCGTAAGCCTAAATGAACGCGATATTTGTCGGCATAGCAACGTCTTTGGAAAGCGGATTGTTGATAGCACACAAAAGCAGACGGCGTCCCAAAAAGACCTTTTTTCTAAATTATCCAAGCACCGAGGTGCATGCTACGACTGTATAGTTGCACGCGTCGCACGCGCTGGCGTCTGCAGTAGTAACCGTTCTGAAGCAAAAAGTATAAAACAAACTTTGCCTTGCACGCGCGTTCGTTAAAGCCTTATTATGATTTTTTACTTCAAATCTTTTATAAGAGGAAGGCCAGCGCGCGTGAACCGTAGAATTACACTTCCAGCGTTCTCCTCGCGATGCTTGGATAATTTAGAAAAAAAGTCTGTCGGCGCCGTCTGCTTTTGTGTGCTATCAACAATCCGCTTTCCAAAGACGTTGCCATGCCGACAATTATCGCGGTCATTTAGGCTTAGGAATGCCCAGAATCGAAACACACTCTAAAAATGCGGCGATGTCATTGCCCATGCTTTGCGGTTTAAGTGAGGTAAGGCAAAGCGAAAGCCTCCTGCATTATTCGTTGCTGACTAACGTGCCTTATATTGCAGCTACAACGACATATTAGTTCCAAAGCGAGCGGCGCTCACTCACTGGGGCACCGCCATATTTCCTCGCATCGCCACCGAGCCAGTCACGTGATCTCAAATTCCCTCTCCTAGGCAGACTTGTACACGTTACTGAAAAATTGTAAGGAATTACATTTACAATTACTCAAGGCTAAATTGTAATTTATTACAATTACAATTACCCTCCCATAAATGTAAGTGACCGTTACTCCCAAAAGTAATCCGTTACTTTCGTGGCGTTACTTTCAACAATATTTTCCTCAATTAAGAAACAAAGGGAAGAAGGTTATCCAAGTTCTTATTGTTGCCACCTGTTCCATTTATTGACCTTGCGTATTTTGAGCAATAGCTGACTCTCAAAAGACTCGTCAGACATTTTGTGTTATTTCTTAGTCAATGTGTCGACTGCTACGCTGAACACCATTTGAGCTGAGGCACTGGATGGGAGTGCCATATTGTTCCTCACGAATGGTTCATGCTCTGCATTGAGCTTTTTCAGCGAAGCAAGGGAAGCACTATTTACCTCGAAGATAGAACTAAGCTTCGCCGTTGCAGCCGTTGCCGGATATTTTTGAGTTTTAGTAGAGTTGGTAACAGTAAGGTGATAATTAAATAATAAATAAGGTTTGGCTCGATATTCTTCTTCCCTTAGGTTCTGAACAGGTCGAGCCTCGGTTGAGACGTTGGTGAATTACAAAAAAAAAGTTTCCAATATTTAAATATAAGTAATCGAGAAGAAAACAACAGGACACTCATAACAACAATTAATTAGAACGTTGGTTAAAACAAGGAAATGTAAACGCACGTTTGCCGTGTGTACCTTTCTTGGTGCCGTTCAAAAACTCACGGAGCACGAACCGACTGCAGTTTACTCCGGTGTTCTCCAGATAGACGTCCGCTGATGCCACGGGCAGCGAAGGGCAGAGAACTAAGTAAGCCGCGCAATGGCCCCACTCACGAGTTTCATTCTCTCCTCAAGCCCAGAATATCAAGTCTACGTTAGCCACCATTATGTTTTATTTGTAAAACTATCTGCTTGAGATAAGATGCGTCCTGCTGGGGTAAAAAACAGGAAGAAGAAAAAAGGAAGACTATTACCATTTTCGAAGTGCTCGCAAAAAGCTGACTCACAAAAAAGGGTAACTGAGATGCAGATAACCTGGCTGGAATTCACAAATAAAGTGGGCCAAGCCTAAAAGTTGGACTACAAAAAAAGTAAATAGCTTTTAAAACATGGTCAAATAAGGTGAAAGAAGCAGGAAAAAAATACATCCTGTTTTCTAAAAGAAGATGATAAGTGAGCATCGACGAACGAGGATGCTTGTGGCGATAACACCGTCACATATTATCACATCTCTTTTAGTGGATTTTATAGTAGACGGCGCGTTGCCTCGTGTTGTGACATTATGAAAATGATCCTAGTCCCTATAACTGAGAGCGACATTGTTAATTCCTGTCTGTGCACTTAACGCCTTGAACTTTTCGAGGAGGCATACAATTCCTTGGTGTCTTCCTCTCCCCGCCTTCGATCGCAAAGAAAAAAACAAAGACGCCAAAACAAAAACGGATATAACTTCCCCCACTCTCCCCCTTTTTTTTTTGTAGAAATGTTTATTTGGATCTTTTGACATTGTTGTTAGGTTCAGGGGCTTGGTGTTGCAGAAAAAAAAAAAAAAAGGCTTTGCGGAACTGAAGAGTGCCAAGCCTCCCTTTGCGCTGGTCAATTCGCGTGACAGTGTCACTGCGCTCAACTTTACCAAAATGAAAACGACTTTTTCTTTAGGAAGGGGGGGGGGGGGGGGGGCTGGTCCTAAAAAAAATGTAACGGATTACAAGGAATCCGTTACGTAAAATATGTAAGGGAATTACTTTAAAACTACTCTAGCAGATATGTAATTATTCCGTTACTAAATTACCGATAAATGTAACGGATTACAAGTAATTTCGTTACTTGTAACGGATTACGTACAAGTCTGCTCCTAGGTACTGCGGCTAACTTTAGCCGCGGTTAGCGCTTCGAGCAAACGGGCCCTGGTGACTCATTCAGCCGATGATGTAAAACAACTCAACTCACTGACGTCACGCAGATGCGGTGGCGCTGCTGTCGTTACTGCACATGCGCAGACGCATCACTCCTCTCGAATTGGGTTTCTGCGCACGCGCAGCACCCACAACTGTTGTGGGCAAAGCGGCCTTGTGTTGTAAACACTGTATTGGTGTATAGGACCGTAACGTTGGGGCAGCGGTAGGACTTACCGTGAAACAGAGTATAAAAGCCACCAGGTGTTATTATGTTCACTGACGGCTTTAAAAAAAAAAAAATAAAATAAAACGCCGAAACGCTGGTTTTTGTGACTAGAGAGCATCGTTAGGTCGCTGCACAGCCAACGAGATTGCTGGCTCAGCAGATCGAAAACGCCCAGCACCGATTGACGAAGTCGTAAAGTTCATCAGCCCCACCCTGTCTAAGAGACTTCGGATAATTTCTGCAGCAAAACGATGTCACGAACTGACTGGGATGTCAGGATGTCCAACATCGAAAAAACGAAATTCAAAATATGAGCGTCAGCAACGAATTAATTAGGTTTCTTTTAATGAATCGTTTCTGTATGGGATGCAAGCAGCGTGTTAGTGAAAAATGACGCATCTAATTCCACGTAGGCCACACGGGTAGCAAATGAAGTAAATCTACGAAAGTAGTGGGCTAAATGACACGGTCAGAGGAAACATAATCATCAAAACATGTCTTTTACAAAAAAAAAAAAAAAAAAAAAAAAACGTGTGTATTATTTTCCGCGTTTGGAAAGGTAATATCTGCAATCAGACTTGCCCACGTTACTTAAATATAGTAACTAAATGTCTTTGGTCGTTTCTCACTCAAAAAGTAACTAAATACGTTACATGTTACATTAGAAAGCAAGAAAAAAAGAACGCGTGAGTTCACCATGAACGTAACGTGTTATTTTGTTTTTACTCTGAATCTGCCCTCTTTATGAAGCGGCAGCTGGTTCCGGTATTTGTTGTAGTTAAAAGTTTTTCACAGCGTTTAATTAAAAATAACAGTGGGTACGCTGGCACGTTCTGTCACCATCTTTTTTTGGTTTATCTAGCGTTTTCTCGTTGTGCAATTTACAGGCGCCAACTCGGGTGAGAACTAGCTTCGGCACTTGTGCTGTACACATTCTCTTCCAGAAGTGACTAAATACTGTTACTCGTTACTCCATTAAAAGCAGACAAAATACGTTACTATGTATCATTTCTTAAAAAGTAAACGAGTCTTTATGCCGTTACTTTAAAAAAAAAGTAACAAGGTACAAGTAACAATTTACTTGTAGCGTCATGTACAAGTCTTGCCATGTGCCTTACGTGTAGTCGCCACAAAGCTTGTCCCCCTGAAGCGGGCTGAGCAGCAGGAGCGTGCTGGAGACGACGAGTCGGCGGTTGGCGACCGGAGAGATGCCCCGAAGCCTGGCCACCAGGTCGAGCATCTCGGCCCCGGTGAGCACGGGTACGAGACCGAGGCGGCCGTCGCACGAGTAGCCGATGGCCATCTGCCAACGGCGAAGGTCCCCGCTGAGCGTGAGTCCGGCCATATACGCGTTGCCCCCCGTGGCCGTCAGGTCGCCCGCGAGGAGCTTCATCAGGACGCTCTTGCCAGAGCCGTTCAGGCCCGCCATGCCCAGGCACTCGTTTGTGCGCAGGAGGAAGCTGGTCTTCTCGAGGCCTTTCTGCGGAAGGCGGCCAGCGTCCCTTTCTCGCGTTATACACATGTAATACCCTATTCACACGGATATTTAAATCTGATCAAGGGTGACTACATGGGCATCCTAAACCGCAGTTAGGCTTAAGAATGGTTTAGCAGTTCGCACCCTGAACCGGAGTTAACCACAACTGAGGTCACACTTAACTGTTGTTAAGGATGTCACAGGGGCATCCTAACTCGCCGTTACGCTAAAATATATCGTTAGTAGTTCCTGGCAACTATACTGCAGCTGTTGGCACCGTTAACTTTGGTTAACTAATGGTGCCCATGTAACAAGGGCATAACAGATCCTTGATGCGCTCCGGTGGTGGCAACGTTATCGTGTGGTTGACCGATGCCACCTAAAAAGACAAGGCATGCGTCTTTTCTCCAAAACGTCGCCACCACTGGAATCACGCAGCGTCGCCTGAATCGCGTCAGCATTGCCGCCAGTGGGTCGCATAGGGTCTCACACAACGAGTGCGACGTTAAGACGCGGTGACGCCGGACGCGTCTGCTGCAGCGTGTTTGCCGCTTGGGTCAGTTCAGGGATCCATAAAACAAGGCCTACCCGTGAAGGCCTGTCCAAACAGGATACTACAAAACTCACGACTCCGGCAAATCGTGCCGCGCTCCGCTTCCGGTCGTCGGGGGGAAATTTTCCTCCGTCAAAGTTCCGGGGGGGAAACTTCCCCCCGTCAAATCTCCCCCTCGCTTCCTCCACGGCGGCCTTGCTCTGCTCATCACGTGGGTCCGGAGAGCCACCCACACGCTTTGTTGGCTGCCGGTCAATCGCTCAAGGCCTCCGATCAGAATACGGAACCGCATCGGACACCATCACGACGAAAGTGAATCTCGACAAAGAAAGCAGATCCGAGGAGGGCGAAACGCACCCTTCGACGCAGGAATGTCCCAAATCCACCTGAAGCCGGACCTCCTTGGCCTTCAAACCGAGGCGACGGCGGTACGCGAGGGCGTTGGCGAGGTGAGACAGACGCTGGTGGTCTGTGACGTCAATCTGACGAGGAGAGCAGTCGTGATCGTAACAATTTTCACGACTCCTGCAAACATTTTCACGACTCCGACAAATCGTAAAAATAGAAGCGTCTGCTTCAATTTTCACGATTTGTCGGAGTCGTGCGTTTTGTAGTGTCCTGTTTAGACACCCCTTGAGGCGTTTTCTTCATAGTTGTTACTACTTAATCGCAGTGATTATCGTTCACGTGTTTCGAGCGGAAGGAAACGCATGGGACAGTTCAAAAACGCGGCAGCCACTCACCTTGCCCATGCATCCAAACGACTTGGTCAGGCCCCTCACAACCATGATGACGTCCTTGAACTCCCTGAGCTTAAAGATCTTCTCGACCTGCTTCTGCTCCCTCTCCACTTCCGGGTCCATGGACGCCACCACCAGGCGCGGCCCTCGGTCCCCGTCGTTGTCGTCGTCACTCGTCCCGAGCAGTTTCCGGTTCAGGTGCCAGACCATACCGTGCAGGAGCTGAGAGTCGGTCAGGAACAAGACTCCCAGGTAGAAAAAGCCCTCGGCGACCAGCGTGATTGCCTCGAAGAAGCCGGTCTCGTAGCCGGGCCCTAGCGGCGGGAGCAGTTCTGCGCTGCCGTTCTTCTGCAAGGCTGAGCGGAGGGGAGAATACCGGCTTCAGTTCCATATACTACACGAAGACAGGGCCTGCCTTCCCCACAAGGGAATCGTTTCGGAACCAGGCAGGTCTCAAAACGTTTCCCTCTTGAATTCATGATCGCCACAGATGATTCAAACTATGCATCGAAGGCAGTGATGTTTGATATTTTCATCCGCAAGTTCTTGTTTTACAATAATAGCTCTTATGCGCTCTTCCCAGCACTGAAAATGACGTCCATTGTTGTTATAGTTGGCAATGTAGAGCGTCCGTCCTTGATGCCGTCAAATCTTTGTAGAAGATCGCCCGCCGACCTCGGCAATCAAGCCTGGGTCTGCTGCGTTCTGAGCGGAGGTGTTACCCCTGAGCTACGCCACCCGATGGCCTCTGCACGCGCTCCCTAAAACTAAAAGCCGCTAACAAAATGTCGTTGTGGCGCTGTTAATCCCAAGAGCTCGTGCCGGAAAACGCACTTTCACACGCTCCGGAATAAAAAGAAAGACACAAAAGCCCTCGTAACGAAATGGTCACAGGTCTTTTTTTATTCCGAACACTTTTGTTCGCACATTTCACCGTGCGTGAAGGAGATCCCGATGCCCAACGACTTCACTGTGACTTGTCACAGATATCGCTGTGGCTGTATTTTGTATCGTGCGGTACCGTAATGTGGATTAACACCAAGACTGGTTCATCTTTTTCTTCCTAGGTTTGTTAAATGCAGTTATGTATCTTGCCCCCCTTCCTGGGAGAACCATCGCGAATGTCTGCTCAAAGAGTGGCATTTTTGTCATACACAGAGAAGCCCCCTAGCGGACATGGTGTGCCGCCGGAAAGTAACGTGACAACCTGTCCCGTAGTATCATGATATCACGTGACTTCATGACGTCATCTGGTAAAGTGACATCGCGACCGAAGCCCTACATCGCAATAGACCATTTGCAGTCTCTCCCAAGCGCCCCGGCGCGCGCGCGAGGAATCTTGGGATCGGTGTTCTGTCGGCCCCCGTCGTCTGGCTGCTCTCCGTTGGAATCGCATCACCTCGCCCTAGACATACTTTTCATCTTCGTTGTTTATACTTAATAATCCTCTTTTTTATCTACTCCAGTGTATTTTTCTTGTTCATAAGTGTATCTATTTCGTTCAGCGCTTTGTATTTCTTCTGTATATTACGTGTTTTTGTGCATATTCCATCGTTTTCGACGCGGCCGTCGACGGACACCACGCCGCTTCGTTCGCCGCTCCCGGGGTGAGTACTGACTGTTGCCGTTACGCTCTATCCCGCTCCTAGGCCGTTCATTTAACTCGTGTGCGGTCGCGAGAGAGCAGTTTCGAACATCACTACAAATGTCACCGCTGTAAGCAGAGAAATAAAGTAGTCATCACGAAGCGAAGGCCGACATGCCTTCGCTTCGTGATGCGCTCGCCCTGTGAAATGTGAGCGTGGGATATCGAGTACTGCTTGCGTGCTCAACATTCGGGACGGTGCTTTGTCGTTGCGATCTTTTTGCCCTTCGGACGCTTGCGAAGCTGTACCAGCGGTCGGCGTGCCTCGGCAGCGCTCGTCAACAACCGTCCGCGCAGCATCACATCCTTCGCGTTCGGTTCTTCGTCGCGGCGGGAGAAGGGGTTCTGACTGCGTTTTATGCATAGTATGGGGGAGATTCCATTGTTTATCGAAATTACAGTTCAGCTAGCGCGCTCACTGTGGTGAGGCAAGATTGCCCCTGCGAACCGCGCTAACACAGCGTCCCGCGAGTGCATATCTTTATTGATCATCCCGTTTTCACGCAAGCGCGTGCATATGAAATGCTAGACACTTTTTAGTGGCTCTGCGAACTGCTTCTTTTGGACGAACACTGACGCATTGAAAGCTGGAGTGTCTTTGCCACTCCTGTACAACACTTCACGGTCGTGCCAGCAGCTTTATGCTGCTGGCACGAAACGGATTATGGTCAAAACGCGTTCTTCGTATTCAGAGCTGCACTATATCATGGACACTGACAGGGCAGCAGCAACAAGCAGCTCAGTGACACTGGAGATGCTTGTCCCCAATGCCAGTGCGTGGCTTGCTTTCAGAATGCTCCTTCGACTGTGTAATGTTCGAAAGTGCACAAGAAGTTGTAGATTACAAAAGCTGGCATGTTTGCCTAATAGCAAACGCTCTTTTTTTAGCACAAAGTTTACAGCAGGCTTTTTTTGAGGGGTTGTTACCCTAGATGAACTCTTACTTCGCAAGTTTAGGTTAATTCTGTCAAAACAACACCAAACCCATTAAAAAACTGTGTTGGTCAAATTTCCGTCCTCCTTTTAAAACGCTGACTGAGCTGCCTTTTTTTCAGGGAAGGCTATGGCGACACGGGATGTACCAGAGCCGCAAGAGCTACCACTTCCAGCAGGACCTTGGACCAAGCAGCTGAAGGACTTTCCTTCCGCATTCTCGGAAAGCCACATCCAAGGGCATGGCCAAGCAGCTGGAGCACAGAAGCACACAAGTTCTGGCTACAAAATGTTCAAGGCCCACAAAGTGCAGAACATCTTCCTCCACACCACAAGTGCATCAGAGACAATTGTCAAGGCTAACGTGGAGGCTTCCATGACCCTTACGAAGCGATACGCAGTGCATGCTGTGCTCTGCCAAGATGGGCAGGTCAGCAAGGCTTCCTGTTCCTGCAAGGCTGGACAAGGCGGTGTGTGCAAGCATGTGGCAGCACTGCTTTGGCACATGCTAGACCTGATAAGGGAGGGAAGGTCCTACATCCCGGATGCTCTGGCCTGCACTGAGGGAGCAAGGCAGTGGGGCCCATCTTCAAAGAGAGGTGCAAGTACGGTGTCGTTCAACGAACTAGAATTCGTCAAGCACGACTCTAGCAACAAGGCGAAGAGTGCGAGAAAAACCACGGAAGTGCATGTGGACGTGGCGCAGGCAACCGTCAAGAGGCTGCATACAGATTTCATTGAGAAGGGAATATTCCCAATGTTTGCGGACGTGATGGAAGAAGCTGCCTTCACACCCTTGCCAAGGAAGGTTCAGGAGCACTCGAACACGGATGATGGGGCCTCTGCAGCACGGATCAGCTTGCCCATAAAAGAGTGCTGGAATCACCAGATGCCACCAAGCGATCCATGCACCCTGACTCTTACACAAGCTCAGCACCTGGAGGAACAGACACGTGGCCAAAGCAGAAGTATGCTGTGGCACACGGAACGTGAGAAAAGGATCACGGCATCACAGTTCGGAGACATCGTCAAACGACAAGCACCCGTGAACGAAAAGTTTCTCAGGACGATTTTCTCGGGCGGACATGGCACGACACGTCACATGAGGGCGGGACTTCAGAATGAGGCGGCTGCTCTGAAGCGCTACAAGGCCAAGCAAAAGGTCCAAGTCTTCAGTGTTGGCCTTTGCATCAACCCTGGCCTTCCCATGCTGGGGGCATCACCAGACGGGCTGGTCTGGGACGAAGATATACAGGAGTACGGACTAGTCGAAGTGAAGACCGTGTCACGGGCGATAGATGCGAACCTGACGACCTTCGAGGAGGTGATGAGCAGAGGGTTTGTGGAGTTTATCCATGCGGACAAGAGTGTCGACAAAAAGCACAAGCACTACTACCAGGTGACAGGACAACTTGCGCTCACAGGACTGGAGTGGTGTGACCTTGTTGTTGACTGGGCGAAAGACTGCTGGGTCACACGGGTGCCCTTTGATGAGGCACTCTGGGTGAACGTTATGGTGCCACGCCTGACAGACTTTTTTTTTAAATATCGGAAAGACTGAGTGTTGATCATAAAATTGTAGTGTCTGTTGTGGGCGGTTCTAGTGCCAAGTTTGGACACTTTTGGTAATCGGGTTGCAAACACTGCCCGCGTGGGTGGGCGGCTCCGTACGTCAGCCTGCTGGTTTCGACTTCGACAACACCGGTTCTTGGCCTACCCGGTTTACGCAACTCGAGGAGTACGCTTATGCCTCCGTACTTCGCCAAGCACCACCGGACATTCAGGTGCGGACACTTCTCTACTGCATGGGCCCCGAGGCTCGGGTCCTTCTCGACATGTTCGGCTTGAACGCCGCCTCCCTGAACAACTACAACACGGTGGTCAAGCGCTTCTCGGAACACTTCCTGTACCCCGTCAACGAGGTGTAAGAGTCCTCGAGGTTCCACGAGCGGGTTCAGCAGCCGGGAGAGAGCGTCGACAGTTACTACGCCGAGCTCTGCAAGCTTGTCAAGTGGTGCAACTACCCGTCCCCCAAAGTCGAAGAACGCCTGGTTCGCGACCGGTTCGTTGTTGGTCTTTGCGACGAACGCCTGTCCGGCCAGCTCTGCTGGAAAGCCAAGCTCAGCCTCAAGGACGCGTGGACGCAGGTGAGGCAGATCGAAGACGCCGAAAAAGAAAAAAACTGCTCGCGGGAGTCGAGAGTGTCCAGGTCACCGTCAACGTTGACGCCACCAAGTCTTGTCATGGTCCGACGCACCAACGCAAGACAACAAAACGGTCAGACGACGCATCAGCAGTGTCTTCACTTGGCGATAACGACCCAGGTTCCTGCAGCTACTGCAGTCGGGCCCCCCACACACGCTCAGACTGTCCTGCTCGGCAGTCTCTGTGCAATTATTGCAAGAAGAAGGGCCACTTCGCGGACGTCTGTTGCGCTCGGAAACGAAAGCAGAGCAAGGTGGCGTTCCTTACCGCTCCACGCAATCCTCGAGACTGAGAAGGCCAAGGCCAAGTACGTTGAGGTCAATGTCGACAACTACACGGCGATATTCAAGGTAGATTCCGGCGCGGAGGCGTCTGCTGTTTCGGAAGCCTTCCCGAACTTACCTCATCATCTGGACAAGGTCGACGACCTGCTGACAGCACCAGGAGACCAGTCGCTAAAAGTCATTGGGTACTTCATGGCTACCCTCCTGTGGCGAGGCAAGACCGGTCATCAGCGTCTGTACGTGATCAAGTCCCTCTCTATGCCCCTGCTCGGGTTCCCAGCCATCCAGGCTCTGGGTGTGGTAAAGTTCTTGGACGACATGAAAGTGCCGGCACCGCAGGGACTTTTCAGAGGTCTCGGCACGCTCAAGGAGGAGTACAAGATTCGGCTACGCCCGGATGCGGTTCCGTTTTCACTTAGTGTTCCATGCCGCATACCGATACCCCTGCGCGAGGTGGTGCAAACAGAACTGGCCAAACTGGAGCAAGACGGAGCCATTCGGCGTGTCACCAACCCCACACCTCGGGACGCTGGACTGTTCATGGTTCCAAAGTCGTCGGGAGGTTACCGTGTCTGTATCGACTTTACAAAATTAAATCAAGTTGTCCCGAGAGAACGTCATGTGCTCCCCACCGTCGATCAAGTCCTGGGACTTCTGGGCGATGCGGCAGTCTTCTCGAAGCTCAAAGTTACCTCAAGCTTCCATCAGGTCAAGCTTTCCAAGGACTCTCAAGAGCTTACGATGTTCATTACGCCGTATGGGCGTTATTGCTTTTGCCGACTCCCATTTGGCATCACGTCGGCCCCTGAGTTTTTCCAGCGACAGGTGGCGTGGATCTTGGAAGTCCTAGACGGATTGGTCAACATGGTCGACGACATCCTAGTCTTCGGCAGAACGAAAAAGGAACATGACCAACGCCTGCGGCAGGTGCTGTTGTGTCTCTCCGAGGCCGGCGTCACCCCTAGCTTCCGTCGACGGTTCGGCCTCAGGTGGACCTGTCTACTCGCGTCATCGTGATGTGCCTCGTCCAGCATCACCACCACGTGTTCGTGGTGATGGTACGGGCCGACACTACTCAACCCATTCTGGAAGACAAGTGGTCGCTCCCAAGAGACTCAATCTGTAAAACTTTGTTTTTTTTCACAGCCAAGGTGTCCGATACTCTCCTTGAACATTCTAAAGGGGGGATTTTGCGGGCGGTGCTAGTGCCAAGTTTGGACACTTTCGGTAATCGGGTTGCAAACACTGTGCCCACGTCTTGTGTAAAAAGCCATTGCCTCGTGTGATAAAGGTGCCTTTTGGTTCCTAGCTCTGGACGCTCAGTTGGTTGCTTGCCGTCGCTGGTGGGCTGTGCAGTTTCACCGCCGGCCACAGCCCGGCACGGCAGTGTCACAAAGGAATCAACCTCATTTTTAATGCCAAAGACTTGGAGAACATATAATAAACCAACTTTTGTGAACTGAAAGTGGCTGTCATGACAAGTAGTTGGAATGCCTCAGACTGCTCATGTCGGCACAAGAATTTGTTGCAAACTGTAGCGCGTACCTCTGTCCGATATAGTAGTCGCAATATTTGTGTACTGAAAATAGAGTTTGTGCACTGTGCATGCTAAATTTCATACACTTTTCCATTGTTTACAAACCCACGCCCCAGCGTGTAATCTTCACAGCCTAGCATGCGCGTGGTCGTCAGTTGTGAAACCGTCCAAAGCACGCGCCATACACACAAACACTAAAGATGGTATGAGAGCGTGTGACACCTAAAGAGGGCATGATCCTCTTCTGCATTATGCGCGAAAGTTCCAACAACGACCATGTGCTGTGGCTACCAACGCCGCTTCCGGCGGCCCACCTGGGAGCAAAATTGGTTTACGGTAGTGTCGTTACTGATTTCAGCGCTATTGATGGTGAAATTTTGGTTGCACGTCAAGGTCCCCACATGTTCTTCCTCTGGGGTGACAGACATCTTCCTTTGGTTTAATCTGTAAACCCTCTAATCTTCATTTGCTGGGGCATATTGACGGAGAATTTTAGTAATTCGCACAATTTACAATGCAACAGCTTGTTTTCAACATCTTGAATTTTTGCCTGTGGCACACGCAATGGCATCTCAGTTAAAGCCCCTTCATGTTTTAAAAGTAGCGCAAAGTGCGTCGATGCACGAGGCACGTGCAACATGCAGCCCTTGGGAAGATCATGGCGACACAGCGCAGCACTGAGCTAGATTTCAGACGCCATGTCCTTCCCAGAAGTGGCACACGGTACGTGTCTCGAGAATTTCCACAACAATGAATGGCGCCACTTTTCCCAGGATAGAGGGGCTTTAATCTCAGTCTGCCTGTTGCCCCACCAAACAGTTCTGCTAGGAGTCGACTGTGGCCCCACCATTACGTCTATTTTTCTTTATTAACCACTACATTTCCGCCCTTTTTAGAGGATATGTGTGTATTAAAATAAAACATCCAAAAGTATTGAAATTAATTTAATCAGTCCTAGTTAAAAATTAAGAATAATCAAATGCTCGCTACTCTGTCGTGTAGTGTGCAACCAATCTAAAATTAAAACCTGGCAAGTTTGGACAACATTTTATTGCGTTGAGTACTTCTGACAGGAATCCTAACGTCCTTGATTTCTTTCATCATGACCATCTACCTTTGCTTTGAAACATTTATTTAACGACCAAAGAAGTGGCCACCATATCTGCCCTGCTGTTTGGGCATAAAAAGAGGAAAAGCTTTTAATCTTCTCGGGAGCTTCCAGGGCGAATGAGACAAGTGGCAGCGATCAGGGACTCCTGGGGCTTCAGTAGTCTGGAGTCACCTGGTTGATCTCGGCGAGTATGGTTTCCTTGAGTGCCGTAGGGAGGTTCTGAAGTTGCCCGACTGTGACGTTGTTGGGGGCCAGGTGCACTGCGAGTGGAGGGTGAACGGGCAATCCATCCCAAGAGCTTGGTGACAGGGTGAACACAAGTGTAGCATCCAGAGTCATGTTGCGCTGGTTGCGGAAAAAAGACGTCCGAGGCCCGTTCAGCTAGCTCCTCGGGAGAGACACCTTTGCGAAGGGCAACAGTGGCAGCAAATTGCCTAGGTTTGTGGTCCCCGAGGAGAGAACGGAGGAGCCTTCAAACTTTCGAAAGATGGCTATTGCCGGAGATGGATCTGCACAGGGAAGTCCAGCAGTTGGAAGCGAGTTCCGAAGTGTAGCACGAGATAGTCTTTTGGAGTTTATGTGAAGGTTTGAGGAGTCGTCGTGGTCTGCGAGAACGGCGGTAACAGGCCAACAGGTGAATGCGGCGGTCCAGTAAGTAAATGCTCGTCAAAGCGGCATCGTCCGGTACGGTTAGCCGCTTTGTGGCAGACTTGTGGGCGGACTGGATAGCTTGTATAATGTCGGAAAAGCCAGCAAGTTCCATGACAGAAGAAAGAGCTGCTCGGAAGTTGTCCCACTTAGTGAAGAATGTGTCGCAGCAGGCGCGACAGTGAGATAGGGTTGCGGATAGGAAGTCGTAGCGTAAAATAATGGGGAGGTGATCACCGCCGAGGCGGTCGCCGGCGACATGCCATCTCCAGCGTCGAGGGTAACGAGCACAGGTAAAGTCGGGGCAGGTGTCCTGCTGTTGGGAGGATTGTTTGATACGTGTGGGGGTGTCTGGGATGTTGAGGAACGAAAGTTTCAGCCCTGTGAGGTCTGCAAGAAGCCGCGTGCCGTGGGGAAGGTCAATGTCGTAGCCCCATGCGTGTGTTTGGCATTAAGATCACCGCAAACGGGAACGTCGTCTTTTGGATAAAGACGGGCGAAGTGCTTAAAAAAAGGGATGTTTAGCGGCTGCCTTGTCCAGCGGTTTAGCGATGTGTCTGGAGCCACATAGACAGAGAAGAGAAAAACGGGCCGTTGAGGAATTGGCGGCAACCCGTAACGCTGGTCATTGCAGAGCACCTCTGTGAGGTGTCGAGAAGAGTGAAGCACACTGATCGATGAACGTACAGGGCGGAACGAATCCAAGGCAAGGGGGCACTAGTCTCAATGTTCGGAGCAAGTCCATCGTACTGTGGCAAAGAAGGGAGGGGGCCGTTGATTTCTTGTAGAGCAAACGCAGCGGCCATGTCGGATGACGAGTGAAGATAAAATTTTTCGATGAAGTCTGCCTTCTTCTGTTTAAGCGAGCAACAGTTCCACTGAACAATCCTGGGGGCGCTAACCATGTTTGCGTGGTGATAGTGGGGGGCCGCCGAACGGAATGATGCCCTGCATCGCGAGGCGCCCGATTACTGCACGGGTGCAGGTATCCACGAGAGTAAACAGCGAGTTTTGCATCGTCGGAATTCGCTGCGTGGCTGCCAGCATTTGTTTTGTGAAAAGGGTGATTTGTTGTTGCAAGCCAGTAAAGTCTGACCCTGACGGAAGTAGGGCAGGCGTCTCACTAGTGCTGTTGACAGCTCTCGCTGATTCTGCGAAGGTGGTCCGAGGCGGTTCTGATGTTGGGACTTGTGTGAGGTCGGCGGTGATGTTGTGTGCCGGCGTTAGGAGTTTTGTGGCGAGCACCGGGCGGGAGTCAGTCTTCTGCTTCGCAGACCTCGGTGCTGCGATGAGGGCTTTGGGCGCAGATAACAGCACAGCTTGCTGAGCAGGAGCTAGTTTCAGGCGTCACTGGTGGTGACGCCGGCTTCTCTTTGGATGTTGATGAAGGCAACTGACGACGCTGTGTTGTGCCGTTGGCTTGGGTGCTGTTGGGGCACTGGGCAACGCGAGGCTGGTGCCGTCGAATGTAATGAGTGCCGACCCAGAGTTTGTGAGAGGACCGGCCTGGAGGATAGCAGATTTCCGGCAATGAAGGTTTTTTAGGACGCAGAATCCAGGTCGCCAGACTTTTTTTATGAATCCGCGAACCTGGCCACGGCGAATGGCCTCGTAGCCTTGCACGGAGACCTGCAGAGTGCCGATCGGGATGTATGTTACATTGAGGAATGCATCGCACACTTGAGACAAAGCAGCATCAACTGCAAGTTGATTACTGCAGTCGAGGTACCTCACTTGGTAGGGGGCTGCAATGGTGTAGGAGACCTGAGGTCTATCTGTGCAGCAACTGCAGAGTCAATGGCAAGAAAGACCCCGTCCATGATGCGGCATGGTTTGGCCGGCCGTAGAATGACAGTGTGGGAGAACTCACTGCAGAACGATGCTGCTGGAGGCGCCGCGGGCGGGGCCGCCTTACGTCGGCGAGAGACAGGATGCCATCCGTCCTCCAGGGGGAACGAGTCAGGGTTCGAGTCACGTTGGATGCACCGGGGTGAGGTGGTAAGCTTAGTCGCAGCGGCGCCGAAGAAAAAAATGCCACGAGCACGCTTCGTTTCATTGGCGGCAGTGCGGATGTGGCAACTGTTGTTGAGGGGCGACAACTTGCTTTCGGGATCATCGTCGCCGAGGATGGAGAATGGATTCTGAGTAAAGACCGCAGGTTGAATTCACGCGGCAACAAGTGGTGCATCAAGAAGCGACGTGACGGCAGGAGTGGTTGCACCGGCTGTGGGTGGTGCATTGAGCGGTAAGCTTCAGACAGCGGGAGAAGCCAGCGTGGCCTCGGTGGGTTGTGAGTCCATTTCGTTGGGTAGAGGAAAGTCCCGAGGGCCGTAGTCGGTGCTAATGGTCGTCATGGGTCATGAGGGCGTGTGGGCACAAAAAGTTGCCGGAGCTGAAGTGAGCTAGATAGAGAGATATGGCCTCTTTTTTCTCCACGACCATCTACGAAGCCACAAGACTGCAGCTCTAGCTTCGACTGAGCAGTGGCTCTCTCGTGAAATTGCACAGCAAAGCACAGACCTTCCAGATAGAGTCCAGGCTCTTGCTCATACTGTTTGGGAAAGTACCCCTCAAGATTCGAAAACACTTCATTTGTCCAATCACTCGTTCCACGTGGATCCGGACCTTCGCAATCGCCCTAGTTTTCGCTTCGTCCTCCAGGGAGAGCTGTAGCCTTCCCCCAAGGAAAGGTGGAATGTTCAGGTTAGCCCCTGCAGCTTCGACCTCTTCAGTGATCAAAAAGCCTCTGTCC